>NC_057809.1:442006395-442344069 GCF_018294505.1 Triticum aestivum
CAGGTGGCTGCTTTGATATTTGGTTGGGGGGGGGGGGTCTGAGGCCTCCTCATCGAATTCAGGTAGCAACTTCCGCTTTGGGTAGCTCTAGGAGGGGCGATTGTCGCCGTACCTCGCTGCTGTGTTGAGTATTTTACTCCATCTGATTTGGAGTGTGTCTTGCGCAACCTTGAGCCTTTTCTCCTGCATTTTAAGACTCCTCGCGGTGGCAACAAGCCTTTTACGGGCATTCTGCTACTCCGGGTGCCTGTCCGGCATTATGTCGTCCAGACCATTATCCTTGATAGAATTTGTTTGTTTGGTTTGATTATCCGGATTGCCGTTGTCCGGCAGCGGTTCGCCCTGCTCCAGCGCTGGGTCTGTGTGATCGTTATTTCTGTCGAGGCGGGATTTGGGCCGACACTTGCGTCGCCGCTTTGACTGCTTCTCGAGGGGACAAGCCTTCGGTGCGTCCTTCCGCTCCTCGTGGTCATCTTTTGGTGCATCCACCATGTATACTTCATATGACGAGGTGGCTTTCCGGGGCCCAATAGGTGCTGGTTCTTCATCGTCTCTTGCATCGGCGTCCATACCATCGATGTCTTCGGAGTCGAAGTTGAGCATGTCGGTTAAATTGTCGACAATGGCTACAAAGTGGGTGGTGGGTGGGCTATGAATTTCTTCATCGTCCGTATCCCAACCTTGATGACCGTAGTCCGGCCAGGGCTCTCCTAATAAAGAGAGACTTTAGTGTCTTTAGAATATCGCCGAAAGGCGAGTGCTGAAAGATGTCCGCGGCAGTAAACTCCATGATCGGTGCCCAATCGGATTCGATCGGCAGGGGCGCGGAGGGTTTGGAGTCCGGAGAGGAGTCCGGCTCCTTGGAGTCACGAGTCTCGCGGAGTGCGGGGCTAGTGTTTGGCTCGATCACCGTTGGGATCGCAGCCCCCGAGGTGGCGTCCAACCACCCATCCTCGATTGGCGCAGTTGGCTCCGAATTAAGGGTCGAAGCCGATGCGGGTGCGGCCTCCAGGGCACTGTTCGGCGGCAGAGCTAGATCATGCTCGTCGTGACAGTGCGGCGCGCTCGGCAGTGGCTCGAATCCGTCGAAGATCAAGTCCCCGCGGATGTCAGCCGTGTAGTTTAAACTTCCAAATCTGACCTGATGGCCAGGGGCATAGCATTCGATCTGCTCCAGATGGCCAAGTGAATTGGCCCGTAGTACGAAGCCGCCAAAGAAGAAGATCTGTCCGGGGAGGAAGGTCTCACCCTGGACTGCATTGCTATTGATGATCGTAGGAGCCATCAAGCCTAACGGCGACGACACAGAGGAACTCTCAATGAAAGCACCAATGTCGGTGTCAAAACAGGCGGATCCCAGGTAGGGGGTCCCGAACTGTGCGTCTAGGCCGGATGGTAACAGGAGGCAAGGGACACGAAGTTTTACCCAGGTTCGGGCCCTCTTGATGGAGGTAAAACCCTAGGTCCTGCTTGATTAATATTGATGATATGGGTAGTACAAGAGTAGATCTACCACGAGATCGGAGAGGCTAAACCCTAGAAGCTAGCCTATGGTATGATTGTTGTTCTGTATGTTGTCATACGGACTAAAACCGTCCGATTTATATAGACACCGGAGAGGGTTAGGGTTAGACAAAGTCGGTTACAATGGTAGGAGATCTACATATCCGTATCGCCAAGCTTGCCTTCCACGCCAAGGAAAGTCCCTTCCGGACACGGGACGAAGTCTTCAATCTTGTATCTTCATAGTCCAGGAGTCCGGCCGAAGGTATAGTCCGGCCATCCGGACACCCCCTAATCCAGGACTCCCTCAGTCGCTCACCACTCGGTAGGATTTTCAAATACTTAGGCGAGTACTAGACTGCAGCTAAGCCCCCGAGTGGGAGGGTCGCTCACCACTCGGTAGGATTTTTCAAACTTAGGTGAGTACTGGACTGCAGCTAAGCCCCCGAGTGGGAGGGTCGCTCTCCACTCGGTAGGATTTTTCAAACTTAGGCGAGTTCTGGACTGCAGCTAGGCCCCCAAGTGAGAGGCTGGCTCACCACTCGGTAGGATTTTCAAATACTTAGGCGAGTACTGGACTGCAGCTAAGCCCCCGAGTGGGAGGATGGCTCGCCACTCGGTAGGATTTTCAAATACTTAGGCCAGTACTGGACTGTAGCTAAGCCCCCGAGTGGGAGGCTGGCTCACCACTTGGTAGGATTTTCAAATACTTAGGCGAGTACTGGACTGCAGCTAAGCCCCCGAGTGGGAGGGTCGCTCTCCACTCGGTAGGATTTTTCAAACTTAGGCGAAACGGGTTCGCAGCTAAGCCCCCGAGTGGGTGGCTGGCTCACCACTCGGTAGGATTTTCAAACACTTAGGCAAAACGGGTTCGCAGCTAAGCCCCCGAGTGGGAGGCTGGCTCAACACTCGGTAGGAAATTATTTTTACAAACTTAGGCGAAACGGATTCGCAGCTAAGCCACCCGTGGGGGGATTTCTCACGCAAACAAAAACAATAACAATCACTGGGAAAATTATAACGCTCTTGTCTCTAATAAATAAACTACAGAAGTTTTTCTTATTACATCTCATCCGAGTGAGAATTCAAGTATAAAAGGGGCGGAGCAGCTCTGCATTCCAGGCTGGTGGCTCATCAATCTGGCGATCGACATTATAAAGGTGATACGCTCCATTGTGGAGGACTCTGGTGACTATGAAGGGACCTTCCCAAGTAGGAGCGAGTTTGAGTGGTTTCTACTGATCCACTCAGAGGACCAAGTCTCCTTCTTAGAAGGCTCGAGTCTTCACATTTCTGGCATGGAATCGACGCAAGTCTTGCTGATAGATGGTCGATCGGATCATGGACATTTCTCTTTCTTCTTCCAGGAGGTCGACTGCGTCCTTCCGGGCTTATTCTGCTTCATCTTCAGAGTAGAGCTTGACTCGGGGTGCCTTGTGAAGTAGGTCACTCGGCAAAACTGCTTCGGCTCCGTAGACCAGAAAGAATGGGGTTCTTCCAGTCGATCGGTTCAGGGTTGTCCTCAATCCCCAAAGAACTGATGGAAGCTCGTCGACCCATGCACCTGCTGCATTCTTGAGATCGCGCATCAGTCGGGGTTTCAGTCCTTTGAGAATTAAGCCGTTTGATCTTTCCGCGTGTCCATTCGACTGGGGGTGAGCGACTGAAGCGTAGTCAACTCGTGTGCCTTGATAGGCGCAAAAGGCTCTGAATTTGTCAGAATCGAAGTTTGACCCATTGTCAGTGATGATGCTGTGCGGAACTCCATATCTGAATATCAACTCTCTGATGAAACTGATAGCAGTGCAAGCATCAAGATTCTTGATAGGCTTAGCTTCGATCCATTTGGTGTACTTGTCGATTGCCACTAGCACATGAGTGAAACCGCTTCTGCCCGTTCTCAGTGGTGCAACCATGTCCAGTCCCCAAACAGCGAAGGGCCAAACGAGTGGAATGGTTTTCAGGGCTGACGCGGGTTTGTGTGACATATTGGAGTAAAACTGACATCCTTCACATTTGTCGACTATCTCTTTCGGCATTTCATTCGCCCTTGGCTAGTAGAATCCCGCTCGGTATGCTTTAGCCACAATGGTCCGAGAGGACGCATGATGACCACAGGTCCCCGAGTGGATATCAGCAAGGATTATCTGACCTTCTTCTGGTGTTATACACTTCTGACTGACTCCAGTCGCACTTTCTCTATACAACTGTCCCTTTATGACTGTAGAGGCCTTGGATCGACGGACAATCTGTCGAGCCTCTTCTTCGTCTTCTGGGAGTTCTTTCCTTAGGATGTACATGATGTACGGTACCGTCCAGTCGGGAGTGATGACCAAAACTTCCATGATCAGGTCGACCACAGCTGGAACTTCAACTTCAATCGGATCCGTGGCACTTTTTGGCTGCGGGGCTTCTTCAGTGAAGGGATCCTCCTGAACTGATGGTGTGTGGATGTGTTCCAAAAACACATTGCTGGGGATGGCTTCTCTTTTGGAACCTATTTTCGCCAAATCATCAGTTGCTTGATTTTTCAGTCGGGGTATGTGATGAAGTTCTAACCCCTCAAATTTCTTCTCCAACTTTCTCACTGCATTCCAATAACCAGTCATGGCCGGACTTCGGACGTCCCACTCCTTCATCACATGATTAACCACCAAATCTGAGTCGCCATAGACCATGCGGCGACGGACGCCGAGTGAAATGGCCATGCGCAACCCATATAAAAGTGCTTCATATTATGCTTCGTTATTGGAGGAATCAAAGTGGATTTGAAGAACATATCTGAGCTTATCTCCTCGGGGGGAGACCAATACTACCCCGGCACCGGAACCATTCAGCATTTTGGAACCATCGAAGAACATGGTCCAATGCTCCGAGTAAACCTGAGTCGGCAGTTGTTGTTCAATCCACTCGGCAATGAAATCTGCTATTGCTTGAGACTTGATAGCTTTCTTTGCCTCAAACTTGATATCTAGAGGAAGGAGTTCAATCGCCCATTTTGCCACTCGACTAGTTGCATCTCTGTTGTGCAGAATCTCTGACAATGGAGCGTCGCTGACGACTGTAATGGAATGGCCAGAGAAGTAATGTGCAACCTTCTTCATGGTCATATAAATCCCATATACAAGCTTCTGATAATGAGGATATCTTTGCTTCGACAGGGTCAAGACTTCAGAACTATAATATACTGGGCGCTGAACTTTGAAGGCTTTTCCTTCTTCTTCCCGCTCGACTGTAAGTACTGTACTAACGACTTGTCCCGTGGCTGCGATGTAAAGCAGCAAAGGCTCTTTGCTGATCAGGGCAGCAAGCACCGACTAGGTGGAGAGCAGAGCTTTGAGCTCTGCAAACGCTGCATTAGCTTCAGGAGTCCACTCGAACTTGTCTGACTTCTTCATCAATCGGTAAAGAGGCAATGCCTTTTCACCGAGACAAGAGATGAATCGACTTAAAGCGGCCCGGCAACTAGTAAGCTTCTGGACGTCGTGCACTCGCACAGGACTTTTCATTCGGAGTATAGTATCGACTTTTTCTGGATTGGCATCGATTCCCCGTTCGAAAACGAGAAAATCGAGTAACTTTTCGCCGGGAACTCCGAATGTGCACTTTGATGGATTAAGCTTGATATCATACCTCCTGAGGTTGGCGAAGGTTTCAGCAAGGTCAGTCAGCAGGTCGGAACCTTTCCGTGACTTGACCAAAATATCATCCATGTATGCTTCCACATTCCGACTGATTTGAGTGAGCAAACACTTCTGAATCATCCTCATGAATGTGGCTCCGGCATTCTTGAGGCCGAACGGCATGGTAACATAACAGAAGCACCCGAATGGAGTGATGAAAGCTGTTTTGATCTTGTCAGGTCCATACAGACGGATCTGATGGTACCCGGAATAGGCGTCTAAAAAAGACAGTCGCTCACATCCCGCAGTCGAGTCGACTATCTGGTCGATGCGGGGGAGAGGAAAATGATCTTTCAGGCAGGCCCGATTGATATGTTTAAAGTCAATGCACATGCGAAGTGACTTGTCCTTCTTGGGGACCATGACAACATTGGCAAGCCACTCAGAGTGGTAGATCTCTCGGATGAACTCCGCTGCTAAGAGCCGAGCCACCTCCTCACCAATAGCCTTTCTCTTCTGGACAGCGGACCATCGGAGATGTTCTTTGATAGGTTTTACTTTTGTGTTGACTCATAGGCGGTGCTCAGCCAACCCCCTAGGAATACCCGGCATGTCAGAAGGCTTCCATGCGAAAATGTCCCAGTTCTCACGGAGTAACTGGATGAGCGCTTATTCCTATTTGGAGTCGAGTGTTGTTGAGATATGAGTCGGAGCAGCACTGGGATTGGTCGGGTGAATGTGAGCCGACTTCGTTTCGCCAGACGACTGAAAAGCTGATTCTGTAACGGGCTTCTTGGCTCGCAACAAATCACTCGGGTCTGCAGTCTTCTGGTATTCCTGCAGCTCCACCACTGCCATCTGAGCATCAGCGATCTTTGAACCTTTCTGAAAACACTCTTCTGCTTTCTTCCGATTGCCCGTAACAGTGATCACACCTTTGGGACCAGGCATCTTCAATTTGAGATACACATAACATGGTCGAGCCATGAAGCGTGCATAAGCCGGCCTGCCCAAAATAGCGTGATAAGCACTCTGGAAATCCACAACCTCGAACGTCAACTTTTCTTTGCGGTAGTTCTTGGAATCACCGAAAACCACTTCAAGAGCAATTTGGCCGAGCGACTTAGCCTTCTTCCCAGGAATGACTCCGGAAACTCATGTTGCTGTTACTGAGTCTGGACATCGGAATGCCCATCCCTTTCAGCATCTCAGCATATAGTATGTTCAAACCACTGCCACCGTCCATCAAGACTTTGGTCAGTCGGGTGCCTTCAACAACTGGGTCGACCACCAAAGCTTGCCTCCCAGGGGTGGCAATGTGCATTGGGTGATCGGACTGGTCGAATGTGATGGCAGTCTGAGACCACTTCAGATAACTGGGTGTCGCCGGAGCAACCATATTCACCTCACGGTTGATAACTTTCAGTCGACTTTTGCTTTCAACATCAGCAAAAATCATCAAGGTGGAATTGACCTGGGGGTATCCATCATCACTGTCTTCCTTGTCCTCAACTTTGTCCGACTCCTTTTCCTTATCTTTGGGCTGTTTGCCCTGGAACTGCTGGATCATGAGCCGACACTGTCGAGTGTATGTTCGGGTAAATGAACTTACCCTCTTCATCTTTCTTGGTGTGGATGTGACATGGCAAATCCAACACATCATTTCCATCTTGGTCTTTAACTTTCTTGGGGTTCCAAGGCCCTTTGGGTTTCCCCTTAAACTTTCCTTGAGTCACAGCCAAGGCCTCCCCAGGAGCAGCTGGCTCGGCTTTCCGCTTCTGTTTCTGATTGGAATTTCCTCCTCCGGTTTCTTGGGCGACTGACTTGTATTTGCCACTCCGGAGTCGATCCTCATCTTCACCATTAGCGTACTTGGTGGCAATCTCCATCATCCGATTCAGAGACATGTCTCCGGTTCGACGGAATTTCAGATTCAGTTCTCTGTACTTGACGCCTTCTTTGAAGGCACATACTGCTTGGTGATCATGTACATTCTCTACCGTGTGATGTAACGTGATCCATCTCTGGATGTAATCCCTCAAAGTTTCATTCGGCTTCTGCACGCAAGACCGCAGTTCCGTCAGCCCTACCAGTCGCTTGCATGTTCCTTCAAACATGGTGACAAACACTCGGGCGAGATCTTCCCAAGTGTAAATGTTGCTGGGTGCTAACTGATTCAGCCACGCTCTGGCCGAACCCTCCAACATGAGAGGCAGGTGCTTCATGGCCACTTCATCATTGCCACCGCCAATCTGGACAGCCACTCGGTAGTCTTCAAGCCAAGTATCGGGCTTGGACTCACCAGTGAACTTACTGACTCCAGTCGCCAACCTGAAGTTGGGAGGAATCACAGCGGCCCTAATGGCTCTACTAAAGCACTCTGGCCCCAAAACATGTACTCTGCTGCTGGTCAGTGCATCTCTGTCATGACCTTCTCGGTGAGCTCTGTTCCTGTCGACCAAATCTTGAACGAGAATGGATCTCACATCAAAGCCTGGTTCCCTAGGGTCGACTAGAAACCTTCGCCCAACACTATGAGGGCGCCTGTCATCCTGCTGTCGAGGCACATACAATCCACTCCTCGGGGGAGGGGTGGGCACTCGACGTCGATCGTCACGATCGAATCGGTGATCATACTGCTCACGGTTCCCGTACTGATCACGCCGGTCCCCACGTCCTTCGTGCCTCGGGGGCGATCTTGGGCTATGAGCCGACTAGACTGTGTCTGCAGCAATGGATCTGCTATGAATCCTGTTCCGTGACTGAGAAACAGCAGAATTCTGGTCTCCTGCTGCCCGGAGTAACGCTCCGATCTGCATCAAGCCTCTGCCAGCCTCTGACTGGGAAGGCTGAATCGACTCTGCTATACGGGCTGCAGCTGCTAAATTCTGAATCTGAGTTTGATATACGTGCGGGGGCGGAAAGAGCCGACGTCGACTGGATTCTGGAACCCGTTGTCGCGCACGCTCGTCGAGTGCTCGCTGGAGGTTCTCCACTCGAGTGCGCTCGCCCAAGTTTGCAAGGCGCGTGTCCTCCAAGGCATGAGCCTCGGGGGTTTCTCCAACGATAGGAGTGTGCAGTGCATCCATGTTCCGGCGACGAAGTTCTTCTCTCTGCAGCGACGTGAGAGGCTCGGGGAGATATTCCTCATGGGGACGCGACGGGTCGCCTCCACCTGGACCTCCATCGGTGCGGGGAAAACCGGGAGGACTGGGTGGTCCATCGACCATCAGAACCTCCGCCGCCGGATCACTGCTGTCGCACTCGGATGCGGTCTCTGCGGAGCCAGTCGAACAGGCCATAGAGGGATTCGTCGAGCTCGATCGCCACGACTTGAGGGGTGGCCGACTGGCGTGCCACCGCGTGTCTCACCCACCGCTGAAGTCTCGACCGACTGGAGCACTTGCACCTGCGGGAAACAGGGAGGGAGGACAACACAGCAGCCGACCAATAATGGGTCGACGGTTGCCGCAAGAGGACGCCGCGGACGCACGCGCGAAAGTGCGTTGCCCCGCGGACAGGGAGTGCGTCCACGTCGAGCGGAGCCTCCTGAAGCCAAGCGGAGTCGTCGGCGATGAACGTGAGCGCGCCGAGATGAATCTCGCGGCCCTCCACCAAAACTCCGCCAGAAACCATGATGATTTGGATCGGAAAATATCGCAACTCCTCCAACAAATCGCTAAAACACCTGCCCCACGGTGGGCGCCAACTGTCGTGGTTCTAAGTCTGACAGTAATGTACGGGGGTAGGTATGGAGAGGCAAGATCTTAGCTATGGAGTAGTTGTAAGCACACGAGGTTTACGAGTTCAGGCCCTTCTCGGAGGAAGTAATAGCCCTACGTCTCGGAGCCCGGAGGCGGTCGACTGGATTATGCATGTATGAATTACAGGGGTGCGAACCCTTTACACTTAGGAAGGGGGTGGCTTATATAGGGTTCGCCGGACCCCTCCGGCCCTCAGTTATGCAGGGTTTTAAATACATTAAGGTCGGGCGTTACTAGTAACGCCCCTAATAAAGTGCTACGATGACCATAAAAGCTACTTAATGACTGACCGTTAGCGTGTGGAGTGACTTTAGGTCTCCTGGCCGTCGAGTGGTTGGATCTTGGTCGAGTGATTGCTTCTTGGTGAAGTGTCTTCGAGTCTGTCAAGTGGAACACCTCCAAGTCGATTGAAAGGTGATTTATTCAAGAGATGTCCTTGGGTAGGGCAGTTGGGACAGGTCCATGACCCTACCCTAGGTACATAGCTTCATCAGTTCCCTCACGAGCATTTTTCTTCTCTATGCCTTCTCGCGAGTCACCCTCGTTCGAGCCTGAAAGCTGGCACATCTCTCCTAGTCCGTGCCCCTCGGGTACCGCGATACAAAGCGCCAAGTCAAGGTTTGGGTGAACGGCAAATCCTCTAGCGCACCCCCTAACAAATGTTTTGCAGTTTCTGAGCAAACGCAGACATCTCGTGTAGGAAAGGGCGTCCCAAACACGCCAGGTTAGGTTATATTTGCGCAAAATAACAAGACGGCATGGGAATAACACGCACGTTGCATTAACCAAGAACCATAGTTCAATACACGCCCCTCTGGGCCCATACTGGTTTCATTTTCTGATGCAGGAAAAAAGGGAAAAAGCTAAACAAAGCGGCATTTCAGCAATCTGCGGAGGCAGGCCCTTAGCGACGCCCCGAGCCTAGCCAGACCCCTCCTCGCGCTTCACGGAGGCGCGGTGACGAGATGTCCCACTGCCTCCTTCGAAGCGGGCATGGCGGCACGGCGGCTGGTCATAGGCACCGCTGCTGGAGCTATCACTAGAGGAAGAGCCGCCATAGCTGGAAGAGACGCGATCGCCGCCAAGGGCAGGCTCGCCCTCATCCTCGTCGAGACCGTCACCAAGGCCGAGCACCTCCTCACCGTCGTTCATCTCGGGGCAGCACCCGGTGCGGCGACCATATTCCCCGAACACCCTCACATATAGGGTCAACCCACCGTCATACTTGAAGTGGAGCATGCACCACCTGCCCAGGCCGCACGCGTGGGCGGACGTCTGCCAGCCGTGGGCCAGGGCTATGTTGCCCGCGGCGGAAGTCTCGACCGTGACCCAAGAGGCCTTGCTGCAGGAACCATCCGCCTGCAACTAGAGCCCACATGGACCAGGGGCCGGCAGTTCATCGACAAGGAAGCGCGGAAGCTGGAGCTAGTTGTCGGCCGGGTTCTCCGACCAGACAACGAACTCCGGCGACACCTCCACTGAATGGAAGCGCGGGCGGGGAGGCCGCGCCACCATCGCGTGCCTCCCCTCGTCAGCTCGACCGCCATGGTTGGGACGGTCCCCTCCGCGTGCCGCGGCGCCGCCTCAACGGTGGGCCACAGCGGGGGTAGCAGCGTGCTTGCGCGGACGGCTGCGACCGCGCTTGGCACCGAGGAACCGGGGCCCTCACGAGGGGCCTTCCCCTTCTCAGCGGCAGAGAACTTCCTTCGTGGCGCCATCGAAGGCACTGCAAGCAACGAAGCAAAGAAGAAGCGAGCAAGCGAGGAAGAGATGGGCGACGGGGCTCCGCCCCCTCCCCATTTATAGCAAGAGAAGGCCAACTAGCGTCTCCCACGATCGCAGGTAATGATGGTTTCCCTTGCATGTTGCAGGGACTTGTCAAGTCGGGCAGTCGTCGAGGCAGCATGGGGAAGCGGAGACGCCCAGGCCCAATTAACCGCCATGTGTGGACCGAGGCCACGGGCTTTTGGGGCCCGCGGTGCTCCGAACTTGACCCTTGGCTTCACCGCGAAGCCAAGCCCGAGCACACCTTGGGCCCGGGGGCTACTGTCGGCGTTCTGGGAATGAGGGTCCCTAGACTTGCCTGCCTATGGCCCGCGGCGTGGCGGAGCCAGTAGGCCGTACGACCACCTTCATCAACAAAGCATCCAAGACCCTCGCGAGGGGCCAAGCCTTGGGAGGGGGGCGGCGCAAGACCTCCTCTGGAGCGGCCTGGTCAGACAGACTCATGAGGAGCGGAGATATCAAGGCAAGGCGAACCTCACAAGGCTCTCGTGACGTGAGCCATGACGATCAACACCAGGTGGGCGCCAGCGCGCGCAGCGTCCTTGTTTCCCCTTTGGTGCAAAGGGGGCAAGCGCAGCCGCAGAGTACCGAGGCCTCAGGCAAAGGTTTCCATTTCGGTGCAACAAGACCAAGACCATGGACTACAATACAGAGGTCATTGTGGAGCCCAAGACGGCGTCACCCCAGAGCCTTTCACAGGCGAAGACCGCTTTTGTCAGGATAGCTTGTACTAGCTGCCCCCCTTCAAATTAGCCCGCCATTGTTGGCTCCCTTCCCGCTCGATATTTGGGAAGAGGACCAGGGCCTCTATAAATAGGACTAGCCACCACCATAGTAGGGGATGGGATCTCATCTCATCTTAGCTTGAGGGAATCTACACACCACAAGTTCATAAGCACAAGAACACCTCAACCTCAGGAGGCTGTTCTTCCCCTTGTATTGTTCATCATCAGCCCAAGAGGTAATCCACCACCACACACTGGAGTAGGGTATTACACCACAACGGTGGCCCGAACCAGTATAAACCCTATGTCTTTCTGTGTTGTGAGTTCATCGAGTTCGTTCGCAAGATCTTAGCGAGCTAGAGCGTAGATCGGTAGGAGGGAAAGACTTCGCGCGCACCCAAGTGTTCGAACCTTAAGGGTTTGCTGCAACCCCACATCCGACAAACATGATGCAAAATGGACGTATCAACTCCCCCAAGCTTAGACCTCGCTTGCCTCAAGCGAAAACCGAAATCGAAAAACATGCCCGCATGCTTAGAGAGAGAGAGAGAGAGAGGTGTCGATAAAAACAAAATACGGACATGGAAGCATCATGTTCATTATTATAACAACAACAAGCTTAATCATAAGACTTTTATTATAGAACTCTTATCATAGACTTCTCATGAATAAGTGACAATTCATCACACTATTGAAGTATAAAGCAAAAACTCTATTAGAAACAAACAAACTATGTTCTCGGTCAACTTTGCAACTACAATTCATCATCTTTTCAGGAAGGGTCACGTGTCAGAGCCTTTAGGAAAGTCCACATACTCAACCATCATATATTCTTCCATGATTGCTAACACTCACTGCGTACACATAAGCAAAACTTTTCAACCTGACACATAGAAAGATAGGGGCTTGTAGTTTCGCCTCCCAACATATTCACCTCAAGGGTGATGCCAACAATAATAACTCATGCTATCTATATTCAACTGGACATATGTGCCTAGATATTTCCTCACCACATGATGCTTGCCAAAGGAGAAAATAAAAAGGAATAGAGAGAAAACTTTGACTCTTTGCATACAAGTAAATACATAAAGGTAAAATATAGGCCCTTCATAGAGGGAAGCAGAGGTTGCCATGCACTTATTTGTTTGTATGCTCAACACCTTAATGCAAAGAATGTCACGTTGCATTGCCCCTTGTGATAGCGACCTTTATTATGCAGTCTGTTGCTTTTATTATTCACCATCACAAGTTCGTGCAACGCTTAAATTTCTCTTACACTAAATGATCTCACACTTTTAGAAGCAATTTGTATTGCCTTTTTGCACCAATGACAATTTACTTGAGGGATCTTGCTCAATCCCTAGGTAGGTATGGTGGACTCTTGAAAATAAGATTTGGGTTTAAGGATTTTTGGATGCACAAGTAGTATCTCTACTTAGTGCAGAATTTTTGGCTAGCAAAGGTAGGGGCAAGCACCAAATGTTAAAGGATCTATGACAATATGACTTCTATGTGAATATAAACAAACATGAATCATTAGATTGTCTTCCTTGTCCAATGTCAACAATTTTGGCATATAATATTTTGATGAGGGCTCACAATCACAAAAGATTTATAGGATAGTATATTTATATGTGAATCTTCTCTTCCCTTATTAATTCATTCATGAGTTGCATCATTGACTAATGCTATGTTTGTCAATATATAACAAAATTTTCTACTTATACTTTTCCTTATGTGGTGTCATCACCTACCATAAGATTAGCATATGATCTTTTTCATTTATTTCCTTTCCTTCATTTATTTCCTTTCTTTCATTTATTCCCTTTCTTTCAATTATTTCATTTCTTTTAATTGCAACATGAAAATAAAGAAAGCAAAAACTCAAACAAAATTTTATTATATATCTCACAAATGATTACAAGGATAGATCACTAAGAAGGATCTCGAAAAGAAAGGATCGAACTAAACTTTTATTCATCTAAAGCAAAAGATCAAACTAAAATAAGTAAAGGCAAAAAGATAGTGGGGATGATACGATACCGGGGCACCTCCCCCAAGCTTGGCGGAAGCCAAGGGGAGTGCCCATACCCGATACTCAATTCTCATTTGGTGATGAAGAAGAAGTTGGTGGTGATGAAGAAGTCATGTCCTTAAGGATCAAGAGATTCTCCAGTTGGGGAATGACGCTCCAGAGGTGGATGATGTGCTCTTGATGCAGAATATTTTCACGGGTGAGATACTTATTTTGCACATGGACCGTTTCAATGATGCGAAAGGCTTCAATCTCAGTAGGAGTAAGATGAGCATAGTAAGGTTTAAGGATATCTTCCTCTTCCTCCTCGGTTGGCAATGCTTGCTCGAATGCCGGAGGCTGATCTACGGTAACCTCCTAGCTCTCATCTCCCTTGACGGCTTCAGCGGGCTCTTCTCTCTTCAGCTCGATCTTCATCAACCAAGCATCCTCTTCCACATTGTTAAAGGAAGAATACATGATGTCTGACTCAACAGATCTGACCAAAAACAGCAAGAAAAGAGAGCATAGGATTTCTCCGCGATACGGTGGTCAATAGGTTTGGGGGGTATACAAAGATTTTTTTATCTTGGGAAACAAGCAATCTGTAGAAAAACGGAGTCCGGAAGGTACCCTAGGTGGGCACAACCCACCTGGCGCGCCTGGCAAGCCAGACACGTCATGGTGTCTTGTGCCCACCAGGGTACGCTTACTGGAAGTTTCTTATTTTCCTATTTTTCTAAATATTCCAAAACTGACAAAAAATATTTTTGCGGATTTTTTGGAGTCCGTTTACTTACTGTACCACGTACCTCCTTATTTTCATGATTCTGGAGTGTTCAGAAGGACTCTTTTATATGTTCTTCCGGTGTCAAAGTTTGGATAATATTACTTTCAACATTAATGGGTGTTTTTATTCGTTTCCCATTAACAACCTTTGGGTTAGTACCTTCGACATTATTTATTTCGATGGCTCCAGAACGATAAACCTCCTCGATGACATTGGGGCCTTCCCATTTTGAGAGGAGTTTTCCTGCAAAGAATCTGAAACGAGAGTTCTACAAAACAACATATTCTCCTACTTTAAACTCACTCTTTTGGATTCTCTTATCATGCCATCTTTTGACTTTTTCTTTAAACAACTTAGCATTTTCATAAGCTTGGGTTCTCCATCTAATGAGCTGATATCAAATAACCACTTTTCACCGGCAAGTTTGAAATCGTATTTGAGTTCTTTGATTGCCCAATATGCTGCATGTTCTAATTCAAGAGGCAAATGACAAGCTTTTCCATAAACCATGTTATAAGGAGACATACCCATGGGATTTTTATATGCTATTCTATAAGCCCAAAGTGCATCATCTAGTTTCTTAGACCAATTCTTCCTGGGCCTATTGACAGTCTTTTGCAAGATTAATTTTATTTCTCTATTGCTAAGTTCAACTTGACCACTAGACTGAGGATGATAAGGTGATGCAATTCTATGGTTAACATCATATTTGGCAAGAATTTTACGAAAAGCACCATGAATAAAGTGTGAACCACCATCAGTCATTAAATATCTAGGGACTCCAAACATTGGGAAAATAACTTCCTTAAGCATTTTAATAGAGGTGTTGTGATCAGCACTACTGGTTGGAATAGCTTCTACCCTTTTAGTAACATAATCAACAACAACCAAAATATGTGTGTACCCATTAGAGGAAGGAAAAGGTCCCATGTAATCAAATCCCCAAACATCAAATGGTTCAACAACAAGTGAATAATTCATAGGCATTTCTTGACGCTTACCGATATTATCTATTCTTTGGCATTGATCACAAGATAAGACGAACTTACGGGCATCCTTGAAGAGAGTAGGCCAATAAAATCCAGATTGCAATACCTTGTGAGCAGTTCTATCTCCAGCATGATGCCCTCCATAAGCTTCGGAGTGACATTTCCATAGGATTTGTCCCTGTTCATGCTCAGGTACACAACGTCAAATAATACCATCTACTCCTTCTTTATAAAGATGTGGCTCATCCCAAAAGTAGTGTCTTAAACCATATAAGAATTTTTCTTTTGTTGGTATGTGATACTAGGTGGTAAATATTTAGCAACAATGTAATTAGCATAGTCAGCATACCAAGGAGTATTGTGAGCAACATTTATTGCAGCCAGCTGCTCATCAGGAAAACTATCATCAATAGGTAGTGGGTCATCAAGCACATTTCAAGCCTAGACAAGTTATCAGCTACGGGGTTCTCAGCTCCTTTTCTATCAGTGATATGTAAATCAAATTCTTGTAGCAAGAGAACCCATTGAATAAGTATAGGTTTAGCATCTTTCTTTTCCATAAGATATTTAATAGCAGCATGATCAGTGTGAACAATTACTTTTGAATCAACAATATAAGATCTAAATTTATCACAAGCAAACACCACTGCTAAGAATTCTTTTTCAGCAGTAGCATAATTTCGTTGAGCACTGTCTAAAGTTTTACTAGCATAATGAATAACATTCAGTTTCTTATCAACTGTTTGTCCTAGAACAACACCAACAACATAGTCACTAGCTTCACACATAATTTCAAAAGGCAAGTTCCAATCAGGTGGTTGAACAATAGGTGCGGAAATTAAGGCTTTCTTGAGTGTTTCAAAGGCATCTAAACAATCATCATTAAAAACAAAAGGATTATACTTTTGCAAAAGATTCGTAGGAGGCCTAGAAATTTTAGAGAAGTCTTTGATAAATCTTCTATAGAAACCAGGATGACCTAAGAAACTATGAATACCTTTGATATCTTTAGGACATGGTATTTTCTCAATTGCATCAACCTTAGCTTTGTCCACTTCAATACCTCTTTCAGAAATTTTATGACCCAAGACAATGCCTTCATTAACCATAAAGTGTCACTTCTCCCAATTCAAGACAAGATTTGTTTGTTCACATCTCCGCAAAACTTGATCAAGATTGCTTAAACAATCATCAAAAGACTTCCCATAAACAAAGAAATCATCCATGAAAACCTCAATAATCTTTTCACAAAAGTCAGAGAATATAGCTAGCAGTCATATATATTTGAAAGGTAGCAGGTGCATTGCATGAACCAAAAGGTATACGTCTATAAGCATAAGTTCCAAAGGGACAAGTAAAAGTGGTCTTTTCTTGATCAGGCTGAGAAACAGGTATTTGTGAAAAACTAGAATATCCATCAAGGAAGCAAAAATGTGTGTGCTTAGATAATATTTCTAGCATTTGATCAATAAAAGGAAGTGGGTAATGATCTTTTCTAGTTACTTTGTTTAATTTTCTAAAACCAATTACTATTCTATAACATGTAACAATTCTTTGTGGAATAAGTTTATTCTTATCATTAGGAACAACAGTAATACCTCCCTTTTTAGGGACACAATGAACAGGACTGACCCATCTACTATCAGCTATGGGATAGATTATACCTACTTCCAGAAGTTTTAAGATTTTTGCTCTTACCAATTCCTTCATTTTTGGATTTAACCGACGTTGGTGATCAACAACGGTTTTAGCATCAGGTTCCATATTAATTTTGGGCTGACATAGAGTGGGACTAATGCCCTTTAAATCATCAAGAGTATATCCAATAGCAGCTCGGTGCTTCCTTAGAACTTTCGATAATCTTTCTTCTTCATGTTCTGAAAGGTTAGCATTAATAATAATAGGATATATCTTCTTTTCATCAAGATAAGCATATTTCAAAGTGTCTGCAATTGTTTTAATTCAAACACAGGATCACCTTTAGGTGGAGGAGGACCTCCTAGAGTTTCAATAGGCAAATTGTGTTTAAGCAGAGGACGTTGTTCAAATAAAATCTTATCTATTTCATTTCTTCCATGCATATGTAAATCATTTTCATGGTCTAGCAAATATTGTTCTAGTGGATCGGTAGGAGGCACAACAATAGAAGAAAGACCAATTAATTCATCCTTACTAGGCAATTCTTTTTCATGAAGTTCTCTACTAAACTTGAAAAAATTAAACTCATGAGACTCATCACCAAAACTAACACCAACAGTTTGTTTCTCACAGTTTATCTTAGCATTAACGGTGTTCAAGAAAGGTCTACCAAAGTTAATGGGACAAAAGTCATCTTGTGGGGAACCAAGAACAAGAAACTCAGCAGGGTATTTTATTTTCCCACACAAGACTTCAACATCTCTAACAATCCCAATTGGTGATATAGTGTCTCTATTAGCAAGTTTGATAGTAACATCTATGTCTTCTATTTCTATGGGTGCTATGTCATTCATAATTTCTTGATATAAGGAATAAGGAATAGCACTCATGCTAGCACCTATGTCACATAAACCATGATACCAATGGTATCCTATTTTAACTATGACAATGGGCATGCCAACAGTAGGTCTATGTTTATCATTTTTATCAAGTTTGGCAATTCTAGCAGCTTCTTCACAGAAGTAAATAACATGCCCATCTACATCTTATTCCAAGAGATCTTTAACCATACCAATACTAGGTTCTACTTTAATTTGTTCATTAGGTTTAGGTGTTCTAATATAGCTTTTGTTGACCATAGTTGAGACTTTAGCATGTTCCTTTAGCCTAACAGGGAAATGTGGTTTCTCAATATAACCAGTATGAAAAACTGGGTCTACATTATAAATTATAGTTTCTTCTTTAATTGGTACCGGTTCTTTAATTTCTTCTTTAATAGGTGGGTGATATTTGAACCACTTCTCTTTAGGGAGATCAACATGAGTAGCAAATGATTCATAAAAGGAGGCTACTATCTCAGAGTCAAGTCCATATTTAGTGCTAAATTTTTGAAAAGCATTGGTATTCATAAAAGATTTAACACAATCATATTTAAGTTTAATACCTGACTCTTTACCTTCATCGAGTTCCCAATCTTCAGAGTTGCGTTTAATTCTTTCCAAAAGGTCCCACCAGAATTCAATAGTCTTCTTCATAAAAGAACCGGCACAAGAAGTATCAAGCATGGTTTGATCATTACGAGAAAGCCGAGCATAAAAATTCTGGATAATAATTTCTCATGAGAGCACATGATTGGGGCATGAATGTAACATTGAATTCAGCCTCCCCCAAGCTAGAGCGATACTTTCTCCTTCACGAGGCCAAAAATTATATATATAATTCCGATCACGATGAACTAGATGCATATGATAATTTTTTTTATGGAACTCCAACTTCAATCTGTTCCAATTCCAGGATCCAATATCATCGCATAGACTATACCATGCCAATGCTTTTCCCTTCAAAGATAAAGGGAAAATATTTTTCATAAATTCATCTCCGGGTAAACCTGCAAGCTTGAACAATCCACAAATTTGTTCTACATATATCAAGTGCATATCAGGATGTTCGGTTTTGTCTCCTGCATAAGGATTAGCTAGCAGTTGTTCTATCATACCCGAAGAAATTTCATATTAAATATTTTTCAGTAGATGTAGTAGGTTGAGGGGTAGCTAATTGTGGTTCCGGTCGAGGTGAAGATACCCTGAACAAATCCCTCAAAGTATTGTTTTCCATAGTAATAAGTGACAATAACTTTCAGCACTCTATATAAATGTTTCCTTACCAAATTCCACTTACCAAAGGCGCTTCACTCCCCGGCAACGGCGCCAGAAAATAGCCTTGATGACCCACAAGTATAGGGGATCAATTGTAGCTCTTTTCGATAAGTAAGAGGGTCGAACCCAATGAGGAGCAGAAGGAAATGACAAGTGGGTTTCAACAAGGTAATGTGTGCAAGTGCTGAAATTGTAAGTAGCAGAGTAGTTTGATAGCAAGATAATTTGTAACGAGCAAGTAAAGATAATAGTAGCAAAAGTGCAGCAAGGTATCCCAATCCTTTTGAGGCAAAGGACATGCCAAAACGGTTTCTTATGATAAGCAAAGCGTTCTTGAGGGTACACGGGATTTTCATCTAGTCACTTTCACCATGTTGGCTTGATTCGTGTTCGCTACTTTGATAATTTTATATGTGGGTGGACCGATGCTTAGGCGTTGTTCTTACTTGAACAAACCTCCTACTTACGATTAACCCTCCCGCAAGCATCCGCAACTATGAGAAAAGTATTAAGAATAAATTCTAACCATAACATTGGGTTAAGCTTCTGTCACTCTCGCAACCCATCATCTAATCGCTACTCCACAATGCATTCCCATAGGCCCAAATATGGTGAAGTGTCATGTAGTTGATGTTCACATGACACCACTAAGGGAATCACAACATACATACTATCAAAATATCATACAAATATCAATTTCACATGATTACTTGCAACATGATTTCTCCCGTGACCTCAAGAACAAAAGTAACTAGTCACAAATGATAAACATGCTCATGATCAGAGGGGTATTAAATAGCATATTGGATCTGAACATATAATCTTCCACCAAATAAACCATATAATAATCAACTACAAGATGTAATCAACACTACTAGTCACCCACAAGCACCAATCTATAGTTCCGATAACAAGATTGAACACAAGAGATGAACTAGGGTTTGAGATGAGATGGTGCTGTTGAACATGTTGATGGAGATTGCCCTCCCCAAGATGGGAGAGTTGTTGGTGATGATGATGACGATGATTTCCCCCTCCAGGAGGGAAGTTCCTTCGGCAGAATCGCTCCGCCAGAGGGCAAAAGTGCTCCTACCCAAGTTCCGCCTCAAGACGGCGGTGCTCTGTCCCGAAAGTCCTCCCCTTATTTTTTTCTAGGTCAAAATGACTTATATACCAGAAGATGGGCACCAGAGGTGGGCCTGGGTGAGCACAACCCAACAAGGTGCACCTGGGCTCCCTGGCACGCCATGGTGGGTTGTGCCCACCTGGTGGGCCTCCTTTGGTACTTATTTGCTCCAATATTCTTCGTATATTCCATAAAAATTCTCCGTGAAGTTTCATCTTTGTTTGGAGTTGTGCAGAATAGGTAGCTTGACGTAGCTTTTCCAGGTCCAGATTTCCAACTGCGGGAATTCTCCCTATTTGTGTATACCTTGCATATTATCAGAGGAAAGGCATTAGAATTACCCCAAAAAAGCATTATTATGGATAAAAACAACATAAATAACAGTAAGAAAAGATGATGCAAAATGGACGTATCGGGCCTCTACTACCATGGGGTCCTGTTCATCCAACCCCCATCGGGAACTATTCATCCAACCCCCAATAAGGCTCACTTTTCATCAAGAGGCAGCAAGTTCGATCGGCTTCAATTAGCAGCAGTAGCGAAGGAATCGCTCAATCGGTTTCAGTTAACAGCTAGATCGGTCGATCGCTCGGGTTCAGTAATGCATAGCCTGGAGTGCAATCGCTCGGGTTCAGTAGGTAAATGCCTCGCTCGGGTTCAGTTAGAGCCCAACGCCTCGCACCCACGCGCGTACGTGTACGAGAGAAACGTGCAATCCCTCCGTGCATCGCTCAGCCCCGACCACCCAACGTAACCGGGAACTCCCCGATATTTTCCTCGCCCTTGCTTCTACCATGGTTTTTCCGTCATGGACGGCCCAAAGAATGTCATGCAGCTGCGTCTCCGGCCCGCCCAGGACAAAAAGCCCATTTTCGGACATGATTTTTTGTCATAGAAGTAGGAGCCCACCACATCTATGATGATACGAGGTTTTTTCATAATTATCGTCATAGAAGTGTCATAAGCATGATAGAAAAACTTCGTTCGGCCCAAAATGTCACGGATGTGTCTTTTTTTGTAGTGATGACTTTTATTTTGTGACACCTACAACTTTGATTCATGTTACTAAGGATGTGGATGATCAGAATTGTGTGGTAACTGGTGACACTATGATGCAGCATGCTCCCCTAATGCCTACACAAAATACTGGTGATACAGCCATACCCCACACTGCTCGTCGTGGCAAAAAGCTGGCTCCCACCACTACGGTCGAGCTTCGGCGCAACACTCGCTCTAATAAATATGATGGATTCCATGTCCCCAAGCATTTTGATCATCGTCCATACAAGAGTAAGGTGAAGCCAAGGATCATACCTACTGCTCAAGTCTCAAGTACTACTGATGAAGCTCAAGATGTTGAAGGCCTAGAAGGCTCTGCTGTGGACATCCCTCCTCCAACTCCAGTCCCAATTATGCAGGAGATTGGGGTTCACCTCTGTGCTATCCCTGAAGTGGAACTCCCAGTTCAAGCCCTCAACAAACCAATGGAGGCATCTTCCGCTTCTGCGTAATTTAGCTTTAATATTTCAGTAAGCGATGGTCCTTTTGTAGAACTGGAACATTTTATGTTGGAATGTCCGTGGACTTAATTCATCCCAAAAACATTTAGCTCTCTCGAATGAGATCAACTCTAGTGGATGCTCGATCATATGTCTGCAAGAAACAAAAATGCCCCTTATTGATCTTGCCACGATTAAAGCACTCTGTCCGAAACGTTTTGACAAACTTGCTTTTGGTCCTTCGATCGGGGCTTCGGGTGCGATCTTGACTATTTGGAATAGCTCCGTTTTCTCGGGTCAGGTAATTTTTGAAGAACAATTCACGTTGGGTGTCAACTTTACTTCAAACCAATCTTCTCACACTTGGACTCTGGTAAATATATATGGCCCTTGTACTGGTGATCATCGGGTACAGTTTACAAAATGGCTCTTTGATCTCTCGATTCCACCCAATGAGGATTGGCTTCTCCTCGGTGATTTTAATTATATAAGATCACGAGATAACCGCAACAAGCCTGGTGGCAATACTCAGGACATGTTCAAGTTTAATGATTTTATTCGAGAATAACACTTAACTGAACTGCCAATCAAAGGTTGGCGTTTTACCTGGAGTAATATGCAGCAGGACCCATTATTAGAATAGCTCAACTGGTTTTTCACTTCTTTGAATTGGACGACAGCATTTCCAAACACCATCATTAAAACACTGGCCAAACCAATCTCGGATCACGTTCCATGCACGGTAGTAATTTAATCAATATCTCAAGATCCAAACTATTTCGTTTTGAGAACTACTGGTTGGCGCATCTGGGGTTTATGGAGATTGTAAAACAAGCTTGGTACAGACCAGTTAAGAATGGAAATGTTGCTTCGATCCTCTGCCAAAAATTCAAATTCGTTAATCAGGCTCTGAAACAATGGAGTAAAAACATTTCTCGACTATCTGTAGCAATTGAAAACACAAACAAAGCTATTCTGGAACTGGATTTTATTGAGGAGAAAAGAACCTTGACACTTCAAGAGTACAACTTTGGTGTAATTCTAAAGAGTCGCATTCTGAGACTGCTCAAATATCAAAAAGCATATTGGAAGAAATGATGCACGATTAGATGGGTACGATTCAACGACGAGAACTCAAATTTTTTCCAAGCCATTGCTACTGAATGTTACAGAAGAAATTGTATCGCAAGCCTTCGAGTAGATGAAGATACTGTGGTGGAAGACCATGCAGCCAAAGAATCAATTATTTACCACACTTTCAAAGAACTTCTTGGTCGATCCACCCCCTTGGACATGAGGTTTGATCTATCGTGCATCATAAAAACGTCCGACCATCTAGATCAGCTCACAGTGCCTTTCACTACTGAAGAGATAGACACAATCATCAAGGAAATGCCATCGGATCGAGCGTCGGGCCCCGATGGGTTCAATGGAGCCTTTCTTAAGGCCTGCTAGTAGATTATCAAAAATGATGTCTATCGAGTGTGCAATGAGTTCCATGAGGGTACACTAAACTTGGAAAGCATAAACTATGGCTTCATTACCCTAATCCCAAAGATTCAATCGCTGGAGTCGATCAATGATTTTTCCCTATCACACATCTCAATTGTTGCCTCAAAGTGGTCACGAAGCTACTTGCCAATCATCTTCAGAAAGTTATCTTGAGCATTATTCACCGTAACCAATATGGATTTCTCAAAGGTAGATCAATCAATGACTGCCTAGCTTGGGCATTTGAATTTATTCATCAATGCACGGACTCCAAAAGAGAGATAGTACTGATCAAGCTAGACTTTGCAAAAGCCTTCGACACCATTCAGCACTCTGCCATGATTGAGATGATGCGGCAACTTGGCTTTAACTCCAAATGGATTCAGTATATTCAATGCATATTCGGCTCGGGTAAATCCTCAGTACTCCTAAATGGGGTACTCGGCAGACAATTTAACTACAATTGTGGGGTCCGACAAGGTGATCTCTTGTGTCCCCTCATCTTTGTGATCACAGCAGACCTCCTCCAATCAGCAATAAACGATGCCTACCACAGAAATCTCCTGACCCTACAGATCCATGCGCGTGGACCTAATGATGACTATCCAATCATTAAATACGCGGATGGCACCATCATTGTAATGCCAACTTGCCCAATCCAGGTTACAAGAATGAAACAAATTCTTATGGACTACACCACATCAATCGGTCTGAATATCAACTTCCAGAAATCTACCCTCATACCGATCAACACTCCAGACACCCTTTGCCAGAATATAGCTCAAATCCTTGGATGTAGAGTGGGAAAAATTCCTTTTACTTATCTTGGACTGCCACTTGGTACTACTCGCCCCACTGTCCAAGACCTCCTTCCAATGGTTTGTCGTGCGGAACGACATATTACTGCAGCCATGTCCATGATGTCTTATGCGGGTAAATTCACGTTACTGAATCCCGGCTCACGTCACTGGCCATGTTCTCACTACTGTAGGATGCTACTAATGCGACACTACGATTAGAGACCCTTCGACGAAACTATGTGCGATGCCATAATCGCAAACAGTGGTGTAAAAAACCCGTCAAAAAAAGTGCAAAACGTTTGTAATGGAGGATGCATCAAACACGGTTCATATTTTAGTTGCATGTGCGATGCAGGGCATACGGTTCAGCTCAATTAATTGTTTGTGATGAGGAAGAACAAAAGAAACGGGCAGCCAGATGAAGGTGTGTGCGATGCACAACATATGGTTCACTCGGATGAACTGTTTGTGATTAGGCAACACAATGGAAATGGTCAGCCAGATCAAAGATGTGTGCAATATACGGCATGCGGTTCACTCGGATGAACTGTTTGCGTTGACACATGAGAACAGAAACGGTTCCAATGAACAAGATGTGTGTGATACGTGGCAAACAGGTATGTAATCAGAAATGTGTGTGAGTGCCGATAATAACACAGACGGTTGCTGCTAATAAGACGTGTGTATTGTGTGATGGGATTGCATACATAACAACAACATACACACACACACACACACACACTTATAAGGACATGCTTGCATAACCAATTTAAACATCCACTTACATATATAGGTGGCTACTACAACCATGGCATTTGCACACACCAAAGTAAACTATTACATGCATAATTACATAGCTGGCTACTACACACATGACATTTCCACACACCAATAAAGTAAACTATATATTACATGCATGATTAACTAGCATAAACGATCATCTGATCATCATCTACTTCTGAGTATAGATGTGTGGTTGAACTATACAACGTACTTAAAATTAGCTAGTATATATAGTTGAACTAGCTATTTCAGTATGTGGTTGCAACAATTGGGGAGAAGTTTGGTTGGTTGAGCTGTCGAGTTGAACTGTTTGTATAAATTAAGAACGACTGCTTAATCTATGAATGAAATCTATGCTTAATTACTGAATTTTAGTTGCAAAAATTAGATAGTGCTAATGATTTCTAGCTGCATATTTTGAAAAATCGCAGTGTTACAAGGATTGACAAATGGAAACGTTACTAGATCAACAAATGTAAATGTTTCCAGTTTAACAAATGGCAACATACTCAATATGACAGATGAAAATCTTACCAAATTGTTTGTACGTGGTTGCACACGGGTCATCCAAAATAACTGTTTGATTTGAAGGGATGCACAAATCCTGTGCTGCTCTCACTTTGCATACGGGTGTTCTATCTGGAACGTTTGTGATCAAGAGCTGCAGAAATCCTGCTCGGCACATTTTCTCTTGGCTTCTTGGGGAAGTTGTTGGTTTGCATACGGGTGTTCTAACTAAAACGTTTACGATGAGTGTTTTATATTTAAAAAGTGAATTAAACTGTGGCTTGGGCGCCATTAATGGAGAGGATGCGAGCAAGGCGGTGGCCATGGAAGTCAAAGGGCTCGCTTCCAAGTGAGCCTGCACAGCATACAACTCGCACGCTTCCTGATGAGCCTACGCACTCGACGATAGCTTGCACGCCTCTCAGTCAGCCTGCGCACTGGACGACGCTCGCACGCCTCCCGTTCAGTCAAGGTCAAGCAGCTGTCCGCACAGCAGCTCCTATAGCCATTAAAACTAAGACATCTGGCGTCATGTGAATGGTCAACAAAACGCACACGATTTGAATTATACAAATGTTTGAGATATTAAAGTGGCAGCTATTTTTACAAAATGCCTTTGTTGGTTGTCATTATTTGAGTGCGCCTTCTTTTAAAATGGACATGAAAAATATCACAACATGTCGGGTCCAATTCCATGATAGCATGCCAAGTTTCATGAATTTCAAACGACTTTTGGATTTAGTAGAATTTAAAAACCAGGCATCTCAATGTTTTGCCGGCAATCAACGGTGCCCTAGTGTTTGAAATTCATTCCCATTTCTTGCATGGGACCTAAGCATGCACCCAAGGACACAAATTTGATTTTTCAACCAATCTATATGCACTGGAGAATGTGCATGTAGTTCAAATTAGAATTATGCACATAAATGCATTGAAAACTCAGTTAATGCATAAAAATGTCCAAACGAACCCCGAAAAATCACAAAAATTCACACAACACTTCTGGTGTTCTATGTTGACACGAGAAAAAAAATTGAAAGCAATAAGAGGCAATGGATATCATTTCGTCCCCAAAGGTGGGGCGTTCCCTACCGAAAACCATCATGCTTGTTGTGAGAAGCTCCGGTTTGTGAGAAGCATATACCCAAACCTGCCCCAAATGGGACAAATTTTTTACCACGGCATGTTGATGCCACTCCATGATAGCATGCCAAGTTTCATGAACTTCAGGCGAGTTTTGGATATACTAGAATTTAAAAACCATGCATCTCAATGTTTTGTCGGAAATCAATGGTGCCCTGGTGTTTGAAATTCATTCTCATTTCTTCCATGGGACCTAAGCATGCACCCAAGGACACAGATTTGATTTTTCAACCAATTTATATGCACTGGAGCATGTGCATGTAGTTCAAATTTGAATTATGCGCATAAATGCATTGAAAACTCAGTTAATGCATAAAAATGTCCAAACGAACCTCGAAAGTTCACAAAAATTCACACAACACTCCTATTATTCTATGTTGACACGAGTAAAAATTTGAAAGCAATAAGAGGCAATGGATATTGTTTTGTCCCCAAAGGTGGGACGTTTCCTACCGAAAACCATCATGCTTGTTGTGAGAAGCTCCGGTTTGTGAGAAGCATATACCCAAACCTGCCCCAAATGGGACAAAAATTTTACCACGGCATGTTGATGTTGCTCCATGATAGCATGCCAAGTTTAATGAATTTCAGATGAGTTTTTGATTTACTAGAATTTAAAAACCAGGCATCCAAATGTTTTGCCAGCAATCAAGGTGCCTTGGTGTTTGAAATTCATTCCCATTTCTTGCATGGGAACTAAGCATGCACCCAAGGACACATATTTGATTTTTCAACCAATTTATATGCACTGGAGAATGTGCATGTAATTCAAATTTGAATTATGCACATAAAATGCCTGAAAAACCCAGTTAATGTATAAAATTGTCCAAACAAACCCCAAAAATTCCAAAATTGAACACAACACTCTTGTTGTTCTATGTTGATACTCAAAATATTTTGAAAGCAATAAGAGGCAACGGATATCATTTCGTCCCCAAAGGTGGCATGTTCCCTACCGAAACCATCACGCTTGTTGTGAGAAGCTCTGGTTTGTGAGAAGCTTATACCCAAACCTGCCCCAAATGGGACAAAAAATTTACCACATCATGTTGATGCCACTCCATGATAGCATGCCAAGTTTCATGAATTTCATACGAGTTTTGGATCTATTGGAATTTAAAAACCAGGTATCTCAATGTTTGCGGCCGAGTGACGATGGCAGCGTGTTTGAAATTCATTCCCATTTCTTGCATGGGACCTAAGCATGCAACCAAGGACACATATTTGATTTTTCAACCAGTTTATATGCACTAGAGAATGTGCATGTAGTTCAAATTTGAATTATGCGCATAAAATGCCTGGAAAACCCAGTTAATGTATAAAAATGTACAAATGAACCCCGAAAAATTCCAAAATTGAACACGCCACTCCTGTTGTTCTATGTTGACACTCTAAAAAATTTGAAAGCAATAAGAGGCAACGGATATTGTTTTGTCCCGAAAGGTGGCTCGTTCCCTACCGAAACCATCATGCTTGTTGTGAGAAGCTCTAGTTTGTGAGAAGCTTATACGTACCCAAACCTGCCCCAAAGGAACAATTTTTTTACCACGACATGTTGATGCCACTGCATGATAGCATGCGAAGTTTCATGAATTTCAAACGAGTTTTGGATTTATTAGAATTTAAAAACCAGGTATCTCAATGTTTGCGGCCGAGTGACAGTGGTAGGGTGTGTGACATTCATTCCCATTTCTTGCATGGGACCTAAGCATGCAACCAAGGACACATATTTGTTATTTCAACCAGTTTATATGCACTTTAGCATGTGCATGTATTTCAAATTTGAATTATGTGCATAAAATGCCTGCAAAACCCAGTTAATGTATAAAAATGTCCAAACGGACCCTGAAAAATTACAAACACAACACTCTTGTTGTTCTATGTTGACACTCTAAAATTTTTGAAAGCAATAAGAGGCAACGGATATCGTTTCGTCCCCAAAGGTGGCACGTTCCCTACCGAAACCATCACTCTTGTTGTGAGAAGCTCTGGTTTGTCAGAAGCTTATACCCAAACCTGCCCCAAATGGGACAAACTTTTTATCACGGCATGTTGATGCCACTCCATAATAGCATGTCAAGTTTCATGAATTTCAAACGAGTTTTGAATTTACTAGAATTTGAAAACCAAGTATCTCAATGTTTGCGGCCGAGTGACGGTGGCAGGGTGTGTGACATTCATTCCCATTTCTTGCATGGGACCTAAGCATGCAACCAAGGACACATATTTGTTTTTTCAACCCGTGTATATGCACTGGAGCATGTGCATGTAGTTGAAATTAGAATTATGCACCTGAAATGCCTACAAAACCAAGGTAATATATAAAAACATCCAAATGAACCCTGAATAATTCCAATTTTTTTGAAGACACACCTATAGTTGCATGTTCACTGCGGATAAAAGTTGTAACAATTCAAACACCATCCTTTGTAGCCGTGACCCCATTATGTAACTCAAATCAAGGTGATAAATCAAGTAGATCGCACACAGTTTATTATCACCAACCGTGTGAGATGCAGCACAAAATATCTTGGAGCACCATCGGTTATAGTACGCCTATAGCTTACAAGAGAAGGTGCATCGGCTACAGTCCACAGCCGGCGTGTCAAGCACACTAGCTAAAACCCAAATATCATTTCACTATTCATTCGTCGCCGATGAAAGATGGGGACATGGACCCACGTCGTGAGGGCAACTTCGGCGGCCCACTCCGACGAGAGCGCGGCCGCAGCCGCCCGGTGCGTGCTAAAAAGCTTCGTGAGGGCGACCGCAGTCTGCGTCCGGGCGGCCAAGGCAGCCCAAACGGCCGCTGTTGCTTCTCAGGCGGCGGCAGCAGCATCTTCCTCGGGGATAGCAACTGGCGAGAGCGGCACAGTAGATGTCCGTTCCGCAGCGGCGGCCTTAGCCCTGATGGAGGCCGCCCACTGCCATCTCGACCCCGTCCATGCCCAACTCATGGCAGTCACTGCACAAATCAAACGAAGCTTCTCCGACAATGGTCGGCAACCCATGGCCGAAGAGCTGGCAATCGCTGAGAAAGTTTGAGCAGCCGTTCGTTCCTAAGCGGCATACCTTGCCACGACGAAGCCCGCTAGAGCCTAGATCATGGCCGCCCACGCCCAGCTCATGGTGGCCTATTCCAAAGATATGGCGGACGCGGATGGCGAGATGCTTGGCGAGTATGGTCCAATTGATGCCATGGAGCCCCTTCCCTAGGAGACCGTCGGGCGCAAGCTGGACATGGAGGCGGCAGATCGACGAGCACCGGCCGTAGTAGTACTCTTTGTGTTTGTTTAATTAAGAGCGCCAGTCTTTAATTTGTTAGAGTAATGTTTCGGTCAGCTAGCTCTGGTTAATTGATGAACTTGCTCGATTAAGAGGTTAGTCTCCTTTGTGTACCCAAATTATGCAATGACGTGGATGACCACTGTAACCAGGGAAATTTGAACCAAAATTTTTGACGTTCAAACTCAACACACACGGGTTAAGCTATCTGAATCGTTTGTGATGTTCACATATCATACACAGTTCTGAATAAGGGACCGTGTCTGATGACACTTTGCGCTCCAGTTTTTTCGCTGAAGCGATTCCAAATTTTCGGCGTCCGCGGAAATATCTACCTCCCTGCCCCCTCCCCTTACCAAAAGCCACATTTCCCCTCTTCCTGCCTTCCTTTCCAAGTTGAAACCTTCACTCCTTGCTTGCAGCACCGCCGCCTCCTCGCCGGCGACCCTCCTTCACGCTCCTCGACCTCGCCTATCCAGGTAGGTAATCCACACCCGCCCCCATCCTCCTCCTTCCACATCCCACATGCCCCGACTGCTGGCGCGAGCGCGACACCTTCCACCCAAATCACCAACCCCTCCACCAAATAAGTGTTGGCCTAAGCCATGGTGCATGCAGTATAGCCATGACCTCAAGGAGCATTTGGTAGCGGAGAAGCAAATCGCGGCCGCACGCGCGGATGAGGTCGTGATGGCTACCATTCGTGCCGACCCCTAGATCTTGAAGGAGCACCTTGCCATTTGCTAGCTACGCCGGTTAAGCATGCTCGGTTTACTTGTTGCGTGTGCTACTCCTTCCTTTCCTTCACAAATTCTAGTGAATTGTGCTATCTAATTTTACCATGCAATCTGTTGCTCTAGTGTATATGTTCTATATGTCGTGCAGTGTGGTGCTCACTTATTAACTGTTTTGTTAACTAGTTGTCGTCTTCATTTAACTGTTTGGTTCAATTCTGCAAATATGTTGTTCAATTCTTCAGGCTGCAATTTTGTATTGTCTTTCATGTGAGAAATAAATCGAATTTATCTTTACAAAATGCATGAGAAACGAATACAATTGCTATATTTCTAAGTTGTCAAGCATGCTTGGTTTGGTTATACATTGTGCAATGTGGTGCTCAGTTAATGTTTGGTTCATTTGTGTTGTGGTGTTTAGTTAACTGTTTGGTTCAATTATGCAATGCGATGTTCAATAGTTGTGGGTGCATTCTGTTATTGTATACCATGTGAGGAATGAATTGAATTTGGCTATAGTAAATACATGAGAAACAAATACAATTGCTACAATTGGCTGTAGTTAATTGTTTGATCTTCTATTAGGAGTATGTTATATTGTGCAATGTGGTGCTCAGTTAATGTTTGGTTGATTTCTGGTGGTGTTTAGTTAACTGCTTGGTTCAATTCTGCAATGCGATGTCCAATTGTCGTGGGTAGAATTTTGTATTGTTGTGCATGTGAGGAATAAATCAAATTTGGCTGCACTTAATACATGAGAAACATATACAAGTGCTATATTTCCTAGTTATTAATCATGCTTGGTTTGGATAAATGGGTTTTCCGTGTGGCTTGAATTAATCTGATGAATCTGCAATGTGCTTATTTTCCATCAACATATTTTACTGATAGCATGCGAACCCTTACTTAACCTGATGACTAACTACCTTATATGTGTTGCAGGGAAACAATGGGAAGCACTAAGGTTTACAATCGAGGTTAGCATGTGCATGGTCCATTGTCTAATAGCACATTATTGTGCAATTGCAGGAACCATTATAATATGTAGGTTTTTAACAATTTGGTCTTGCACGTGTAGGTCCTGCTGTCAGAGGTTTTGACCCACTGTTCGAACCTTTTTGCATATGGGGAAATGAGTTGTCCATGAATATCAGTCAAGTCAAGAAACTCCGAAAGATTGTTAGGATAAAGAAATTAGCGACAAAAAACAACAAGATCTTTATCTGCACAATGGAGAAGACATCAGTTCACTACAGGATGGTACTAACTATTATACCTTGCCTTTTTATTCCTTTGCCCCATTTCCAATATAGAGGAGATATTTATGCACATCCTTGTCTTCGGGCCTTTCCAAAGTAGTTCACTGATGATTACCTCTCAAACCACCTGTATGGTCAGGAGGCGAGGAAGGTATTCATACAACACCCACGGTTCAATATTGAAGTGTTCCTGAAGAGGACAAAGGATGGACAGTCAATCATCCACAGGCACTGGCCTAAAGTTGCAAAGACCTTCAAAATCAATGAAGGCTCAATATTCGCCTTCTACTTCAGCAGTTTCCCAGATGACATACATCTGTCTATGTACCGTCTATGATGCTAATTTCGAAATGTTATAGATGTTGCATGTGAAACTTGGTCCTGGTGTAGTTGTGTAATGGGGTAGCTGAAAGTGCGTTATATCGACTAGAGGGGGGGTGAATAGGCGATTTTTATGAAAGTCTTCAAAACGTGGAAGTTATGAAGACAAACGATAGAAATAAACCTATTACCCTGCAGCGGAAGGTAGACTACACTAGGCAAGCCATAGTCAAGTATTCAATAGAGTGAAAGCACAATGACTAATAGCAGCAATGTAGTAAGGATCGGGTAGGAAGATATTGTGAAGCCACACAGAACACGCAGTCACTCAGTGAAGACAAAAAATAGTGCGAACATACAATGACTTCACAAGGAGTAACAGTAAGTAAAGGGAAGGGAAGATGAAACCAGTGACTCGCTGAAGACAATGATTTGTTGGACCAGTTCCAGTTGCTGTAACAAATGTACGTCTGGTTAGGGGGGCTAGGTATTTAAACCTTAGGACACATAGTCCCGGACACCCAGTCCTGAACACGCAGCTCAGGACACCCAGTCCTCACCGTATTGCCCTTGAGCTAAGGTCACACAGACCTCGCCCAATCACTCTGGTAAGTCTTCAAGGTAGACTCCCAAACCTTCACAGACTTCGTTCACCGGCAATCCACAATGTCTCTTGGATGCTTAGAACGCGACGCCTAACCGGCTGGAGGATGCACAGTCCTCAAGTGTAATAAGTCTTCAGATCACACAGACAAGAAGACTTAAGTGATGCCTAATTCTCTTTGGCTCTGGGTGGTTAGGGCTTTATCCTCGCAAGGAATTCTCTCTCAAAGGCTTCGAGGTGGGTTGCTCTCAAACGACAAAAGCCGTACTCTGAATCTGAGCAGCCAACCGTTTATGGTTGTAGGGGGTGGGATATTTATAGCCACTTGGCAACCCGACCTGATTTGTCCGAAATGACCCTGGGTCACTAAGGAACTGACACGTGTTCCAACGGTCAGATTTCAAACTCACACGGCAACTTTACTTGGGTTTCAAGCAAAGCTGACTTGCCCGACTCTGGACAAGATTCGCTCTCAAAGTCTTCACTCGAAGACATAGGTTTTGTTTAAGCATCACTTCAGTCATTCTGACTGGTTCTCTTGGACCCCACTTAACAGTACGGTGGTTCCTATGACTCAACACAGAAGAAAGAGAACTACAAAAGATCTAAGTCTTCGAGCTCCATAGGCTTCATGTGGTGTCTTCTCTTGTCATAGTCTTCAATGTGAATATCTTCATATACCACCTTTGACTTCAATGTCTTCATACATTTTTAGGGGTCATCTCTGGTAGGAAAACCGAATCAATGAGGGACTTCTACCTGTGTTATCCTGCAATTCTCACAAACACATTAGTCCCTCAACTAGGTTTGTCTTCAATACTCCAAAACCAACTAGGGGTGGCACTAGATGCACTTACAATCTCCCCCTTTTTGGTGATTGATGACAAACTAGTTGAAGTTTTCAACGGGGAATATAATCTGTGAAATTGTAAAGGATAAGGAATTGTCTTCATAAGTTGCAAGGGCTCCCCCTGAAGATGTGCATATAAGTAATTTGCTTTTGGAATGCAAATGCACATGGCAGGTTGTACTTGTGGAGATCCACTTCCACTTATGATGACAATCCACTATGCATGTGAAAGTATATGAAGATAATGACATGCATAATGGAAAATGGACGTCTGTAGAATGATCTAAGTGCGGAATTTATCGTCGCACATGCGGAATTTATCATCGCAACACAAGGTGGCAGATAAGTAGCAGACGACCATCGAGTTTAAGTGTTACAACTCAAAGAACCAAATGTAGCAAAACGAGAGTTGTAAGCACGAAGCAAAATATAAAGCACCCACCCATATGGACCCGCTTGAAGACTATCAACCTCATATGCTTCTCCCCCTTTTGTCAGTAAGGACCAAAAAGGTTTGAAGACATAGAGCATCTACTCGTCCCCATGAGGAGTAGGTGAAGCAGCAGGGTCGTTGGTGGTGTTTGGCGGTGCTGAAGAGCTTGGAGCAGAGTCGAAGCGTGCTGAAGGAGGTGGCGGTGAAGTAGCATCGTCTTCATCCTCGATCACTCTGGCATTCACAGTTGCAGCAGAGGAAGAGAACTCAGAGTCTTCAAGGGATGGAGTTCGTCGCAGCACTGCCCTTCGAGGAGGTGTGGAGTCAAACTTGAATCGCTCAGTGAAGCCATCCTCTTGAAGATAATCTTGAGAACACATCAGCGTTAGCCCTTTCCATGTGCGGCGAGAGGTTTCATGGGCAACAAATGCATTCTTGGTGGCAAGATTGCGAATGCAATTAACATCCACCAAGAGGCTTTGCATCTGACGCTTCAGCCAGTCATGATGCCTATCCTGTTTCTGATGAAGAGCCACAAGAAGCTCTCGGTCGTTGAGAACACGAGTGCGCTTCTTGGGTCCTGGAGCAGTTGTACTGTCAGTGGCTTCAGTGAGAGCAGGATGCGGTGCACGTGTAGTGCCAGCCAAAGGATACACACGAGTTACGGCTTCCACGCCTTCAACGTTCTGAGTGAAACTTTGATGCTCTGCATTCTGAAGACTGAGAGGCTCCTTGGCAGGCTCAGGATAGATGGCTTCAATAGACATATCCACATCAGGCAAAAAGATCCGATGGTTGCAGGCCGAGGGCTGATATGAGATAGCGGAGTGAAGTTTGATCAGCCGCATCACCCAAGGGGTGTAGAACTTCAAACCAAACAGATCAGAGCCAGATGCAGCAAGTTGGCGAATGAAGAAATCCTGTGTATTGAAGCATTTTCCATGAAGAATGTAGAAGACCAAAGTCTTCATTGCACCTTCCAGCTTGGCATGGGGAGAATGTCCTTTGATTGGCCAGAGAGTTCGCCTTATGATGTGATAAATGGTTCTTGGTAGATACTCAAGGTCTTCAACGAAGAACTCCGTGGGATAAGCAGCATCTTGGGGCAATGGCTTCATCATACTGAGCATCTGACTCATATTAGGTTCAGTCTTCTGAAAGATGCTCTCAATAGCTTCACTATGAAGCTGACAGCCATGCTCGTAGAGATCGCCAGGAGTGGGCAAACCAGTGAGCTCAATGATGTCAAAGGCTTTGGCTTCGTGATGAACGTTTCCTATCATCCACTCCAGGACCCAAGTCTTCGGATCTCTTCTATACCCGCGGATGTGAAGTGTGGCATAGAATTGGAGCAGCAACTCTTTATTCCAATGCTCTTGGTCAGTGACGAATGGCAGCAGTCCAACCTCTTTGAAGCAATCCAGAGCTTCTTCCAGACAGGGCAGACCAGCTATTGCTTCAATTTCAAGGCGCTTGTGTGGGAAGATGCGACCTTGGTTGTAAAGAACGCATGAGTAATAGCTTCGTTGCGGATAACTCCAGAACCGATCAGATGGTATTCTTTCCCTGGAGTAGGGGTTCCTGGAGCTGTTGAAGAATGTGTTGTCTGCTCTGAAGCCATTGATATTGAAGGAGCCAGGTGCTGATGCAGGACCTGGGAACCTTGGCAATCTTGGGATTGGCTTCTGTACCAGAGGCCTATGCTCAACATGATAGTCGAACTGGGGACCGGTAGCAGACTCAGGAATAGAAGTGGCGGGATCAGTGGCTTCGCTGACTTCTGGTGCTTTTGTTGGTGAGGGCTCCACATTAGCTTCAGCCATGACAGCGTCAGTGGCTTCAGTGGTGTTGGTGGTGGCAGCCTCAAGATGTTCAACCTCCACTTGATGAGCAGGAGGATCGGTCACGATCATGTTCTCCTCGAGAACTGCTTCTTGGTGGGACAGGGGAGTGGCAACTTGTGGGACTTCTTCTTCCGTGGTTGATGCAGCCGGATTGTCTTCAGCAGAGACTTGAGGCCTTGGACCTTTGCGAAGCCTGCGCAATGCGGGTGATGCCTGTGGAGTTGCTGTTGGCTGGGCCTCAAGGTCTTCATTCTCTTGTGGGCGATCCGCCCATGAAGCATCCTGTGCAATTGGCGTCAGTGGATGACCAATGCTGATGAGTTCGCTGTGCGTTAGCACCGGCGATGATACCTGTTGGTGTTCTAGATGAGGAAGGGTTTCATCATCTTCAACATGATCATGATGACCAATGTCTTTAGCAGCGATGGGATCAGCTGCTGGAAAGTCTTCAGCTTCATGAGCCTTTGTGAAAGCAGGCTCATGGACAGTCAGTTGACGTTCTTGTGGATCGGCGTCGGGGTGAACCATGGAAATGGGTTCAACAATCAAGGGCTCTGTGGGAGCAGCCCGTTCCTTCTTGGTCATTCTTTTCTTCTTGGCGGGGGCAGTAGCAGAGGCTTTAGGATGTTTTCTCTTCCTTGCTTCAGCCTCAGCAGTCCTGGTCTTCTTCAGTTCTGAAACGGTTGACCTGACCTTTGGCTTCAGGCCAGTCATGCTAGTTGGGAAGACAAGGGGATCTACCTCCTGCCTTGGTGCTTCAGGTTCAGACATAGCGGGCTTCTTCTGCTTCTTGGCAGCCATCCTGGGGTCGATGCGAGGACACCCAAGGGCCTTGTGCATCTCAGCCTCATTGTAGGCTTGCACACACCTATCAGCCAGGACCTTCATGCGCTCACGAGAACCCTGAGCTTCTGCACGTTTCTTTAGAAAGGCTTCCCTGAGCTCGTGCAGCATAATCTTGAACCCTGAAATTCTTCACATCTTGCATGCTGAGCTTGGCCATATGCTTCTTGAACTGAGATTTCTCAAAGTCAATCTTCTGCTTCAGTTCAACAATGCGCTGGGTGATAGCTAACTCTGAAGCAATGGCGCCATGGAAGGCGACATTGAGGCCAATGGGTAGTTGGAGATCTTCGAAGCTGATGTTTGGCGTGTCAAACCATTCATCAATGAAGTTGTGGATGATTGTTACATCAAAGAGAGGCAGATCATTCAAGATTTCTGCTTCTTCTTTGCTCTTGATGAGTTGCTCAAGAGCGTCATCTGCAAGATCTTCATCACTTGACAGATCAATGGCATCATTGCGCAGAATGGCAGCAGCTGTTAGCTCTTGGCCGGTGTGTGGCAGAGGCATCTTGACCTTCTGGGGCTTGGAGATGCGTGATAAATCTTCGGACTGCACACTGTCTTCAGGAGGTGCAGTTGCCAGTGGCTTTGCCCGTGAGATTTTTGGTGAAGGGGCAGGCTTTGAAGCTTTAGGCTTCTTCAACTTCTTTGGCTTCGGCACTGTAGGCGCTTCATCTGATTCAGCGTCAGCTACAGGCTCATTCACTGCAGTCCCTTGAACCAAGATATGGGTGATGAGGCCTTCAAGGTTGTAGAAAGGACCGAGGACATTGGGTTCTGCATCTCGTGTGCCATCAGCCCTTGGAGCTGAGGGACCAGGGTTGAAGTCTAGTCCCAATGTCTTCTTGTTTTGCTTCGCTGAGTTCTGGGCAAACTGGAAGTTGCGCTTGAACAGAATGTCGTCACGACACCATAGTAGTGACGATGGGTGTGCATCAACAAGCTATGGCCCACGGACCATGCAGGGATAGAAGCCTTGTTCAATGGCTTCATCTCTGGACCTGGGTTGAAGATTCTTGTATAGGATGTCTCCCACAGTCTCTTGATGGCATTTTCTCAGCATATTCCTGGGTTACAAATTGGTATTTGAACCATTGTTCTGCCCAATATCTTCGAATCCATTGGATTCGGGTCTTGCGCTGATTGTAATCCTCTTCAGGATCTGTCTTGTACAGTTCTGAGAGGTCATCTGGCAGATCTCTAGATGTTTCTCCATGATGCTTTCTGCCACCCTTCCTTGCTGATTTCTCTGAAGCCATGAACTTTAAACTGAAAGGCTTCAACACGTTCAAAGGCTTCAAAGATTTTCGCTTGCTGGACAAACAGGAACTTGCTTCGGGAGAATTTACATGATGCTGTAAGAATTCTGCAAATGAATGCAGACTATGAGAACCAAGGGATTCTCCCACGGACATGTACCTGTGACAGCATTAAGGTGCGGGGGAAGGGGAAGAGGTCATATGCATTCTCAGAAGATTTTGAATATAAATCAGTTTAGAAGACATTGACCTCATCGTGCGAAGACATTCACTCATAGACAAGGAGTTGGTTCCAGATTTGTACGAATCCAGAGATCAGTACAAGTGAGGAATCTAACTACTTTGTGAAGCATAAGTGAATATACTAGGCATGTTATGAGATGCAGTATGAGAGAGATCTAACTTGTGTGAATAGAAACTGCTTGTGGTAGAAAGTGAAAAAGCCATAGGATCAACGGTGCCGTAAAAAGGAAGTTTTATTTACCACACTAAGAACTGCTAGATGGAGTGGAAGATGAGGTCGAGCAGTTTGATCTTCCGTGCCCTAACTTGGCGATGGAGGACACCTACGGCGACGGCGGAGAGGACGATGTCCGCGGTCGGCGTGAATACGGCGTCGGAGAGGTTGCGGCAGCGAAGCGCTTCGTCGCCGGCGTCGTCGAGGGCTAGCGGTGGCGCTAGGGTTCGTGCGAGAGTGGAAGATGAGATAATGACCGCCGTTAAGTGTGTATTTATAGGTACAGGGGCGGCACTGCGTTATTACACAGGTGCCCCTGGCAATTCGCATCTGAGGAACATGTGGCCATTATGCAGAATTTTGGGGTTTGTTCCACGTCCCATGCACACCTGGATTGTCGGGTGGTCGTTCCGACTTCTCCGGGTTTCATGTGGAGGAATGAGCATTGAAGGTGGACTTAAGGTTTGTCTTTGTATCTTCTGCTGACAAGGACGCAGAGAAGACATTCGACAGTTTCAATAGAATGCATATGATTTGGAGATATAGAGTTTGAGATAGATAGCATAGAGAGGTTAGGGTCCGATCACATTCACTTAGTTCAAAATATTCAACAAGAAGACATAGCTATAAGTGAATGCTGTACAGGACAGAACACTAGTATATATATATATATAATCAACATAGTGAAGATAATCATGAAGACATGTTGAGATTGAAGCCAAACCAAATGTGAAGACATAGCAAGGTAACGCCATGAGTGAAACACTTCCAAATAGAACATTTGGTGGTGGCGTTACCCACCGTATAGGAAGTATTAGACCCAGACACGGCGCACAATTATCGTGGCGCTCCGAAGTCAAATTCCACATTAATGTATTCACACTTAGAATGTATGTCTTCATTGATTGAAGATATACTTTACTTCGTGTGTTGCACATCTAAGTCATCAATATGCATAAGGGTTAGGATGTGTGCCTGATCACAGGACATTTGAGGATTCCAGGATATTTAGCTCACACCGTAACTTGCAAAATCTCTTCTCATCCAAGGGCTTGGTGAAGATATCTGCCAATTGCTCTTCAGTGTTGACGTGTATGATATCAATATCTTCCTTCACAACATGATCTCTGAGAAAGTGATGACAAATTTCAATGTGCTTTGTCTTCTAGTGATGAACTAGGTTGTTGGCAATCTTGATGGCGCTTTCGTTGTCGCAGTAGAGTGGCACTTGCTTCAGATGAATGCCATAGTCTTTGAGCGTTTGCTTCATCCACAGAAGCTGAGCGCAGCAAGATCCAGCAGCAATGTATTCAGATTCAGCAGTGGAGAGAGATACACAGTTCTGCTTCTTTGAAGACCAACATACAAGTGATCGTCCCAGAAAGTGACATGTGCCTAATGTAGACTTGCGATCAACTTTGTCATCAGCATAATCAGCATCCGAGAATCCAACCAGATCAAACTATGAGCCCTTTGGATACCATAATCCTAGAGTTGGGGTGTGAGCCAAATATCGAAGAATTCGCTTCACAGCTAAGTGATGCGACTCCTTTGGTGCCGCTTGAAATCGAGCACACATGCAAACACTAAGCATAATATCTGGCCTAGATGCACATAGATAAAGTAAAGAACCAATCATGGAGCGGTATACCTTTTGATCAAACTCTTTACCATTGTCGTCAGGACCCAGATGATGCTTCGCTGGCATTGGCGTCGTGAAGCCTTTGCAGTCTTGCATACCGAACTTCTTCAGGCAATCTTTGAGATACTTCTCTTGAGATATGAAGATGTCGTTGCGTTGCTGTCATATTTGAAGACTGAGAAAGAACTTCAGCTCTCCCATCATAGACATTTGATATTGCTCTTGCATCATATATCCAAACTCTTCACTGTACTTCTGATTGGTGCAGTCGAAGATAATGTCATCCACATATATTTGGCATACAAATAGTTCACCATCATATGTCTTCATGAAGAGAGTGGGGTCGAGAGAACCATGTATGAAGCCTTTGCTCTTCAGGAAGTATTTGAGTGTGTCATACCAGGCCCGAGGGGCTTGTTTGAGGCCATACAGTGCCTTGTTGAGCTTGTATACCATGTCAGGATGTTTTGGATCTTCAAAGCCAGGAGGTTGTGCAACATACACTTCTTCTTCAATCTTGCCATTGAGGAAGGCGCTCTTCACATCCATTTGATAAAGAAGTATGTTGTGATTATTTGCATAGGCCAGCAGTATGCGTATGGCTTCAAGTCTAGCCACAGGAGCAAATGTTTCATCGAAGTCAATGCCTTCCACTTGAGTATATCCTTGAGCAACGAGACGAGCTTTGTTTCTGACAACTTGACCATGCTCATCTTGCTTGTTGCGGTATATCCATTTGGTGCCTATTATGTTGTGCTTCCGAGGATCGGGACGCTTGACCAGTTCCCATACATTATTCAGCTCAAGCTATTGAAGCTCGTCTTGCATAGCTTGAATCCATTCAGGTTCCATGAAGGCTTCTTCAAATTTCTTGGGTTCTGTTATTGAGACGAATGCGAAGTGCCCACAGGAATTTGCTAGCTAAGTTGCCCTTGAACGAGTGAGTGGACCGGGTGCATTGATGCTATCAATTATTCTCTCAATCTGCACTTCATTGGCAACGCGAGGATGTACAGGGCGAAGATTTTGCTCTTGCTGATCATTGTCGTTGTTAGAAGGAATGTCTTCAGGCTAAGCATTGTCTTCATGTTGATCAGGTGCTAAGATGATAAGTTCTTCTTTAGTATGAGCTTCAGAAGGTATAATTTCATCAGTTCCCATTAGCTTGATTGATTCACTGGATGGAACTTCATCTAGCACATTTGGCAGTTGCTCTCTTCGTGAACCGTTGGTCTCATCGTACCGCACATCCACTGTTTCAACCACTTTGTAATGAAAGAGATTTAAGACTCTGTAGGAGTGCGAATCCTTTCCATATCCAAGCATAATACCCTCATGTGCTTTTGGTGCAAACTTTGAGGTGTGATGTGGGTCCTTGATCCAGCACCTGGCGCCAAATACTCTGAAGTAACTGACATTTGGCTTCTTGCCAGTAAGGAGCTCATAAGATGTCTTGTTCAGAAGCTTGTGAAGATAAACACGATTGATTGTATGGCATACAGTATCAATGGCTTCAGGCCAGAATTTTCTTGGAGTCTTGTATTCATCTAGCATCGTTCTGGCCATCTCAATGAGTGTTCTGTTCTTGCGTTCGACGACCCCATTCTGCTGTGGCGTGTACGGGGCTGAGAATTCATGTGTGATGGCCAAGGTATCAAGATATGTATCAAGGACAGTGTTCTTGAATTCAGTGCCATTGTCACTTCTGATATGATTTATCTTGGCGCCATAGTTGTTCATTGCTCGATTGGCGAAGCGTCTGAAGACATCCTGCACTTCAGTCTTGTAAAGGATTATGTGCACCCAAGTATATCTAGAATAATCATCAACAATGACAAAGCCATAGAGACAAGCAGTAGTAGTAAGAGTTGAGTAATGAGTGGGACCGAAAAGATCCATGTGAAGCAGTTCGAAGGGTCGAGTAGTGGTCATGATTGTCTTCGAGGGATGTTTGGCCCTCGTCATCTTTCCTGCCTCACAGGCACCGCATAAGTGATCTTTCTTGAACTTGACGCCCTCGATGCCTATGACATGCTTCTTCTTTGCCAGGGTGTGGAGGTTCCTCATGCCAGCATGCCCAAGCCTCCGATGCCAGAGCCAGCATTCTGAAGCTTTTGCTAGAAGACATACGGCAAGCTGTGGTCCTGCTGAGAAATCTACCACGTACAAATCATCTTTTCGATAACCTTCAAATACTAGAGACTTGTCAGATTCCATTAGAACAAGGCAACGATATTTTCCAAATATTATGATCATGTTTAAATCGCAAAGCATTGAGACAGACATTAAGTTGAAGCCAAGGGATTCAACAAGCATGACTTTATCCATGTGTTGATCCCTTGAGATTGCAACTCTACCTAGACCCAATACCTTACTTTTACCGGTGTCAGCAAATGTGATGTGGCTCTTGTTGGATGGACGTAAGGTTGAATCCATAAGAAGGCTTCTTTTGCCAGTCATGTGATTTGTACACCCACTATCAATAATCCATTCTGAAGATGCTGGTGTCGTACCCTACAGTGCAGTTAGGGGGATAGGCTTCACGAAGAGCATTGTGAAGCAAAAACATTTGACGAACCAGTGGGTTATGAAAGCTTAGATCCAGATTAGGACTAATAGGGAGAGTAGCAAGCGATTCAGGAACGAAGTACATAGTAAGACCATTCGGGCATTTGATCTTGTGCCCTACAAGATGTTTAAGGTCCCCAGCAATTGTTGGGGAACGTAGTAATTTCAAAAAAATTCCTACGCACACGCAAGATCATGGTGATGCATAGCAACGAGAGGGGAGAGTGTGATCTACGTACCCTTGTAGATCGACAACGGAAGCGTTAGCACAACGTGGTTGATGTAGTCGTACGTCTTCACGGCCCGACCGATCAAGCACCGAAACTACGGCACCTCCGAGTTCTAGCACACGTTCAGCTCGATGACGATCCCCGGGCTCCGATCCAGCAAAGTGTCGGGGAAGAGTTCCGTCAGCACGACGGTGTGGTGACGATCTTGATGTACTACCGTCGCAGGGCTTCGCCTAAGCACTGCTACGATATTATTGAGGACTATGGTGGAAGGGGGCACCACACACGGCTAAGAATATGATCACGTGGATCAACTTGTGTGTCTATGGGGTGTCCCTGCCCCGTATATAAAGGATCAAGGGGGGGTGCGGCCGGCCAGGAGAGGGCGCGCCAGGAGGAGTCCTACTCCCTCCGGGAGTAGGATTCCCCCCTTTCCTAGTTGGAATAGGATTCGGGAGGGGGGAAAGAGGTGAGAGAGAAGGAAGGGGGGCGCCGGCCCCCTCTCCTTGTCCTATTCGGACTAGGGGGAGGGGCGCGTGGCCCAGACCTAGCCACCTCTCCTCTCTTCCACTAAAGCCCACTAAGGCCCATATACCTCCCGGGGGGTTCCGGTAACCTCCTGGTACTCCGGTAAAATCCCGATTTCACCCGGAACACTTCCGATATCCAAATATAGGCTTCCAATATATCAATCTTTATGCCTCGACCATTTTGAGACTCCTCGTCATGTCCGTGATCACATCCAGGACTCCAAACAAACTTCGGTACATCAAAATGCATAAACTCATAAAATAACGGTCATCAAAACCTTAAGCGTGCGGACCCTACGGGTTCGAGAACAATGTAGACATGACCGAGACACGTCTCCGGTCAATAACCAATAGCGGAACCTGGATGCTCATATTGGCTCCTACATATTCTACGAAGATCTTTTATCGGTCAGACCGCATAACAACATACGTTGTTCCCTTTGTCATCGGTATGTTACTTGCCTGAGATTCGATCGTCGGTATCTCAATACCTAGTTCAATCTCGTTACCAGCAAGTCTCTTTACTCGTTCCGTAATACATCATCTCACAACTAACTCATTAGTTGCAATGCTTGCAAGGCTTATGTGATGTGCATTACTGAGAGGGCCCAGAGATATCTCTCTGAAAATCGGAGTGACAAATCCTAATCTCGAAATACGCCAACCCAACATGTACCTTTGGAGACACCTGTAGAGCTCCTTTATGATCACCAAGTTACATTGTGACGTTTGGTAGCACACAAAGTGTTCCTCTGGTAAACGGGAGTTGCATAATCTCATAGTCATAGGAACATGTATAAGTCATGAAGAAAGCAATAGCAACATACTAAACGATCGGGTGCTAAGCTAATGGAATGGGTCTTGTCAATCAGATCATTCAACTAATGATGTGATCCCGTTAATCAAATAACAGCTCTTTATCCATGGTTAGGAAACATAACCATCTTTGATTAACGAGCTAGTCAAGTAAAGGCATACTAGTGACACTCTGTTTGTCTATGTATTCACACATGTATTATGTTTTCGGTTAATACAATTCTAGCATGAATAATAAACATTCATCATGATATAAGGAAATAAATAATAACTTTATTATTGCCTCTAGGGCATATTTCCTTCAGTCTCCCACTTGCACTAGAGTCAATAATCTAGATTACACAGTAATGATTCTAACACCCATGGAGCTTTGGTGCTGATCATGTTTTGCTCGTGGAAGAGGCTTAGTCAACGGGTCTGCTACATTCAGATCTGTATGTATCTTGCAAATCTCTATGTCTCCCACCTGGACTAGATCCCGGATGGAATTGAAGCGTCTCTTGATGTGCTTGGTTCTCTTGTGAAATCTGGATTCCTTTGCCAAGGCAATTGCACCAGTATTGTCACAAAAGATTTTCATTGGACCCGATGCACTAGGTATGACACCTAGATCGGATATGAACTCCTTCATCCAGACTCCTTCATTTGCTGCTTCCAAAGCAGCTATGTATTCCGCTTCACACGTAGATCCCGCCACGACGCTTTGTTTAGAACTGCACCAACTGACAGCTCCACCGTTTAATGTAAACATGTATCCGGTTTGTGATTTAGAATCGTCCAGATCAGTGTCAAAGCCCGCATCAACGTAACCATTTACGATTAGCTCTTTGTCACCTCCATAAAAGAGAAACATATCCTTAGTCCTTTTCAGGTATTTCAGGATGTTCTTGACCGCTGTCTAGTGATCCACTCCTGGATTACTTTGGTACCTCCCTGCTAGACTTATAGCAAGGCACACATCAGGTCTGGTACACAGCATTGCATACATGATAGTGCCTATGGCTGAAGCATAGGGAACATCTTTCATTTTCTCTCTATCTTCTGCAGTGGTCGGGCATTGAGTCTGACTCAACTTCACACCTTGTAACACAGGCAAGAACCCTTTCTTTGCTTGATCCATTTTGAACTTCTTCAAAACTTTGTCAAGGTATGTGCTTTGTGAAAGTCCAATTAAGCGTCTTGATCTATCTCTATAGATCTTAATGCCTAATATGTAAGCAACTTCACCGAGGTCTTTCATTGAAAAACTCTTATTCAAGTATCCCTTTATGCTATCCAGAAATTCTATATCATTTCCAATTAGTAATATGTCATCCACATATAATATCAGAAATGCTACAGAGCTCCCACTCACTTTCTTGTAAATACAAGCTTCTCCAAAAGTCTGTATAAAACCAAATGCTTTGATCACACTATCAAAGCATTTATTCCAACTCCGAGAGGCCTGCACCAGTCCACAAATGGATCGCTGGAGCTTGCACACTTTGTTAGCTCCCTTTGGATCGACAAAACCTTCTGGTTGCATGATATACAACTCTTCTTCCAGAAATCCATTCAGGAATGCAGTTTTGACATCCATCTGCCAAATTTCATAATCATAAAATGCGGCAATTGCTAACATGATTCGGACAGACTTAAGCACCGCTACAGGTGAGAAGGTCTCATCATAGTCAATCCCTTGAACTTGCCGAAAACCTTTTGCGACAAGTCGAGCTTTGTAGACAGTAATATTACCGTCAGCGTCAGTCTTCTTCTTGAAGATCCATTTATTCTCAATTGCTTGCCGATCATTGGGCAAGTCAACCAAAGTCCATACTTTGTTCTCATACATGGATCCCATCTCAGATTTCATGGCTTCAAGCCATTTTGCGGAATCTAGGCTCACCATCGCTTCTTCATAGTCCGTAGGTTCATCATGATCTAATAGCATGACTTCCAGAACAGGATTACCGTACCACTCTAGCGCGGATCTCATTCTGGTTGATCTACGAGGTTCAGTAGTATCTTGTTCTGAAGTTTCATGATCATTATCATTAGCTTCCTCACTAATTGGTGTAGGTGTCACAGAAACAGGTTTCTGTGATGTATTACTTTCCAATAAGGGAGTAGGTGCAGTTACCTCGTCAAGTTCTACTTTCCTCCCACTCATTTCTTTCGAGAGAAACTCCTTCTCTAGAAAGTTTCCGAATTTAGCAACAAAAGTCTTGCCTTCGGATCTGTGATAGAAGGTGTATCCAATAGTTTCCTTTGGATATCCTATGAAGACACATTTTTCCGATTTGGGTTCGAGCTTATCAGGTTGAAGCTTTTTCACATAAGCATCGCATCCCTAAACTTTCAGAAACGACAACTTTGGTTTCTTGCCAAACCACAGTTCATAAGGCGTCGTCTCAACAGATTTTGATGGTGCCCTATTTAACGTGAATGCGACCGTCTCTCGAGCATATCCCCAAAACAATAGCGATAAATCAGTAAGAGACATCATAGATCGCACCATATCTAGTAAAGTACGATTACGATGTTCGGACACACCATTACGCTGTGGTGTTCCAGGTGGCATGAGTTGCGAAACTATTCCACATTGTTTCAAATGTACACCAAACTCGTAACTCAAATATTCTCCTCCACGATCAGATCATAGGAATTTTATTTTCTTGTTACGATGATTTTCAACTTCACTCTGAAATTCTTTGAACTTTTCAAACGTATCAGACTTGTGTTTCATTAAGTAGATATACCCATATCTGCTTAAGTCATCTGTGAAGGTGAGAAAATAATGATATCCGCCACGAGCCTCAACATTCATCGGACCACATACATCTGTGTGTATGATTTCCAACAAATCTGTTGCTCTCTCCATAGTACCGGAGAACGGTGTTTTTGTCATCTTACCCATAAGGCACGGTTCGCAAGTACCAAGTGATTCATAATCAAGTGGTTCCAAAAGCCCATCAGTATGGAGTTTCTTCATGCGCTTTATACCGATATGACCCAAACGGTAGTGCCACAAATAAGTTGCACTATCATTATCAACTCTACATCTTTTGGTTTCAACACTATGAATATGTGTGTCACTACTATCGAGATTTAATAAGAATAGACCACTCTTTAAGGGTGCATGACCATAAAAGATATTACTCATGTAAATAGAACAACCATTATTCTCTGATTTAAATGAATAACCGTCTCACATCAAACAAGATCCAGATATAATGTTCATGCTTAACGCTGGCACCAAATAACAATTATTTAGGTCTAATATTAATCCCAAAGGTAGATGTAGAGGTAGCGTGCCGACTGCGATCACATCGACTTTGGAACCATTTCCCACGTGCATCGTCATCTCATCCTTAGCCAATCTTCGCTTAATCCTTAGTCCCTGTTTCGAGTTGCAAATATTAGCAACAGAACCAGTATCAAATACCCAGGTGCTACTACGAGCATTAGTAAGGTACACATCAATAACATGTATATCACATATACCTTTGTTCACCTTGCCATCCTTCTTATCCGCCAAATACTTGAGGCAGTTCCGCTTCCAGTGACCAGTCTGCTTGCAGTAGAAGCACTCAGTTTCAGGCTTAGGTCCAGGTTTGGGTTTCTTCTCTTGAGCAGCAACTTGCTTGCTGTTCTTTTTGAAGTTCCCCTTCTTCTTCCCTTTGCCCTTTTTCTTGAAACTAGTGGTCTTGTTGACCATCAACACTTGATGCTCCTTCTTGATTTCTACCTCCGCAGCTTTCAGCATTGCGAAGAGCTCGGGAATAGTCTTATTCATCCCTTGCATATTATAGTTCATCACAAAGCTCTTGTAGCTTGGTGGCAGTGATTGGAGAATTCTGTCAATGACGCAATCATCTGGAAGATTAACTCCCAATTGAATCAAGTGATTATTATACCCAGACATTTTGAGTATATGCTCACTGACAGAACTGTTCTCCTCCATCTTGCAGCTATAGAACTTATTGGAGACTTCGTATGTCTCAATCCGGGCATTTGCTTGAAATATTAACTTCAACTCCTGGAACATCTCATATGCTCCATGACGTTCAAAACGTCGTTGAAGTCCCGATTCTAAGCCGTAAAGCATGGCACACTGAACTATCAAGTAGTCACCAGCTTTGCTCTGCCAGACGTTCATAACATCTGGTGTTGCTCCAGCAGCAGGCCTGGCACCCAGCGGTGCTTCCAGGACGTAATTCTTCTGTGCAGCAATGAGGATAATCCTCAAGTTACGGACCCAGTCCGTGTAATTGCTACCATCATCTTTCAACTTAGCTTTCTCAAGGAACGCATTAAAATTCAACGGAACAACAGCACGGGCCATCTATCTACAATCAAACATAAATAAGCAAGATACTATCAGGTACTAAGTTCATGATAAATTTAGGTTCAATTAATCATATTACTTAAAGAACTCCCACTTAGATAGACATCCCTCTAATCCTCTAAGTGATTACGTGATCCAAATCAACTAAACCATGTCCAATCATCACGTGAGATGGAGTAGTTTCATTGGTGAACATCACTATGTTGATCATATCTACTATATGATTCACGCTCGACCTTTCGGTCTCCGTGTTCCGAGGCCATATCTGTCTACGCTTGGCTCGTCAAGTATAACCTGAGTATTCCGCGTGTGCAACTGTTTTGCACCCGTTGTATTTGAACGTAGAGCCTATCACACCTGATCATCACGTGGTGTCTCAGCACGAAGAACTTTCGCAACGGTGCATACTTAGGGAGAACACTTCTTGATAATTAGTGAGAGATCATCTTATAATGCTACCGTCAATCAAAGCAAGATAAGATGCATAAAAGATAAACATCACATGCAATCAATATAAGTGATATGATATGGCCATCATCATCTTGTGCTTGTGGTCTCCATCTTCGAAGCACCGTCGTGATCACCATCGTCACCGGCGCGACACCTTGATCTCCATCGTAGCATCGTTGTCGTCTCGCCAATCTTATGCTTCCACGACTATTGCTACAGCTTAGGGATAAAGTAAAGCATTACAGTGTGATTGCATTGCATACAATAAAGCGACAACCATATGGCTCCTGCCAGTTGCCGATAACTCGGTTACAAAACATGATCATCTCATACAATAAAATTTAGCATCATGTCTTGACCATATCACATCACAACATGCCCTGCAAAAACAAGTTAGACGTCCTCTACTTTGTTGTTGCAAGTTTTACGTGGCTGCTACGGGCTTAAGCAAGAACCAATCTTACCTACGCATCAAAACCACAATGATAGTTTCTCAAGTTGGTGCTGTTTTAACCTTCGCAAGGACCAGGCGTAGCCACACTCGGTTCAACTAAAGTTGGAGAAACTGTCACCCGCTAACCACCTTTGTGCAAAGCACGTCAGGAGAACCGGTCTCGCGTAAGCGTACGCGTAATATCGGTCCGGGCCGCTTCGTCCAACAATACAGCCGAACCAAAGTATGACATGCTGGTAAGTAGTATGACTTATATCACCCACAACTCACTTGTGTTCTACTCGTGCATATAACATCAACATATAAAACCTAGGCTCGGATGCCACTGTTGGGGAACGTAGTAATTTCAAAAAAAATCCTACGCACACGCAAGATCATGGTGATGCATAGCAACGAGAGGGGAGAGTGTGATCTACGTACCCTTGTAGATCGACAACAGAAGCGTTAGCACAACGTGGTTGATGTAGTCGTATGTCTTCACGGCCCGACCGATCAAGCACCGAAACTACGGCACCTCCGAGTTCTAGCACACGTTCAGCTCGATGACGATCCCCGGACTCCGATCCAGCAAAGTGTCAGGGAAGAGTACCGTCAGCATGACGGCGTGGTGACGATCTTGATGTACTACCGTCGCAGGGCTTCGCCTAAGCACCGCTACAATATTATCGAGGACTATGGTGGAAGGGGGCACCGCACACGGCTAAGAATATGATCACGTGGATCAACTTGTGTGTCTATGGGGTGTCCCTGTCCCCGTATGTAAAGGATCAAGGGGGGGTGCGGCCGGCCAGGAGAGGGCGCGCCAGGAGGAGTCCTACACCCTCCGGGAGTAGGATTCCCCCCTTTCCTAGTTGGAATAGGATTCGGGAGGGGGGAAAGAGGAGAGAGAGAAGGAAGGGGGGCGCCGGCCCCCTCTCCTTGTCCTATTCGGACTAGGGGGAGGGGCGCGCGGCCCAGACCTGGCCACCTCTCCTCTCTTCCACTAAAGCCCACTAAGGCCCATATACCTCCCGGGGGGTTCCGGTAACCTCTCGGTACTCCGGTAAAATCCCGATTTCACCCGGAACACTTCCGATATCCAAATATAGGCTTCCAATATATCAATCTTTATGTCTCGACCATTTCGAGACTCCTCGTCATGTCTGTGATAACATCCAGGACTTCGAACAAACTTCGGTACATCAAAATGCATAAACTCATAAAATAACTATCATCAAAACCTTAAGCGTGCGGACCCTACGGGTTCGAGAACAATGTAGACATGACCGAGACAGGTCTCCGGTCAATAACCAATAGCGGAACCTGGATGCTCATATTAGCTCCTACATATTCTACGAAGATCTTTTATCGATCAGACCGCATAACAACATACGTTGTTCCCTTTGTCATCGGTATGTTACTTGCCCGAGATTCGATCGTCAGTATCTCAATATCTAGTTCAATCTCATTACCGGCAAGTCTCTTTACTCGTTCCATAATACATCATCTCACAACTAACTCATTAGTTGCAATGCTTGCAAGGCTTATGTGATGTGCATTACCGAGAGGGCCCAGAGATACCTCTCCGACAATCGGAGTGACAAATCCTAATCTCGAAATACGCCAACCCGACATGTACCTTTGGAGACACCTGTAGAGCTCCTTTATGATCACCCAGTTACGTTGTGACGTTTGGTAGCACACAAAGTGTTCCTCCGGTAAACGGGAGTTGCATAATCTCATAGTCATCGGAACATGTATAAGTCATGAAGAAAGCAATAGCAACATACTAAACGATCGGGTGCTAAGCTAATGGAATGGGTCATGTCAATCAGATCATTCACCTAATGATGTGATCCCATTAATCAAATAACAACTCTTTGTCCATGGTTAGGAAACATAACCATCTTTGATTAACGGGCTAGTCAAGTAAAGGCATACTAGTGACACTCTGTTTGTCTATGTATTCACACATGTATTATGTTTCCGGTTAATACAATTCTAGCATGAATAATAAACATTTATCAAGATATAAGGAAATAAATAATAACTTTATTATTGCCTCTAGGGCATATTTCCTTCAGCAATAGCGTCAGACGATTTTGGTTTTCTGCTGGAGACCTTTCCCTGCAAAAGAGAGTTAAGCTTTCTTAGCCACCCACATCTTCAAGGGTGGCTTAGAAGCAATAAGTCTAAGTGCAGCATTTGAGAACTTTGGCTTTGGAGCCCTAGCAAACAGTCTTGCAGGCGGATAATAGTACTCATAAGAATAAGCAGAATAGTTCTTGGTCTTATGAACATGGCGGTTTGATGAACCACTCTCATATTCATATGCCTGAGTATGGTTTCCCTGCAAAACATTTGCGTTAGTGCGACTCAGGTGAGTCCTCTATCTGTATGAAGCCTTTGGACCGTATGACGCCTTTGGTCTGAGGTTTGTCTTCTTCACGTGAGGTGTCATGATGACATTCACAGGAAGATTCTCCAGACACCTTTTCGGAACCCAGATCTTCTTCATAGGCGGTCCATTCCTGCAGTTAGTACCAATGTACCTGGCAAACACTTCACCATTCTGATTCTTAAACAGTTTCTAGTTTGCATCAAGGGATTCATCAATGATAATGGGGTTAGCACAAGTGAAGCCAGATAGATTGGATGGATCTGCTGAAGGTTCCTTTGCAGCAATCCACGTGGTTTTGGGGTACTGCTCAGGTTTCCAGTAAGAGCCATCAGCATTCATTTTCCTTACGAACCCAACACCCTCTTTCCTCGGGTTTCGGTTCAGAATCTGCTTTTTGAGGACATCACATAGTGTCTGATGCCCTTTAAGACTTTTGTACATCCCTGTTTCAAGCAATGTCTTCAACCTAGCATTCTCATCAGCAATAGCAGTGGTATCCTCAGCAGAGGGGTTAGTTACCACATCAACAGTTGAAGATATTGCAATAGTAGTAGCAATAGAACATTCAGCAACAGAAGTAGCATTATCACGCTCAATGCATTTAAGACATGGTGGTTCAAATCCTTCGTGAGCGGAACTGATCTGTTTGGCGCGAAGTGACTCGTTTTCCTTTTGAAGATCTTCATGAGCCGCTCTCAATTTCTCAAGATCTTGCTTCCTTTGAAGATAATCATAGGAAAGCTTTTCATGAGTTGTTGAGAGAGTTTCATGACGACTTTCAAGTTCCTCATACTTAACACGAAGATTTTTTATGTCTTCAATTAAGGATTCAGATCGAGTCAATTCAGCACCTAACAGATCATCGCTTCTGTCTAACAGTTTTTGAATATGTTCCATAGCTTTCTGTTGTTCAGTTGCAATTTTAGCAAGTGTTTTGTAGCTGGGTTTTGAACCACAATCAGAGTCATCATCACTAGATGTTTGATAGTGAGTAGTGCGTGTGTTTACCTTGGCACCGTGTGCCATGAAGCAGTAGGTAGAAGCGGAGTAGTCCTTGTCATTTGCATCGGTGTCGGTGATGAAGTCATTGTCTTCAGTGTTGAAGATGGACTTGGCAACGTATGCTGTAGCCAGACTTGTGACGCCTGAATCGGACTCCTCCTCAGACTCCACCTCCGCCTCCTCAGAAGCGGACTCCTCCTCTGAATCCATTTCCTTGCCAACAAACGCACGTGCCTTGCCAGATGAGCTCTTCTTGTGTGATGAAGACTTTGAGGAAGACTTGGAAGAAGACTTTGAGTATTTCTTCTTCTTCTTGTTGTCAGAGTCATATTCCTTGCTCTTCTTCTTCTTTTTGTTCTCATTGTCCCACTGTGGACACTCAGAGATGAAGTGGCCAGGTTTCTTGCACTTGTGACATGTTTTCTTCTTGTAGTCGTGAGCAGAAGCTTCATCATTCCTTGAGCTTGATCGGGAAGACTTTCTGAAACCTTTCTTCTTGGTGAATTTTTGGAACTTCTTCACAAGCATAGCAAGTTCCCTTCCAATGTCTTCAGAATCATCCGAACTGCTGTCAGATTCTTCTTCAGATGAGGAGACAGCTTTTGCCTTCAAGGCACGAGTTCGCCCATAGTTTGGACCATAGATATCTCTTTTCTCAGAAAGTTGAAACTCATGTGTGTTGAGCCTCTCAAGTATGTCAGACGGATCGAGTGTCTTGAAATCAGGACATTCTTAAATCATCAGGGCTAGGGTGTCAAACGAACTATCAAGTGATCTCAGTAGTGTCTTGACGACTTCATGTTTGGTGATCTCAGTAGCGCCGAGGGCTTGAAGCTCATTTGTGATGTCAGTGAGTCGGTCAAATGTAAGCTGGACATTCCCATTGTCATTTCGCTTGAAGCGGTTGAAGAGGTTGCGAAGGACACTGATTCTCTGATCTCTCTGGGTTGAGACACCTTCATTGACCTTGGAGAGCCAGTCCCAGACCAGCTTAGATGTTTCCAAAGCACTCACACGGCCATACTGTCCTTTGGTCAGATGACCACAGATGATATTCTTGGCAGTAGAGTCCAGTTGAACGAACTTCTTGACATCAGCAGCAGTGACACCTTCTCCAGCCTTGGGAACGCCGTTCTTGACGACATACCATAGGTCGACGTCAATGGCTTCAAGATGCATGCGCATCTTATTCTTCCAGTAGGGATATTCAGTTCCATCGAAGACGGGGCATGCAGTGGAGACTTTAATTATCCCTGCAGTCGACATAGCTAAAACTCCAGGTGGTTAAACCGAATCACATAGAACAAGGGAGCACCTTGCTCTGATACCAATTAAAAGTGCGTTATATCGACTAGAGGGGGGTGAATAGGCAATTTTTATGAAAGTCTTCAAAACGTGGAAGTTATGAAGACAAACGATAGAAATAAACCTATTACCCTGCAGCGGAAGGTAGACTACACTAGGCAAGCCATAGTCAAGTATTCAATAGAGTGAAAGCACAATGACTAATAGCAGCAATGTAGTAAGGATCAGGTAGGAAGATATTGTGAAGCCACACAGAACACGCAGTCACAGTCACTCAGTGAAGACAAAAAATAGTGCGAACATACAATGACTTCACAAGGAGTAACAGTAAGTAAAGGGAAGGGAACATGAAACCAGTTACTCGCTGAAGACAATGATTTGTTGGACCAGTTCTAGTTGCTGTGACAACTATACGTCTGGTTAGGGCGGCTAGGTATTTAAACCTTAGGACACACAATCCCGGACACCCAGTCCTGAACACGCAGCTCAGGACACCCAGTCCTCACCGTATTCCCCTTGAGCTAAGGTCACACAGACCTCGCCCAATCACTCTGGTAAGTCTTCAAGGTAGACTCCCAAACCTTCATAGACTTTGTTCACCGGCAATCCACAATGTCTCTTGTATGCTCAGAACGCGACGCCTAACCGGCTGGAGGATGCACAGTCCTCAAGTGTAATAAGTCTTCAGATCACACAGACAAGAAGACTTAAGTGATGCCTAATTCTCTTTGGCTCTGGGTGGTTAGGGCTTTATCCTCGCAAGGAATTCTCTCTCAAAGGCTTCGAGGTGGGTTGCTCTCAAACGACAAAAGCCGTACTCTGAATCTGAGCAGCCAACCATTTATGGTTGTAGGGGGTGGGCTATTTATAGCCACTTGGCAACCCGACCTGATTTGTCCGAAATGACCCTGGCTCACCAAGGAACTGACACGTGTTCCAACGGTCAGATTTCAAACTCACAAGGCAACTTTACTTGGGCTTCAAGCAAAGCTGACTTGCCCGACTCTGGACAAGATTCGCTCTCAAAGTCTTCACTCGAAGACATAGGTTTTGTTTAAGCATCACTTCAGTCATTCTAACTGGTTCTCTTGGACCCCACTTAACAGTACGGTGGTTCCTATGACTCAACACAGAAGAAAGAGAACTACGAAAGATCTAAGTCTTCGAGCTCCATAGGCTTCATGTGGTGTCTTCTCTTGTCATAGTCTTCAATGTGAATATCTTCATATACCACCTTTGACTTCAATGTCTTCATACATTTTTAGGGGTCATCTTTGGTAGGAAAACCGAATCTATGAGGGACTTCTACCTGTGTTATCCTGCAATTCTCACAAACACATTAGTCCCTCAACTAGGTTTGTCATCAATACTCCAAAACCAACTAGGGGTGGCACTAGATGCACTTACAGTAGCTGAGTGTTGAAGCTATATGTGAAGGAAATATGCCCTAGAGGCATTAATAAAGTTGTTATTTATATTTCCTTATATCATGATAAATGTTTATTATTGATACGTCTCCAATGTATCTATAATTTTTGATTGTTCCATGCTATATTATCTACTGTTTTGGACATTATTGGGCTTTATTATCCACTTTTATATTATTTTTGGGACTAACCTATTAACCGGAGGCCCAGCCTAGAATTGCTGTTTTTGCCTGTTTTAGGGTTTCGAAGAAAAGGAATATCAAACGGAGTCCAAACGAAATGAAACCTTCGGGAATGTGATTTTCTCAATGAGCATGACCCAGGAGACTTGGACCCTACGTCAAGACACAAAAGAGGAGGCACGAGGTAGGGGGGCGCGCCTACCCCCCCCCCCAAGGCGCGCCCTCCACCTTCGTGGGCCCCCTGTTGCTCCACCGACGTACTCCTTCCTCCTATATATACCTACGTACCCCCAAACGATCAGATACGGAGCCAAAACCCTAATTCCACCGCCATAACTTTTTGTATCCACGAGATCCCATCTTGGGGCCTGTTCCGGAGCTCCGCCGGAGGGGGCATCGGTCACGGAGGGCTTCTACATCAACACCATAGCCCCTCCGATGAAGTGTGAGTGGTTCACCTCAGACCTACGGGTCCATAGTTAGTAGCTAGAAGGCTTCTTCTCTCTTTTCGGATCTCAATACAATGTTCTCCCCCTCTCTTGTGGAGAACTATTCGATGTAATCTTCTTTTTGCGGTGTGTTTGTTGAGACCGATGAATTGTGGGTTTATGATCAAGTCTATCTATGAACAATATTTGAATCTTCTCTGAATTCTTTTATGTATTATTGGTTATCTTTGCAAGTCTCTTCGAATTATCAGTTTGGTTTGGCCTACTAGATTGATATTTCTTGCAATGGGAGAAGTGCTTAGCTTTGGGTTCAATCTTGCGGTGTCCTTTCCCAGTGACGGTAGGGGCAGCAAGGCACGTATTGTATTGTTGCCATCGAGGATAACAAGATGGGATTTTCATCATATTGCATGAGTTCATCCCTCTACATCATGCCATGTTGCTTAAGGCGTTACTCTGTTTTCATTAACTTAATACTCTAGATGCATGCTGGATAGCGGTTGACGAGTGGAGTAATAGTAGTAGATGCAGGCAGGAGTTGGTCTACTTGTCTCGGACGTGATGCCTATATACATGACCATACCTAGATATTCTCATAACTATTCTCAATTCTGTCAATTGCTCAACAATAATTTGTTCACCCACCGTAGAATACTTATGCTCTCGAGAGAAGCCACTAGTGAAACCTATGGCCCCCGGGTCTATCTTCATCATATTAATCTCCCAATACTTAGTTATTTACTTTGCTTTTATTTTACTTTGCATCTTTATCATAAAAATACGAAAAATATTATCTTATCATATCTATCAGATCTCACTCTCGTAAGTGGCCGTGTAGGGATTGACAAGCCCTTATCGCGTTGGTTGCGAGGATTTATTTGTTTTGTGCATGTACGAGGGACTGGCGTGTAGCCTCCTACTGGATTGATACCTTGGTTCTCAAAAACTGAGGGAAATACTTACGCTACTTTGCTGCATCATCCCTTCCTCTTCGGGGAAAACCAACGCAGTGCTCAAGAGGTAGCAAGAAGGATTTCTGGTGCCATTGCCGGGGAGGTCTACGCAAAAGTCAATATACCAAGTACCCATCACATACCCTTATCTCCCGCATTACATTATTTGCCATTTGCCTCTCATTTTCCTCTCCCCCACTTCACCCTTGCCGTTTTATTCACCCTCTCTCTCTCTCTCTCTATCCTCCCTCTATTTCTCTATTTGCCTTCTTCCCGTATGTATCCTTGTTTGTGTTTCCATGTGCCTTCTATTTGCTTGCATCTTTGCGTGCTAAAAATCTATTGATGTGGATCCACTTAAAGTGTTCTACTTAGATCATCTTCGATCCTTATGCGCTCGTGCTTAAACCCCAACTAGCCTAGTTGATGGGAAATCTTTAGATGAGCATGCTCATTTTGTGCATCACCGTTTGTCTGAAAAAGGGAGAATCTTATGGAATCAAATAAACAGATTGTTGTGTTATGCTTGGAATCTTTGTGAAATTTGTGATTTTACTTATTTCTCTAAGAACCCTAAAAAACACCTCCCCTACCTATGTGAGTTTAATGATATTGAAATCTTATCTTCTTATGCAAAAGGTGTTTATAGTTACTACGATATCGAACGAATTGAAGAATTTGTTGCTTTTAAGGGTGCTTATGAAGTTGCTTCTTTGATTGAAAAATATGATATTACTCTCTACGAATCTCAAAATTTTGACATACTTAAATCTTGCTATGAAAACTATGCTCACAATGTCTATGTCAAAGAATTTATTGAAAGAATGACCGTTGCTTCGGAAGAAAATAATGATATGCATGAATCTATGGATAATTATGATTCCGATGATTTGATTGAAATATCCCTTGATGAACATGATTCTTGCTATTCTTGTGGCCACGATGCCAATATTTATGAAGATGAATTTGCTATAGTTCCTTATGTTAAACATGAGATTGTTGCTATTGCACCCATACTTAATAGTTCCTTCGATGAAAAGCATGATTGCAATGATGTTATTATAAATTCCTTTAATGTCAATTGTGTTAATGATATGCAAAACCCTAAGCTTGGGGATGCTAGTTTTGCTAGGACTACTATTTGTTGCAATGATCATGATTGGGGTGATTCTTCTTTTGATCTTGAAAATTTATTTAAGCCCCATGATGAATATGAGATTGATAATAGTGTTTGCGATATTATTGAAATTGGGTTTGGAAGAGTGTAAACTTTAGATCCCACATACTTGGAGAATGTTCAATCTTATGAAGTTTTTGATAAAAGTGGGTTTGGAGAGGTCCTGACTTTAGTTAATGTTAATCCCACTATTTTGGAAGAGTGTCAACTTTGCATGCATGTAGATCATGTTGAAAATATTTTATGTGATAGCTATTTTGTTGAATTTGCTTATGATCCTACATGTAATTATTATGAGAGAGGAAAATATGGTGGTAGAAATTTTCATGTTACTAAATTATCTCTCGTTATGTTGAGATTGCTATTGTTTCTTTCCGCTTCCTTGTATATGCTAGTTTTTGCTTGCCTTGATAATTTGTTTGCCTATAAGATGCCTATGCATAGGAAGTATGTTAGACTTGGATGTGTTTGTCACGTGTTTTGTGATGCTCTCTTTGTGCTTCAATTCTTGTCTTTGATGTGAGCATCATTGAAATATTATGCCTAGCTAGGGGTGTTAAACAATAGCGCTTGTTGGGAGGCAACCCAATTTCCTTTTTATTCCTTGCTTTTTGCTCCTCTTTAGTAATAAATAATTTATCTAGCCTCTGTTTTGGTTGTGTTTTCTGTGTTCAATTAGTGTTTGTGCCAAGTAGAACCGTTGGGAAGACTTGGGGAAAGTCTTGTTAAACTTGCTGTAAAAAACAGAAACTCTAGCGCTCACGATAACTGCTGCAATTTTTATTTGGAAAGTTATATTTAGTTAATTCTTTTTGAAAATGATTAATAGATATATTTCTCAGGACATAAATTTATTTTAGAATTTTTGGGGTTCCAGATCTTGCGCTAGCTACAGATTACTACAGACTGTTCTGTTTTTGACAGATTCTGTTTTCCGTGTGTTGTTTGCTTATTTTGATGAATCTATGGCTAGTAAAATAGTTTATAAACCATAGAGAAGTTGGAATACATTAGGTTTAACATCAATATAAATAAATAATGAGTTCATTACAGTACCTTGAAGTGGTCTTTTGTTTTCTTTCGCTAACGGAGCTCACGAGATTTTCTACTTTGAGTTTTGTCTTGTGAAGTTTTCAAGTTTTGGGTAAAGATTTGATGGATTATGGAACAAGGAGTGGCAAGAGCCTAAGCTTAGGGATGCCCATGGCACCCCCAAGATAATCTAAGGACACCAAAAATCCAAAGCTTGGGGATGCCCCGGAAGGCAGCCCCTCTTTCGTCTACTTCTATCGGTAACTTTACTTGGAGCTATATTTTTATTCGCCACATGATATGTGTTTTGCTTGGAGCGTCTTGTATGATTTGAGTCTTTAGTTTTTAGTTTAACACAATCATCCTTGCTATACACACCTTTTGAGAGAGCCATACATTATTTGGCATTTGTTAGAATACTCTATGTGCTTCGCTTATATCTTTTGAGTTATATAGTTTTGCTCTAGTACTTCACTTATATCTTTTAGAGCACGGTGGTGGGTTTGTTTTATAGAAACTATTGATCTCTCATGCTTCACTTAGATTATTTTGAGAGTCTTAAATAGCATGGTAATTTTCTTAAAATCCTAATATGCTAGGTATTCAAGATTAGTAAAATTTTCTTATGAGTGTTTTGAATACTAAGAGAAGTTTGATGCTTGATGATTGTTTTGAGATATGGAGGTAATAATATCAAAGTCGTTCTAGTTGAGTAGTTGTGAAATTAAGAAATTCTTGTGTTGAAGTTTGCAAGTCCCGTAGCATGCACGTATGGTAAACGTTATGTAACAAATTTGAAACATGAGATGTTATTTGATTATCCTCCTTATGAGTGGCGGTCGGGGACGAGCGATGGTCTATTCCTACCAATCTATCCCCCTAGGAGCTGATACGTTTCCAACGTATCTATAATTTTTTATTGCTCCATGCTATATTATCTACTGTTTTGGATATTATTGGGCTTTATTATCCACTTTTATATTATTTTGGGACTAACCTATTAACCGGAGGCCCAGCCCAGAATTGCTGTTTTTTCCTGTTTTAGGGTCTCGAAGAAAAGGAATATGAAACGGAGTCCAAACGGAATCAAACCTTTGGGAACGTGATTTTCTCATCGAATACAACTCAGGAGACTTGGACCCTACGTCAAGACACGTAACAGGAGGCCACGAGGTAGGGGGTGCGCCTACCCCCCCCCCCTAAGCGCCCTCCACCCTCGTGGGCCCCCTGTTGCTCCACCGACGTACTTCTTCCTCCTATATATACCCACGTACCCCCAAACGATCAGAAACGGAGCCAAAACCCTAATTCCACCATCGTAACTTTCTGTATCCACGAGATCCCATCTTGGGGCCTGTTCCGGAGCTCCATCGGAGGGGGCATCGATCACGGGGGGCTTCTTCATCAACACCATAGCCCCTCCGATGAAGTGTGAGTAGTTTACCTCAGACCTACGGGTCCATAGTTAGTAGCTAGATGGCTTCTTCTCTCTTTTTGGATCTCAATACAATGTTCTCCCCATCTCTTGTGGAGATCTATTCGATGTAATCTTCTTTTTGCGGTGTGTTTGTTGAGACCGATGAATTGTGGGTTTATGATCAAGTCTATCTATGAATAATATTTGAATCTTCTCTGAATTCTTTTATGTATGATTGGTTATCTTTGCAAGTCTCTTCGAATTATCAGTTTGGTTTGGCCTACTAGATTGATCTTTCTTGCAATGGGAGAAGTGCTTAGCTTTGGGTTCAATCTTGCGGTGTCCTTTCCCGGTGACAGTAAGGGCAGCAAGGCACATATTGTATTGTTGCCATCGAGGATAACAAGATGGGGTTTTCTTCATATTGCATGAGTCTATCCCTCTATATCATGTCATCTTTCTTAAGGCGTTACTCTATTTTTAACTTAATACTCTAGATGCATGCTGGATAGCGGTCGATGAGTGGAGTAATAGTAGTAGATGCAGGCAGGAGTTGGTCTACTTGTCTCGGACGTGATGCCTATATACATGATCATACCTAGATATTCTCATAACTATGCTCAATTTTGTCAATTGCTCAACAATAATTTGTTCACTCACCATAGAATACTTATGCTCTCGAGAGAAGCCACTAGTGAAACCTATGGCCCCCGGGTCTATATTTATCATATCAATCTCCTACTACTTAGTTAATTACTTTGCTATTTACTTTGCCTTTATTTTACTTTGCATCTTTATCATAAAAATACCAAAAATATTATCTTATCATATGTATCAGATCTCACTCTCGTAAGTGGCCCTATAGGGATTGACAACCCCTATTTGCGTTGGTTGCGAGGATTTATTTGTTTTGTGCAGGTGCGAGGGACTCGCGCATAGCCTCCTACTGGATTGATACCTTGGTTCTCAAAAACTGAGGGAAATACTTATGCTACTTTGCTTCATCATCCCCTCCTCTTCGGGGAAAACCAATGCAGTGCTAAAAGAGGTAGAAAGATGGACTTCTGGCGCCGTTGCCGGGGAGTCTACGCAAAAGTCAATATACCAAGTACCCATCACAATCCTTATCTCCCGCATTACATTATTTGCCATTTGCCTCTCGTTTTCCTCTCCCCACTTCACCCTTGCCATTTTATTCACCCTCTCTCTCTATCCTCCCTCTCTTTCTCTATTTTGCCTCTTTTGCCCGTTTCTTGTTTGCTCGTATGGTTGGAATAGTTATTTATTTATTACTAAACAGAGAACCTAAGATCTATGGATCCTCATCCGCTTGCTAATCTTTTTAAGAGATCCAATTATAATGAACCAATTGCTAGTGAGTTTTGTGCACTAGATTATCTTTATGAAGTTTTGCTTGAAATTCGTGAATCTGAAAATTGTGATAAAGTACCTTATGGAGTGATTCCCGATGGATCTTTGAATAAAAAGCATGATTGCAATGATGATAGTATAAATTCTATTGATATAAATTGTGCTAATAATATGCAAAACCCTAAGCTTGGGGATGCTAGTTTTTCTATGGCGTCTACTTATTGCAATGATCATGATTGGGGTGACTCTTCTTACAATCTTGAAAATTTATTTAAGCCCCATGATGAATATGAGATTGATAATAGTGTTTGCAATATTATTAAAAGTGGGTTTGGAGAGGTCATGACTTTAGTTAATGTTAATCCCACTATTTTGGAAGAGTGTCAACTTTGCATGCATGTGGATCGTGTTGAAAATATTTTATGTGATAGCTATTTTGTTGAATTTGCTTATGATCCTACATGTAATTATTATGAGATAGGAAAATATGGTGGTAGAAATTTTCATGTTACTAAACTACCTCTCATTATGTTGAGATTGCTATTGTTTCTTTCCTCTTCCTTGCATATGCTAGTTTTTGCTTGCCTTGATAGTTTGTTTGCCTATAAGATGCCTATGCATAGGAAGTATGTTAGACTTAGATGTGTTTGTCACATGCTTTATGATGCTCCTTTTGTGCTTCAATTCTTGTCTTTCATGTGAGCATCATTAAAATTATCAATGCCTAGCTATAAGGCTTTAAAGAAAAGCGCTTGTTGGGAGACAACCCAATATTTTTCCTTGCTGTTATTAAATAAATAAATTATCTAGCCTCTGTTTTGGTTGTGTTTTTTGTGTTTAATTAGTGTTTGTGCCAAGTAGAACCGTTGGGAAGACTTGGGGAAAGTCTTGTTGAACTTGCTGTAAAAAACAGAAACTTTAGCGCTCATGAGAACTGCTGTCATTTTTATTTGGAAAGTGCTATTTAGTTAATTCTTTTTTTAGATGATTATTAGATAAATTCCTCACGTCCAACAATTTATTTTAGAATTTTTGGGGTTCCAGATCTTGCGCTAGCTACAGATTACTACAGATTGTTCTGTTTTTGACAGATTCTGTTTTTCGTGTGTTGTTTGCTTATTTCGATGAATCTATGTCTAGTAAAATAGTTTATAAACCATAGAGAAGTTGGAATACAGTAGTTATAACACCCATATAAATAAATAATGAGTTCATTACAGTACCTTGAAGCAGTCTTTTGTTTTCTTTCGCTAACGAAGCTCACGGGATTTTCTACTTTAAGTTTTGTGTTGTGAAGTTTTCAAGTTTTGGGTATAGATTTGATGGATTATGGAACAAGGAGTGGCAATAGAGTAAGCTTGGGGATGCCCATGGCACCCCCAAGATAATCTAAGGACACCTAAAAGCCAAAGCTTGGGGATGCCCCGGAAGGCATCCCCTCTTACGTCTACTTCTATCGGTAACTTTACTTTTAGCTATATTTTTATTCGCCACATGATATGTGTTTTGCTTGGAGCGTCTTGTATTATTTGAGTCTTTGCTTGTTAGTTTACCACAATCATCCTTGCTGTACACACCTTTTGATAGAGCCATACATGATTTGGAATTTGTTAGAATACTCTATGTGCTTCGCTTATATCTTTTGAGTTATATAATTTTGATCTAGTGCTTCACTTATATCTTTTAGAGCACGGTGGTGGATTTGTTTTATAGAAACTATTGATCTCTCATGCTTCACTTAGATTATTTTGAGAGTCTTAATAGCATGGTAATTTTCTTAAAATCCTAATATGCTTGGTATGCAAGATTAATAATAAAACTTTCTTATGAGTGTGTTGAATACTAAGAGAAGTTTGATGCTTGATGATTGTTTTGAGACATGGAGGTAATAATATCAAAGTCATGCTAGTTGAGTAGTTGTGAAATTGAGAAACACTTGTGTTGAGGTTCGCAAGTCCCGTAGCATGCACGTATGGTAAACGTTATGCAACAAATTTGAAACATGAGGTGATATTTGATTGTCTTCCTTATGAGTGGCGGTCGGGGACGAGCGATGGTCTTTTCCTACCAATCTATCCCCCTAGGAGAATGCGTGTAGTACCGAGGTTTTTGATGACTCATAGATTTTTGCAATAAGTATGTGAGTTCTTTATGACTAATGTTGAGTCCATGGATTATACACACTCTCACCCTTCCATCCTTGCTAGCCTCTTCGGTACTGTGCATTGCCCTATCTCACATTGAGAGTTGGCGCAAACTTCGCCGGTGCATCCAAACCCCATGATATGATACGCTCTTTCACACATAAACCTCCTTATATCTTCCTCAAAACAGCCACCATACCTACCTATTATGGCATTTCCATAGCCATTCCAAGATATATTGTCATGCAACTTTCCATCATTCCGTTCATCATGACACATTCATCATTGTCATATTGCTTAGCATGGTCATGTAGTTGACATAGTATTTGTGGCAAAGCCACCGTTCATAATTCTTTCATACATGTCACTCTTGGTCCATTGCATATCCCGGTACACCGCCGGAGGCATTCATATAGAGTCATTTTTGTTCTAATATCGAGTTGTAATCATTGAGTTGTAAATAAATAGAAGTGTGATGATCATCATTTTCTAGAGCATTGTCCTAAGTGAGGAATAAAAAAGAAGAAGAGAAAGGCCATAAAAAAGAGAAGGCCCAAAAAAAGAGAAAGGCCATAAAAAAGAAAAGGCCCAAAAAGGGGGAAAATGAGAGAAAAAGAGAGAAGGGACAATGTTACTATCCTTTGCCACACTTGTGCTTCAAAGTAGCACCATGATCTTCATAGTAGAGAGTCTCTCATGTTATCACTTTCATATACTAGTGGGAATTTTTCATTATAGAACTTGGCTTGTATATTCCAACAATGGGCCTCCTCAAGTGCGCTAGGTCTTCGTGAGCAAGCAAGTTGGATGCACACCCACTAGTTTCTTTTGTTGAGCTTTCATACATTTTATAGCTCTAGTGCATCCGTTGCATGGCAATCCCTACTCCTTGCATTAACATCAATCGGTGGGCATCTCCATAGCCCATTGATTAGCCTCGTTGATGTGAGACTTCCTTCTTTTTTGTCTTCTCCACATAACCCCCCTTATTATATTCTATTCCACCTATAGTGCTATGTCCATGGCTCGCGCTCATATATTGCGTGAAAGTTTATAGGTTTGAGATTACTAAAGTATGAAACAATTTCTTGGCTTGTCATCGGGGTTGTGCATGATGATAGCATTCTTGTGTGACGAAAATGAAACATGACCAAACCATATGATTTTGTAGGGATGAACTTTCTTTGGCCATGTTATTTTGAGAAGACATAATTGCTTAGTTAGTATGCTTGAAGTATTATCATTTTTATGTCAATATGAACTTTTGTCTTGAATCTTTCAGATCTGAATATTCATACCACAACTAAGAAGAATTACATTAAAATTATGCTAAGTAGCACTCCACATCAAAAATTCTGTTTTTATCATTTCCCTACTCGAGGACGAGCAGGAATTAAGCTTGGGGATGCTTGATACGTCTCCAATGTATCTATAATTTTTTATTGCTCCATGCTATATTATCTACTGTTTTGGACATTATTGGGCTTTATTATCCACTTTTATATTATTTTGGGACTACCCTATTAACCGGAGGCCTAGCCCAGAATTGATGTTTTTTACCTGTTTTAGGGTTTCGAAGAAAAGGAATATCAAACAGAGTCCAAACGGAATGAAACCTTCAGGAACGTGATTTTCTCATCGAATACAACTCAGGAGACTTGGACCCTACGTCAAGACACGTAACAGGAGGCCACAAGGTAGGGGGCACGCCTACCCCCCAGGCGCGCCCTCCACCCTCATGGCCCCCTGTTGCTCCACCGACGTACTTGATAACCCACAACTATAGGGGATCGCAACAGCTTTCGAGGGTAGAGTATTCAACCCAAATTTATTGATTCGACACAAGGGGAGCCAAAGAATATTCTCAAGTATTAGCATCTGAGTTGTCAATTCAACCACACCTCGAAACTTTGTATCTGCAGCAAAGTGTTTAGTAGCAAAGTAATATGATAGTGATAGTAACGGTAACAAAAGAGTAATGAAAGCAAAGTAATATTTTTGGTATTATGTAGTGATTGTAACAATAGCAATGGGAAAGTAAATAAGCGTAAACCAGTATATGGAAAGCTCGTAGGCATCGGATCAATGATGGATAATTATGTCGGATGTGGTTCATCATGTAATAGTCATAACATAGGGTGACACAGAACTAGCTCCAATTCGTCAATGTAATGTAGGCATGTATTCCGAATATAGTCATACGTGCTTATGGAAAAGAACTTGCATGACATCTTTTGTCCTACCCTCCCATGGCAGCGGGGTCCTAATGGAAACTAAGGGATATTAAGGCCTCCTTTTAATAGAGAACCGGAACAAAGCATTAGCACATAGTGAATACATGAACTCGTCAAACTACGGTCATCACCGGTAACTATCCCGATTATTGTCACTTCGGGGTTAACAGATCATAACACATAATAGGTGACTATAGACTTGCAAGATAGGATCAAGAACTCTCATATATTGATGAAAACATAATAGGTTCAGATCTGAAATCATGGCACTCGGGCCCTAGTGACAAGCATTAAGCATAGCAAAGTCATAGCAACATCAATCTCAGAACATAGTGGATACTAGGGATCAAACCCTAACAAAGCTAACTCGATTACATGATAAATCTCATCCAACCCATCACCGTCCAGCAAGCCTACGATGGAATTACTCACGCACGGCGGTGAGCATCATGAAATTGGTGATGGAGGATGGTTGATGATGACGATGGCGACGAATCCCCCTCTCTAGAGCCCCTAACGGACTCCAGATCAGCCCTCCCGAGAGGTTTTAGGGCTTGGTGGCGGCTCCGTATCGTAAAACGCGATGATTTCTTCTCTCCTATTTTTTTCTCCTCAAAAGCAGTTATATAGAGTTGGAGTTGGAGTCAGGAGGTCTCCAGGGGGCCCATGAGGTAGGGGGGGCGCCCCCCACCCTCGTGGCAAGGGTGTGGGCCCCCTGGTCTTCATCTTTGGCGAGGATTTTTTATTATTTATTGTAAGATATTCCGTGGAGTTTCGGGTCATTCCAAGAACTTCTGTTTTCTGCACATAAAATAACATCATGGCAATTCTGCTGAAAACAGCGTCAGTCCGAGTTAGTTCCATTCAAATCATACAAGTTAGAGTCCAAAACAAGGGCAAAAGTGTTTGGAAAAGTAGATACGATGGAGACGTATCAACTCCCCCAAGCTTAAACCCTTGCTTGTCCTCAAGCAATTCAGTTGACAAACTGAAAGAAATGAAGAAAAACTTTTACAAACTCTGTTTGCTCTTGTTGTTGTAAATATGTCAAGCTAGCATTCAAGTTTTCAACAAAGATTATAACTAACCACATTTGCAATCCTTAATAATAAATCTCGAATGACAACACTTTCTCAAAACAATCATAATATGATATAACAAGATGGTATCTCGCTAGCCCTTTCTGAGACCGCAAAACATAAATGCAGAGCACCTTTAAAGATCAAGGACTGACTAACCATTGTAATTCATGGTAAAAGAGATCCAATCATAGTCACACCCAATATAAATTAATAGTGATGAATGCAAATGACAGCTGCGCTCTCCAGCTAGTGCTTTTAATAAGAGGATGACGACTCAGCATAAAAGTAAATAGATAGGCCCTTCGCAGAGGGAAGTAGGGATTTGTAGAGGTGCCAGAGCTCGGTTTTGAAATAGAGGTGAATAAAATTTTGAGCGGTATACTTTCATTGTCAACATAACAACCAAGAGATGGCGATATCTTCCATGCTACACACATTATAGGCGGTTCCCAAACAGAATGGTAAAGTTTATACTCCCCCTCCACCAACAAACATCAATCCATGGCTTTCTCGAAACAAGGAGTGCCTCCAACATACATCAGGTCCCAGGGGGAGTTTTGTTTTGCAATTATTTTTGATTTAGTTTGCATAAAGCATGGGACTGGGCATCCCAGTGACCAGACATTTTCTCGTGAGTGAGGAGCGGAGTCCACTCATCTTGAGAATAACCCGCCTAACATGGAAGATATAAGCAGCCCTAATTGATACATGAGCTATTCGAGCATACAAAATAGGATATTTATTTGAAGGTTTAGAGTTTGGCACATACAAATTTACTTGGAACGGCAGGTAGATACCGCATATAGGAAGGTATAGTGGACTCATGTGGAATAACTTTGGGGTTTAAGGAGTTGGATGCACAAGCAGTATTCCCGCTTAGTACAGGTGAAGGCTAGCAAAAGACTGGGAAGCGACCAACTAGAGAGCGACAACAGCCATGTACATGCATTAAAATTAATAAACATTGGATGCAAGCATGAGTAGGATATAATCCACCATGAACATAAATATCATGAAGGCTATGTTGATTTGTTTCAACTGCATGCGTGAACATGTGCCAAGTCAATTCACTTAAATCATTCAGAGGAGGATACCACCCTATCATACCACATCATAACCATTTTAATAGCATGTTGGCATGCAAGGTAAACCATTATAACTCATAGCTAATCAAGCATGGCACAAGCAACTATGATCTCTAATTGTCATTGTGAACATGTTTATTCATAACAAGCTAAATCAAGAATGATGAACTCATCATATTTACAAAAACAAAAGAGGTCGAGTTCATACCAGCTTTTCTCATCTCAGTCAGTCCATCATATATCATCATAATTGCCTTTCACTTGCACGACCAAATGATGTGAATAATAAGAGTGCACGTGCATTGGACTAAGCTGGAATCTGCGAGCATTTAATAAACATGAGAAGACAAAGCAATATGGGCTCTTGGTTAAATCAACAATAAAGCATATAAGAGCCACTTCAACAATTTAATCATGGTCTTCTCCTACTGACTCCCAAAGAAAAGAAAAGAAATAAAACTATTTACACGGGAAAGCTCCCAACAAGCAAAAGAAGAACGGGAAATCTTTTTAGGTTTTCTTTTTAATTACTACTACAAGCATGGAAACTAAACTGATTAAAAGCTACAACTAAATTTTTTTGGTTTTTTTCTTAAGGTTTATTAAACACACAAGAAGAAGGCATAGAAGGAAATAAACTAGCATGGATGATACAATGAAAAAGTATGAACACCGACATCTAGCAATGAGTGTGTGTGAACATAAATGTAATGTTGGTGAGAAATACGTACTCCCCCAAGCCTAGGCTTTTGGCCGAAGTTGGTTTATGGCCACGGTTGGCCTGGCTGATATCCATAATAATAGTTGGGGTCGTACTGCGATGAGGAAGAAGAAGGCTCCGATTGCCACTGGCTGGCAATCATCTCCGGATCCCACTGATAGTTAGACTGTCGTGAAGGATCAAATTGTGGTTCCGGTTCTAGCTCCTCGGCTGGTGCAGGGTTCCGGTAGGCGTGAATAGCCGTCAATGGAACAAGGTACGTGCCTACAGTCAAATCAAACAAAGAAGGAGCAGGCAAGGTAATAGTCTCAGGATGATGTTTATTAAAGAACAATTGATATTTAAGCTCTCCTGCCCTATTCTTAATAATAAAATCATGTGCCACCATACTTTTATAATCTAGATAAACACGAGGCAGCACTTTTTCTTCCTTCTCAGCATGCCTAATAGGTATGTTAAAATGTGCAGCTAGGCGTGTAGCATAGATGCCTCCGAAGATGGGGCCTTTTGTACAGTTCAAACTTAACCGTTTAGCAATAATACCGCCCATACTAAAAGTGATATCACTGTATAAACCGTGGAGCAGAATAATTATATTATGGATACTAAGGTTTCCACAGTTTCCGCGTCCAATTAAGCAACGACTAGCAAATAATGCAAAGTAACGTAAAACAAGAAAATGTATGCTAGTGATTCGTGCATCGGAAACCTTCCTGGTTTATCCTACAGTGATAGTATCAATAAACCCCTCCACATCATCATGATGTGGTTCTTCTGTATTGCCCCCAAAAGGGACTAAACAAATCCGACAGAAATCATAAAGTGACATCTCCTTATGCTCATCATATAAATGAAACTCCACCGTAGGTGGTGAGTTCCTAGAATGAAAATGAAAGTTTTGCACAAAGGTATTTGTGAGTAAGAGATACCGATCGCAATGGTCGTGGAGGAAAGCGGTGAGGCCTGCATTATGAGCCAATTCATGAAAATCTTCATAAATCCCAGTTGCTCTCAAGAAATCCTTGGAAGGCCACTTGCATGCCCGAACCTCCGCGGTGCGCGGCAAATTATACTTAGGCTTCGGTGCCTTTTCCTTCGAGCTTTGGCTCGATGAGCCCCTCAATAATCTCCTCATCATTTTCTGAAAATTCAGAAATTTTTAGTAACTTCAAAATAAAAGTAAACCAAACTCAATAATATTGATAGCAACCACTCCTACAAGTGCCTAGGGCCTATATCATGCATCAAAACTACTTTGGACCATATAAATTTGACATGCAAGCTCAAGAACAGGGTCACCTAAGCAGCAAAAAATTGCAATGAATAAAGCACTAGAACAAAAACTAATTGGACCAATGGAGGAGTCACATACCAAGGAACAATCTCCCCAAGAAGTTTTGTCAGAGGTGCTTTGAGTAAGGAGATCGAGAATGGCAGCAAAGAGGGCTGAAACTCGTGCTTGAGTTGGTTTTTCGTGTTTGTGGGAGGAAGAAGAAGAGGATGGGTGCAGGAAGTGGAGGAGGGCCACCATGGGCCCATGAGGCAGGGGCGCGCCCTAGGGAGGTGGGCACGCCCTCCACCCTCGTGGCAAGGTGGTTGGCCCCCCTTGTGTGTTCTTTGTTCCATAAATCCTCAAATATTCTAGAAAAAATCATATTTAATTTTCAGGGCATTTGGAGAACTTCTATTTTCGAGGTATTTTTATATTGCATGGATAATCAGATAACAGACGGAAAATTATTTATTTTCACTTTATTTCAACTAAATAACAGAAAGTATAGAGAGGGTACAGAAGGTTGTGCTTCTAGTTTCATCCATCTCATGCTCGTCAAAAGGAATCCACTAACAAGGCTGATCAAGTCTTGTTAACAAACTCATTCCGATTAACATGAAACCGGAGAAATTTCGAATAACACTAGGTTACCTCAACGGGGATATGCACATCCCCAATAATAAGTATATCATATTTCTTCTTGACAGTAGGAAGAGGAAATTCAAAACCTCCAAATATAATCGATGGAATTTTTCCGATAGAATTGATACTATGAACTTGAGGTTGTTTCCTCGGAAAATGTACCGTATGCTCATTACCATTAACATGAAAAGTGACATTGCCTTTGTTGCAATCAATAACAGCCCCTGCAGTATTAAGAAAAGGTCTTCCAAGAATAATAGACATACTATCATCCTTGGGAATATCAAGAATAACAAAGTCTGTTAAAATAGTAACGTTTGCAACCACAACAGGCACGTCCTCACAAATACCGACAGGTACAACAGTTGATTTATCAGCCATTTGCAAAGTTATTTCAGTAGGTGACTTATTCAAATCAAGTCTATGATATAAAGAGAGAGGCATAACACTAACACCGGCTCCAAGATCACATAAAGCAGTTTTAACATAGTTTCTTTTAATGGAGCATGGTATAATAGGTACTCTGGATCTCCAAGTTTCTTTGGTATTCCACCCTTAAAAGTATAATTAGCAAGCATGGTGGAAATTTCAGCTTCCGGTATCTTTCTTTTATTTGTAATAATATCTTTCATGTACTTAGCATAAGGATTGGTTTTGAGCATATCAGTTAATCACATACGCAAAAAGATAGGTCTAATCATTTCAGCAAAGCGCTCAAAATCCTCATCATCCTTTTTCTTGGATGGTTTCGGAGGAAAAGGCATGGGTTTCTGGACCCAAGGTTCTCTTTCTTTACCATGTTTCCTAGCAACAAAATCTTTCTTATCATAACGTTGATTTTTTGATTGTGGGTTATCAAGATCAACAGCAGGTTCAATTTCTACATCATTATCATTACTAGGTTGAGCATCATTATGAACATCATCATTAACATTTTCATTAGGTTCATGTTCATTGCCAGATTGTGTTTCAGCATCAGACATAGAGATATTATTTGGATTATCAGGTGGTTCAGCAATAGGTTCACTAGAAGTTTGCACAGTTCTATCATTTTTCTTTTTCTTCTTTTTAGAAGAACTAGATGCATCAATTTTATTTCTCTGAGAATCTTGCTCAATTCTCTTAGGGTGGCCTTCAGGATACAAAGGTTCCTGAGTCATTCTACCAGTTCTAGTAGCCACTTTAATAGCATAATTATTTTTCTTACTATTCATCTCATTGAGCAATTCCTTTTTAGCTTTAAGTACTTGTTCTACTTGAGTGGTAACCATAGAAGGATGTTTGCTAACAAGTTTAAGTTCACCTCTGACATTAGCCATATAATCACCCAAGTGTCCAAGCATATTTGAATTATATTTTAATTTTCTACCAAAATAAGCATTAAAGTCTTCTTGCTTAGCCATAAATTTATCAAACTCATCTAAGCATGGGCTAGCAATTTTAGTAAATGGGATTACAGCTCTACCATATCTATAGAGAGAATTTACCTTTGCTACTTGTGTCGGGTTATTGAGGTCTGGAGGTTCTTCAATAAATAGAGGATTAAGATCATATGTTTCTTCAACAGGCGGTAAATTAAGACCATGTATTTCTTCAATAGGAGGTAAATTATTAACATCTTCAGTTTTAATACCTTTTTCTTTCATAGATTTCTTTGCCTCTTGCATATCTTAGGGACTGAGAAATAGAACACCTCTCTTCTTTAGAGTTGGTTTAGGAATAGGATCATTAATTGGAGCAGGAGCTGGCTCAGGAGGTGCCCAATTATTTTCATTTGTCAACATATTATTCAATAAGATTTCAGCTTCATCCGGTGTTCTTTCCCTGAAAAGAGAACCAGCACAACTATCCAGGTAATCTCTGGAAGCATCGGTTAGTCCGTTATAAAAGATATCAAGTATTTCATTTTTCTTAAGAGCATGATTAGGCAAAGCATTAAGTAACTTGAGAAGCCTCCCCCAAGCTTGTGGGAGACTCTCTTCTTTAATTTGCACAAAGTTGTATATTTCCTTTAAAGCAGCTTGTTTCTTATGAGCAGGGAAATATTTAGCAGAGAAGTAATAGATCATATCCTGGGGACTACGCACTCAACCAGGATCAAGAGAATTAAACCATATCTTAGCATCACCCTTTAATGAGAATGGAAATATTTTAAGGATATAAAAGTAGCGAGATCTCTCATCATTAGTGAACAGGGTGGCTATATCATTTAATTTAGTAAGATGTGCCACAGCAGTTTCAGATTCATAGCCATGAAAAGGATCAGATTCAACCAAAGTAATTATATCAGGATCAACAGAGAATTCATAATCCTTATCAGTAACACAGATAGGTGAAGTAGCAAAAGCAGGATCGGGTCTCATCCTAGCATTTAGAGATTGGTTATTCCATTTAGCTAATAACCTTTTGAGTTCATGTCTTATCTTTGCAAGCTAAAATAGCTAAAGAAGCTTCTTGATCAAATAAATAACCCTCAGGAATAACAAGTGATTCTTCATCATCACTTTCATCATCATAATCAGATTCAATATTTTCAATCTCTCTAGCCCTAGCAAGTCGTTCCTTGAGAAAATCACTAAGTGGCATAGTAGTATCAGGCATAGAAGCAGTTTCATCATAAGTATCATGTATAGCAGAAGTAGCATCATCAATCACATGCGACATATCAGAACGAATAGCAGAAGTAGGTTTAGGTGTCGCAAGCTTACTCATAACAGAAGGTGAATCAAGTGCAGAGCTAGATGGCAGTTCCTTACCTCCCCTCGTAGTTGAGGGATAAATTGTTGTCTTAGCCTCTTTCAAATTCTTCATAGTGTCTGGAAGATATAAATCCCAAGTGACTCAAAGAATAGAGCTATGCTCCCCGGCAACGGTGCCAGAAATTAGTCTTGATAACCCACAAGTATAGGGCATCAGAACAGCTTTCGAGGGTAGAGTATTCAACCCAAATTTATTGATTCGACACAAGGGGAGCCAAAGAATATTCTCAAGTATTAGCAGCTGAGTTGTCAATTCAACCACACCTGGAAACTTAGTATCTGCAGCAAAGTGTTTAGTAGCAAAGTAATATGATAATGATGGTAATGGTAACAAAAGAGTAACGAAAGCAAAGTAATATTTTTGGTATTATGTAGTGATTGTAACAATAGCAATGGGAAAGTAAATAAGCGTAAACCAGTATATGGAAAGCTCGTAGGCATCGGATCAATGATGGATAATTATGCCGGATGTGGTTCATCATGTAATAGTCATAACATAGGGTGACACAGAACTAGCTCCAATTCGTCAATGTAATGTAGGCATGTATTCCGAATATAGTCATACGTGCTTATGGAAAAGAACTTGCATGACATCTTTTGTCCTACCCTCCCATGGCAGCGGGGTCCTAATGGAAACTAAGGGATATTAAGGCCTCCTTTTAATAGAGAACCGGAACAAAGCATTAGCACATAGTGAATACATGAACTCCTCAAACTACGGTCATCACCGGTAACTATCCTGATTATTGTCACTTCGGGGTTAACGGATCATAACACATAATAGGTGACTATAGACTTGCAAGATAGGATCAAGAACTCTCATATATTGATGAAAACATAATAGGTTCAGATCTGAAATCATGGCACTCGGGCCCTAGTGACAAGCATTAAGCATAGCAAAGTCATAGCAACATCAATCTCAGAACATAGTGGATACTAGGGATCAAACCCTAACAAAACTAACTTGATTACATGATAAATCTCATCCAACCCATCACCGTCCAGCAAGCCTACGATGGAATTACTCACGCACGGCGGTGAGCATCATGAAATTGGTGATGGAGGATGGTTGATGATGACGACGGCGACGAATCCCCCTCTCCGGAGCCCCGAACAGACTCCAGATAAGCCCTCCCGAGAGGTTTTAGGGCTTGGCGGCGGCTCCATATCGTAAAACGTGATGATTTCTTCTCTCCTATTTTTTTCTCCCCGAAAGCAGTTATATAGAGTTGGAGTTGGAGTCGGGAGGTCTCCAGGGGGCCCACGAGGTAGGGGCGCGCCCTAGGGGGGCGCCCCCCACCCTCGTGGCAAGGGTGTGGGCCCCCTGGTCTTCATCTTTTGCGAGGATTTTTTATTATTTATTGTAAGATATTCCGTGGAGTTTCAGGTCATTCCGAGAACTTTTGTTTTCTGCACATAAAACAACATCATGGCAATTCTGCTGAAAACAGCGTAAGTCCGGGTTAGTTCCATTCAAATCATACAAGTTAGAGTCCAAAACAAGGGCAAAAGTGTTTGGAGAAGTAGATACGACGGAGACGTATCAGTACTTCTTCCTCCTATATATACCCACATACCCCCAAACGATCAGAAACGGAGCCAAAACCCTAATTCCACCGCCGTAACTTTCTGTATCCATGAGATCCCATCTTGGGGCCTGTTCCGGAGCTCCGTCGGAGGGGGCATCGGTCACGGAGGGCTTCTTCATCAACACCATAGCCCCTCCGATGAAGTGTGAGTAGTTTAGCTCAGACTTACGAGTCCATAGTTAGTAGCTAGATGGCTTCTTCTCTCTTTTTGGATCTCAATACAATGTTCTCCCCCTCTCTTGTGGAGATCTATTCGATGTAATCTTATTTTTGCGGTGTGTTTGTTGAGACCGATGAATTGTGGGTTTATGATCAAGTCTATCTATGAATAATATTTGAATCTTCTCTGAATTCTTTTATGTATGATTGGTTATCTTTGCAAGTCTCTTTGAATTATCAGTTTGGTTTGGCCTACTAGATTGATCTTTCTTGCAATGGGAGAAGTGCTTAGCTTTGGGTTCAATCTTGCGGTGTCCTTTCCCGGTGACAGTAAGGGCAGCAAGGCACGTATTGTATTGTTGTCATTGAGGATAATAAGATGGGGTTTTCTTCATGTTGCATGAGTCTATCCCTCTACATCATGTCATCTTGCTTAAGGTGTTACTCTATTTTTAACTTAATACTCTAGATGCATGCTGGATAGCGGTCAATGAGTGGAGTAATAGTAGTAGATGCAGGGAGGAGTCGGTCTACTTGTCTCGGACGTGATGCCTATATACATGGTCATACCTAGATATTCTCATAACTATGCTCAATTTTGTCAATTGCTCAACAGTAATTTGTTCACCTACCGTAGAATACTTATGCTCTCGAGAGAAGCCACTGGTGAAACCTATGGTCCCCGGGTCTATCTTTATCATATCAATCTCCTACTACTTAGTTAATTACTTTGCTATTTACTTTGCCTTTATTTTACTTTGCATCTTTATCATAAAAATACCAAAAATATTATCTTATCATATCTATCAGATCTCACTCTCGTAAGTGGCCCTATAGGGATTGACAACCCCTATTTGCGTTGGTTGCAAGGATTTATTTGTTTTGTGCAGGTGCGAGGGACTCACACGTAGCCTCCTACTAGATTGATACCTTGGTTCTCAAAAACTGAGGGAAATACTTACGCTACTTTGCTCCATCACCCCTTCCTCTTCAGGGAAAACCAACGCAGTGCTAAAAGAGGTAGCAGGAGCATGCGCGTAGTGCCGAGGTTTTTGATGACTTGTAGATTTTTGCAATAAGTATGTGAGTTCTTTATGACTAATGTTGAGTCCATGGATTATACACACTCTCACCCTTCCATCCTTGCTAGCCTCTTCGGTACCGTGTATTGCCCTTTCTCACATTAAGAGTTGGCGCAAACTTTGCCGGTGCATCCAAACCCCGTGATATGATACGCTCTTTCACACATAAACCTCCTTATATCTTCCTCAAAACAGCCACCATACCTACCTATTATGGCATTTCCATAGCCATTCCGAGATATATTGCCATGCAACTTTCCACCATTCCGTTTATCATGACACATTCATTATTGTCATATTGCTTAGCATGATCATGCAGTTGACATAGTATTTGTGGCAAAGCCACCGTTCATAATTCTTTCATACATGTCACTCTTGGTCCATTGCATATCCCGGTACACCGCTCGAGGCATTCATATAGAGTCATCTTTTGTTCTAGTATCGAGTTGTAATCATTGAGTTGTAAATAAATAGAAGTGTGATAATCATCATTTTCTAGAGCATTGTCCAAGTGAGGAATTATAAAAAAATAAAAAAGGGAGAAAGATAAAGGCCATAAAAAAAGAAGGCCCAAAAAATGAGAGAAAAAGAGAGAAGGGACAATGTTACTATCCTTTGCGACACTTGTGCTTCAAAGTAGCACCATAATCTTCATGATAGAGAGTCTCTTGTTTTGTCACTTTCATATACTAGTGGGAATTTTCATTATAGAACTTGGCTTGTATATTACAACAATGGGCCTCCTCAAGTGCCCTAGGTCTTCATGAGCAAGCAAGTTGGATGCACACCCACTTAATTTCTTTTGTTGAGCTTTCATACATTTATAGCTCTAGTGCATCCGTTGCATGGCAATCCCTACTCCTTCCATTAACATCAATCGGTGGGCATCTCCATAGCCCATTGATTAGCCTCGTTGATGTGAGACTTTCTCCTTTTTGTCTTCCCCACATAACCCCCCTCATTATATTCTATTCCACCCATAGTGCTATGTCCATGGCTCGCGCTCATATATTGCGTGAAAGTTTATAGGTTTGAGATTACTAAAGTATGAAACAATTGCTTGGCTTGTCATCGGGGTTGTGCATGATGAGAGCATTCTTGTGTCACGAAAATGGAGCATGACTAAACTATATGATTTTGTAGGGATGAACTTTATTTGGCCATGTTATTGTGAGAAGACATAATTGCTTTGTTAGTATGCTTGAAGTATTATTATTTTTATGTCAATATGAACTTTTGTCTTGAATCTTTCGGATCTGAATATTCATACCACAATTAAGAAGAATTACATTAAAATTATGCCAAGTAGCACTCCGCATCAAAAAATTTGTTTTTATCATTTACCTACTCGAGGACGAGCAGGAATTAAGCTTGGGGATGCTTGGTACGTGTGCAACGTATCTATAATTTTTGATTGCTCCATGCTATATTATCTACTGTTTTGGACCTTATTGGGCTTTATTATCCACTTTTATATTATTTTTAGGACTAACCTATTAACCGGAGGCCCAGCCCAGAATTGTTGTTTTTTGCCTGTTTTAGGGTTTCGAAGAAAAGGAATATCAAACGGAGTCCAAATGGAATGAAACATTCGGGAACGTGATTTTCTCAATGAACATGACCCAGGAGACTTGGACCCTACGTCAAGACACAAAAGAGGAGGCCACGAGGTAGGGGGCGCGCCTACCCCCCCCCCCCAGGCGCACCCTCCACCCTCGTGGGCCCCCTGTTGCTCCACTGACGTACTCCTTCCTCCTATATATACCTACGTACCCCCAAACGATCAGATACGGAGCCAAAACCCTAATTCCACCGCTGTAACTTTCTGTATCCATGAGATCCCATCTTGGGGCCTATTCCGAAGCTCCGCCGGAGGGGGCATCGATCACGGAGGGCTTCTACATCAACACCATAGCCCCTCCGATGAAGTGTGAGTGGTTCACCTCAGACCTACGGGTCCATAGTTAGTAGCTAGATGGTTTCTTCTCTCTTTTTGGATCTCAATACAATGTTCTCCCCCTCTCTTGTGGAGAACTATTCGATGTAATCTTCTTTGTGCGGTGTGTTTGTTGAGACTGATGAATTGTGGGTTTATGATCAAGTCTATCTATGAACAATATTTGAATCTTCTCTGAATTCTTTTATGTATGATTGGTTATCTTTGCAAGTCTCTTCGAATTATCAGTTTGGTTTGGCCTACTAGATTGATCTTTCTTGCAATGGGAGAAGTGCTTAGCTTTGGGTTCAATCTTGCGGTGTCCTTTCCCAATGACGGTAGGGGCAGCAAGGCATGTATTGTATTGTTGCCATCGAGGATAACAAGATGGGGTTTTCATCATATTGCATGAGTTTATCCCTCTACATCATGTCATGTTGCTTAAGGCGTTACTCTGTTTTCATTAACTTAGTACTCTAGATGCATGCTGGATAGCGGTCGATGAGTGGAGTAATAGTAGTAGATGCAGGCAGGAGTCGGTCTACTTGTCTCGGACGTGATGCCTATATACATGATCGTACCTAGATATTCTCATAACTATGTTCAATTTTGTCAATTGCTCAACAATAATTTGTTCACCCACCGTAGAATACTTATGCTCACGAGAGAAGCCACTAGTGAAACCTATGGCCCCCGGGTCTATCTTCATCATATTAATCTCCCAATACTTAGTTATTTACTTTGCTTTTATTTTACTTTGCATCTTTATCATAAAAATACCAAAAATATTATCTTATCATATCTATCATATCTCACTCTCGTAAGTGGCCGTGTAGGGATTGACAACCCCTTATCGCGTTGGTTGCGAGGATTTATTTGTTTTGTGCAGGTACGAGGGACTGGCGTGTAGCCTCCTACTGGTTTGATACCTTGGTTCTCAAAAACTAAGGGAAATACTTACACTACTTTGCTGCATCATCCCTTCCTCTTCGGGGAAAACCAACGCAGTGCTCAAGAGGTAGCAATTATTCATGCTAGAATTGTATTAACCGGAAACTTAGTACATGTGTGAATACATAGAAAAACAGAGTGTCACTAGTATGCCTCTGCTTGACTAGCTCGTTGAATCAATGATGGTTATGTTTCCTAACCATAGACATGAGTTGTCATTTGATTAACGGGATCACATCATTAGAGAATGATGTGATTGACTTGACCCATCCGTTAGCTTAGCACGATGATCGTTTAGTTTACTGCTATTGCTATCTCCATAACTTATACATGTTCCTATGACTATGAGATCATGCAACTCCCGAATACCGAAGGAACACTTAGTGTGCTATCAAAGGAGGTCATAACGTAACTGAGTGACTATAAAGATGCTCTACAGGTGTCTCCGATGGTTTTTGTTGAGTTGGCATAGATCGAGATTAGGATTTGTCACTCCATGTATCGGAGAGGTATCTCTGGGCCCTCTCGGTAATGCACATCACTATAAGCCTTGCAAGCAATGTGACTAATGAGTTAGTTGCGGGATGATGCATTAGGAACAAGTAAAGAGACTTGTCGGTAACAATATTGAACTAGGTATTGAGATACCGACGATCGAATCTCGGGCAAGTAACATACCAATGACAAAGGAAACAACGTATGTTGTTGTGCGGTTTGACCGATGAAGATCTTCATAGTATATGTAGGAACCAATATGAGCATCCAGGTTCTGCTATTAGTTATTGACCGGAGATGAGTCTCGGTCATGTCTACATAGTTCTCGAACCCATAGGGTCCGCACTCTTAACGTTCGGTGACGATCGGTATTATGAGTTTATGTGTTTTGATGTACCGAAGGTAGTTCGGAGTCCCGGATATGATCACAGACATGAAGAGGAGTCTCAAAATGGTCGAGACATAAAGATTAATATATTGGACGGCTACATTCGGACACCGGAAGTGTTCCAGGTGATTTCGGAGAAAACCGGAGTGCCATAGGGTTACCGGACCCCCCCCCCTCGGGGGGGTGGAACTAATGGGCCACATGGGCCTTAGTGGAGAGAGAGAGGGCCGGCCATGGCAGGCCGCGCGCGCCCTCCCCCTCTGGTCCGAATTGAACTAGGGAAGGGGGGCGGCGCCTCCTTTCCTTCTCCCTCTCCTCCTTCCTTTCCCCCTCCTAGTAAGACTAGGAAAAGGGGAGTCCTACTCCTACTAGGAGGAGGACTCTTCCTCTCCTGGCGCGCATCAAGGGCCGACCGGCCTACCCCCTTGATCCTTTATATACGGGGGCAGGGGGCACTCTAGAACACACAAGTTGATTGCTTTTAGCCGTGTGCGGTGCCCCCCTCCACCATAATCCACCTCGATCATATCATCGTAGTGCTTAGGCGAAGCCCTGCGCCGGTAGCTTCATCATCACTGCCATCACGCCGTCGTGCTAACGAAGCTCTCCCTCGACACTCAGCTGGATCAAGAGTTTGTGGGACGTCACTGAGCCGAACATGTGCAGATCATGGATGTGACGTACTTTCAGTACTAGGATCGGTCGGATCATGAAGACGTACGACTACATCAACCGCGTTGTCATAACGCTTCCGCTTATGGTCTACGAGGGTACGTGGACAACACTCTTCCCTTCTCGTTGCTATGCATCACCATGATAGATCTTGCGTGTGTGTGGGAATTTTTTTGAAATTACTGCGTTCCCCAACAGTAGCATCTGAGCCAGGTCTATGCGTAGATGTTATATGCATGAGTAGAAGACAAAGGAGTTGTGGGCGTGGGTATATAGATATTGCTTGCCGTCACTAGTTGATTCTTGATTCAGCAGTATTGTTGGATGAAGTGGCTCAGACCGACATTACGCGTACGCTTACGCGAGACTGGTTCTACCAACGTGCTTCGCACATAGGTGGCTGGTGGGTGTTAGTTTTCCAACTTTAGTTGAATCGGATTCAATGAACACGGTTCTTTCTGAAGATCAAAAAGCAATCACTATACCGCGTTGTGGTTTTTGATGCATTGGTAAGAATGGTTCTTGCTCAGCCCATAGCAGCCACGTAAAACTTTCAACAACAAAGTAGAGGATGTCTAACTTGTTTTTGCAGGGCATGTTGTGATGTGATATGGTCAAGACATGATGCTAAATTTTATTGTATGAGATGATCATGTTTTGTAACAGAGTTATCGGCAACTGGCAGGAGCCATATGGTTGTTGCTTTATTGTATGAAATGCAAACGTCATGTAATTGCTTTACTTTATCACTAAGTGGCAGTGATAGTCGTAGAAGCAATAGTTGGCGAGACGACAACGATGCTTCGATGGAGATCAAGGTGTCAAGCCGGTGATGATGGTGATCATGACGGTGCTTTGGAGATGGAGATCAAAGGCAGAAGATGATGATGGCCATATCATATCACTTATACTGATTGCATGTGATGTTTATCCTTTATGCATCTTATTTTGCTTAGTTCGACACTAGCATTATAAGATGTTCTCTCACTAAATTTCAAGGTATAAGTGTTCTCCCTGAGTATGCACCATTGCTACAATTTGTCGTGCCGAGACACCATGTGATGATCGGGTGTGATAAGATCTACGTTCACATACAATGGGTGCAAGCCAGTTTTGCACACGTGGAATACTCGGATTAAACTTGGCGAGCCTAGCATATGCAGATATGGCCTCGGAACACTGAGACCGAAAGGTCGAGCCTGAATCATATAGTAGATATGATCAACATAGTGATGTTCACAATTGGAAACTACTCCATCTCACATGATGATCGGACATGGTTTAGTTGATATGGATCACGTGATCACTTAGATGATTAGAGGGATGTCTATCTAAGTGGCAGTTCTTAAGTAATTTGATTAATTCAACCTTAATTTATCATGAACTTAGTACCTGATAGTATTTTGCATGTCTATGTTGTTGTAGATAGATGGCCCGTGGTGTTGTTCCGTTGAATTTTAATGCGTTCATAGAGAAAGCTAAGTTGAAAGATGATGGCAGCAACTACACGGACTGGGTCCGTAACTTGAGGATTATCCTCATTGCTGCACAGAAGAATTACATCCTGGAAGCACCGCTAGGTGACAAACCCGCTGCAGGAGCAACGCTACATGTTATGAACACCTGGCAGAGCAAAGCTGATGACTACTCGATAGTTCAGTGTGCCATGCTTTACGGCTTAGAACCGAGACTTCAACAACGTTTTGAACGTCATGGAGCATATGAGATGTTCCAGGAGTTGAAGTTAATATTTCAAGAAAATGCCCTGATTGAGAGATATGAAGTCTCCAATAAGTTCTATAGCTGCAAAATGGAGGAGAATAGTTCTGTCAGTGAACATATACTTAGAATGTCTAGGTACCACAACCACTTGACTCAGCTAGGAGTTAATCTTCTTGATGATAGTGTCATTGACAGAGTTCTTCAATCACTGCCACCAAGCTACAAGAGCTTTGTGATGAACTATAATATGCAAGGGATGGATAATACTATTCCTTAGCTCTTCGCAAAGCTAAAGGCCGTGGAGGTAGAAATCAAGAAGGAGCATCAAGTGTTGATGGTCAACAAGACCACTAGTTTCAAGAAAAAGGGTTCTTGCCTATGTTACAAGGTGTGAAGTTGAGTCAGATTCAATGCCCGACCACTGCAGAAGATAGAGAGAAAATGAAAGTCATTCCCTATGCTTCAGCCATAGGTTCTATCATGTATGCAATCTAGTGTACCAGACCTGATGTGTGCCTTGCTATTAGTTTAGCAGGGAGGTACCAAAGTAATCCAAGAGTGGATCACTAGACAGTGGTCAAGAATATCCTGAAATACCTGAAAAGGACTAAGGATATGTTTCTCGTTTATGGAGGTGACAAGGAGCTCGTTGTAAATGGTTACGTCGATGCAAGCTTTGACACTGATCCAGATGACTCTAAGTCACAAACCGAATACGTATTTTTATTAAATGGTGGAGTTGTCAGTTGGTGCAGTTCCAAGCAGAGCGTCGTGGTGGGATCTACATGTGAAGCGGAGTACATAGCTGGTTCAGAATCAGCAAATGAAGGAGTCTGGATGAAGGAGTTCATATCCAATCTAGGTGTCATACCTAGTGCATGGGGTCCAATGAAAATCTCTTTTGACAACACTGGTGCAATTGCCTTGGCAAAGGAATCCAGATTTCACAAGAGAACCAAGCACATCAAGAGACGCTTCAATTCCATCAGCGATCAAGTCAAGGAGGGAGACATAGAGATTTGCAAGATACATACGGATCTGAATGTTGTAGACCCGTTGACTAAGTTTCTCTCATGAGCAAAACATGATCAGCACCAAGACTCCATGGGTGTTAGAATCATTACAATGTAATCTAGATTATTGACTCTAGTGCAAGTGGGAGACTGAAGGAAATATGCTCTCGAGGCAATAATAAAGTTGTTATTTATATTTCCTTATATCATGATAAATGTTTATTATTCATGCTCGAATTGTATTCACCGGAAACATATTACATGTGTGAATACATAGACAAACAGAGTGTCACTAGTATGCCTCTACTTGATTAGCTCGTTGAATCAATGATTGTTATGTTTCCTAACCATAGACATGAGTTGTCATTTGATTAACGGGATCACATCATTAAAGAATGATGTGATTGACTTGACTATCCGTTAGCTTATCACGATGATCGTTTAGTTTACTGCTATTGCTCTCTCCATTACTTATACATGTTCCTATGACTATGAGATCATGCAACTCCCGAATACCGTAGGAACACTTAGTGTGCTATCAAAAGTCACAACGTAACTGGGTGACTATAAAGATGCTCTATAGATGTCCCTGATGGTGTTTGTTGAGTTGGCATAGATCGAGATTAGGATTTGTCACTCCATGTTACGGAGAGGTATCTCTAGGCCCTTTTGGTAATGCACATCACTATAAGCCTTGCAAGCAATGTGACTAATGAGTTAGTTGCGGGATGATGCATTAAGGAACGAGTAAAGAGACTTGCTGGTAACGAGATTGAACTAGGTATTGAGATACCAACGATCTCGGGTAGGGGGTCCCGAACTGTGCATCTAGGATCGATGGTAACAGGAGACAGGGGACACAATGTTTACCCAGGATCGGTCCCTCTCTATGGAGGTAATACCCTACGTCCTGCTTGATTGATATTGATGAATATGGGTGTTACAAGAGTTGATCTACCACGAGATCATGATGGCTAAACCCTATAAGCCTAGCCTATATGACTATGGTAATGAATGTGTCCTTTCCGGACTTTCCCCTCCGGTTTATATAGACACCGAGGGGATCCAGGGTTTACATAGAGTTGGTTACATAAGAAGGAATCTTCATAGTCGGTCGCCAAGCTTGCCTTCCACGCCAAGGAGAGTCCAATCCGGACTCTGGTATAGTCTTCGGCCTTCATGTCTTCACAACCCATCAGTCCGGCCCACGGATAACAGGCCGGACGCCCGAGGACCCCTTAGTCCAGGACTCCCTCAGTAGCCCCTAAACATGGCTTAAATGATGAGGAGTTCGGCGTGCAGATTATCTTCGGCATTGCAAGGTGGGTTCCCTTTTATCCGAACTTCAAAATAGTCTTCGGATGCGATGATAGTATCCGGACCTGTCACACACACCATACAAAACCGTAGAGAGAATACATATTTTTGCATGAGTCTAATCCGCTGACAGCTTTTACAATATGACATCACGCCTGTCCGGTCATAATTTTGGACCGTTTTTCATCTGCCGCTCCATGTTTCGAGACGCGGTTGCAATTGGCACGTCTTGTCGAAGCAGAGATCGTGCCCCCTTATTACGGGATTCTCACCAATCGGGTGTGGGTGACCCAACCGTGCCGTTTTGCACGGCCCTCGGGAATAGGCGAGTTCAAGGCGAGTGGGGAGACGCTTGACATTCACGGCCTTTATAAGGGGATAAGGATTCCCTACCTTCACCCGCACCTCCGCCCTTCCTCAACCTTTCCGTCCCTGAGCTCCATCGCCCAAGCTTCTAGCTTTTCCCTCAACCGAGAAAACACTCAAAAAATGTCCGAATACGGAGATGGGGGTAAGTGGATGGCCTCCTCCATCAAGAAGAAGGATATCAAGGTGCTCTGGGAAGCCGGATATCTGGCCAAGGAAATCGCTCACCGACTCCCGGATAAGGGACAGATCGTCCCTACTCCAGAGCCCCACGAGAGGGTTGTTTTCCTCACACATTTCGTCTGCGGGCTGGGTTTCCCTCTCCACCCCTTCGTTCGTGGACTGATGTTTTACTACGAGCTAGACTTCCATGACTTAGCCCCCAACTTCATCCTCAACATCATGGCATTCATTGTCGTGTGCGAGGCCTTCCTCTGCATCTCGCCTCATTTCAGCCTATGGTTGAAGACCTTCAACGTGAAGCCGAAGGTGGTGAGCGGCCAACAAGCAGAGTGCGGAGGCGTGATGGTAGGAAAGATGCCCAACGTTACCTGGCCCGAAGGCTCGTTTGCGGAGATGGTGAAAGGGTGGCAATCGGGGTGATTCTATATCATCGAGCCACGCGACGCCAACTGGGTGGCGGCCCCCGAATTCAGATCTGGATTCCTGATGCGGCTTACCTCCTAGCAAGAGAGGGGCCTAACCTGGGGTTCCTCAGACGAACTGACTGGGCTCCAGACTATTGGGGAACGTAGTAATTTCAAAAAATTTCCTACGCACACGCAAGATCATGGTGAGGCATAGCAACGAGAGGGGAGAGTGCGATCTACGTACCCTTGTAGATCGACAACGGAAGCGTTAGCACAACGTGGTTGATGTAGTCGTACGTCTTCATGGCCCGACCGATCAAGCACCGAAACTACGGCACCTCCGAGTTCTAGCACACGTTCAGCTCGATGACGATCCCCGGACTCCGATCCAGCAAAGTGTCGGGGAAGAGTTCCGTCAGCACGACGGCGTGGTGACGATCTTGATGTACTACCGTCGCAGGGCTTCGCCTAAGCGCCGCTACAATATTATCGAGGACTATGGTGGAAGGGGGCACCGCACACGGCTAAGAATATGATCACGTGGATCAACTTGTGTGTCTATGGGGTGTCCCTGCCCCCGTATATAAAGGATCAAGGGGGGTGCGGCCGGCCAGGAGAGGGCGCGCCAGGAGGAGTCCTACTCCCTCCGGGAGTAGGATTCCCCCTCTTTCCTAGTTGGAATAGGATTCGGGAGGGGGGAAAGAGGAGAGAGAGAAGGAAGGGGGGCGCCGGCCCCCTCTCCTTATCCTATTCGGACTAGGGGGGAGGGGCGCGCGGCCCAGACCTGGCCACCTCTCCTCTCTTCCACTAAAGCCCACTAAGGCCCATATACCTCCCGGAGGGTTCCGGTAACCTCCCGGTACTCCGGTAAAATCCCGATTTCACCTGGAACACTTCCGATATCCAAATATAGGCTTCCAATATATCAATCTTTATGTCTCGACCATTTCGAGACTCCTCGTCATGTCCGTGATCACATCCGGGACTCCGAACAAACTTCGGTACATCAAAATGCATAAACTCATAAAATAACTGTCATCAAAACCTTAAGCGTGCGGACCCTACGGGTTCGAGAACAATGTAGACATGACCGAGACACATCTCCGGTCAATAACCAATAGCGGAACCTGGATTCTCATATTGGCTCCTACATATTCTACGAAGATCTTTTATCGGTCAGACCGCATAACAACATACGTTGTTCCCTTTGTCATCGGTATGTTACTTGCCCGAGATTCGATCGTCGGTATCTCAATACCTAGTTCAATCTCGTTACCGGCAAGTCTCTTTACTCGTTCCGTAATACATCATCTCACAACTAACTCATTAGTTGCAATTCTTGCAAGGCATATGTGATATGCATTACCGAGAGGGCCCAGAGATACCTCTCCGACAATCGGAGTGACAAATCCTAATCTCGAAATACGCCAACCCAACATGTACCTTTGGAGGCACATGTAGAGCTCCTTTATGATCACCCAGTTACGTTGTGACGTTTGGTAGCACACAAAGTGTTCCTCCGGTAAATGGGAGTTGCATAATCTCATAGTCATAGGAACATGTATAATTCATGAAGAAAGCAATAACAACATACTAAACGATCGGGTGCTAAGCTAATGGAATGGGTCATGTCAATCAGATCATTCACCTAATGATGTGATCCGGTTAATCAAATAACAACTCTTTGTCCATGGTTAGGAAACATAACCATCTTTGATTAACGAGCTAGTCAAGTAAAGGCATACTAGTGACACTCTGTTTGTCTATGTATTCACACATGTATTATGTTTCCGGTTAATACAATTCTAGCATGAATAATAAACATTTATCATGATATAAGGAAATAAATAATAACTTTATTATTGCCTCTAGGGCATATTTCCTTCAGTCTCCCACTTGCACTAGAGTCAATAATCTAGATTACACAGTAATGATTCTAACGCCCATGGAGCTTTGGTGATGATCATGTTTTGCTCATGGAAGAGGCTTAGTCAACGGGTCTGCTACATTCAGATCCGTATGTATCTTGCAAATCTCTATGTCTCCCACCTAGACTAGATCCCGGATGGAATTGAAGCGTCTCTTGATGTGCTTGGTTCTCTTGTGAAATCTGGATTCCTTTGCCAAGGCAATTGCACCAGTATTGTCACAAAAGATTTTCATTGGACCCGATGCACTAGGTATGACACCTAGATCGGATATGAACTCTCTTCATCCAGACTCCTTCATTTGCTGCTTCCGAAGCAGCTATCTATTCTGCTTCACACGTAGATCCCGCCACGACGCTTTGTTTAGAACTGCACCAACTGACAGCTCCACCGTTTAATGTAAACACGTATCCGGTTTGCGATTTAGAATCGTCCGGATTAGTGTCAAAGCTCACATCAACGTAACCATTTACGATTAGCTCTTTGTCACCTCCATAAACTTGAAACATATCCTTAGTCCTTTTCAGGTATTTCAGGATGTTCTTGACCGTTGTCCAGTGATCCACTCCTGGATTACTTTGGTACCTCCCTGCTAGACTTATAGCAAGGCACACATCAGGTCTGGTACACATCATTGCATACATGATAGAGCCTAAGGCTGAAGCACAGGGAATATATTTCATTTTCTCTCTATCTTCTGCAGTGGTCGGGCATTGAGTCTGACTCAACTTCACACCTTGTAACACAGGAAAGAACCCTTTCTTTGCTTGATCCATTTTGAACTTCTTCAAAACTTTGTCAAGGTATGTGCTTTGTGAAAGTCCAATTAAGCGTCTTGATCTATCTCTATAGATCTTAATGCCTAATATGTAAGCAGCTTCACCGAGGTCTTTCATTGAAAAACTCTTATTCGAGTATCCCTTTATGCTATCCAGAAATTCTATATCATTTCCAATTAGTAATATGTCATCCACATATAATATTAGAAATGCTACAGAGCTCCCACTCACTTTCTTGTAAATACAGGCTTCTCCAAAAGTCTGTATAAAACCAAATGCTTTGATCACACTGTCAAAGCGTTTATTCCAACTCCGAGAGGCTTGCACCAGTCCATAAATGGATCACTGGAGCTTGCACACTTTGTTAGCTCCCTTTGGATTGACAAAACCTTCTGGTTGCATCATATACAACTCTTTTTCCAGAAATCCATTCAGGAATGCAGTTTTGACATCCATCTGCCAAATTTCATAATCATAAAATGCGGCAATTGCTAACATGATTTGGACAGACTTAAGCATCGCTACGGGTGAGAAGGTCTCATCGTAGTCAATCCCTTGAACTTGCCAAAAACATTTTGCGACAAGTCGAGCTCTGTAGACAGTAATATTACCGTCAGCGTCAGTCTTCTTCTTGAAGATCCATTTATTCTCAATTGCTTGCCGATCATTGGGCAAGTCAACCAAAGTCCATACTTTGTTCTCATACATGGATCCCATCTCAGATTTCACGGCTTCAAGCCATTTTGCGGAATCTGGGCTCACCATCGCTTCTTCATAGTTCGTAGGTTCATCATGATCTAATAGCATGACTTCCAGAACAGGATTACCATACCACTCTGGCGCGGATCTCATTCTGGTTGATCTACGAGGTTCAGTAGTATCTTGTTCTGAAGTTTCATGATCATTATCATTAGCTTCCTAACTAATTGGTGTAGGTGTCACAGAAACAGGTTTCTGTGATGTATTACTTTCCAATAAGGGAGTAGGTGCAGTTACCTCGTCAAGTTCTACTTTCCTCCCACTCACTTCTTTTGAGAGAAACTCCTTCTCTAGAAAGTTTCCGAATTTAGCAACAAAAGTCTTGCCTTCGGATCTGTGATAGAAGGCGTATCCAATAGTTTCCTTTGGATATCCTATGAAGACACATTTTTCCGATTTGGGTTCGAGCTTATCAGGTTGAAGCTTTTTCACATAAGCATCGCAGCCCCAAACTTTCAGAAACGACAACTTTGGTTTCTTGCCAAACCACAGTTCATAAGGCGTCGTCTCAACAGATTTTGATGGTGCCCTATTTAACGTGAATGCGGCCGTCTCTCGAGCATATCCCCAAAATGATAGCGGTAAAATAGTAAGAGACATCATAGATCGCACCATATCTAGTAAAGTACGATTACGATGTTCGGACACACCATTACGCTGTGGTGTTCCAGGTGGCGTGAGTTGCGAAACTATTCCACATTGTTTCAAATTTACACCAAACTCGTAACTCAAATATTCTCCTCCACGATCAGATCATAGGAATTTTATTTTCTTGTTACGATGATTTTCAACTTCACTCTGGAATTCTTTGAACTTTTCAAACGTCTCAGACTTGTGTTTCATTAAGTAGATATACCCATATCTGCTTAAGTCATCTGTGAAGGTGAGAAAATAACGATATCCGCCACGAGCCTCAACATTCATCGGACCACATACATCTGTGTGTATGATTTCCAACAAATCTGTTGCTCTCTCCATAGTACCGGAGAACGGTGTTTTTGTCATCTTACCCATAAGGCACGGTTCGCAAGTACCAAGTGATTCATAATCAAGTGGTTCCAAAAGCCCATCAGTATGGAGTTTCTTCATGTGCTTTATACCGATATGACCCAAACGGTAGTGCCACAAATAAGTTGCACTATCATTATCAACTCTGCATCTTTTGGTTTCAACACTATGAATATGTGTGTCACTACTATCGAGATTTAATAAGAATAGACCACTCTTTAAGGGTGCATGACCATAAAAGATATTACTCATGTAAATAGAACAACCATTATTCTCTGATTTAAATGAATAACCGTCTCACATCAAACAAGATCCAGATATAATGTTCATGCTTAACGCTGGCACCAAATAACAATTATTTAGGTCTAATATTAATCCCGAAGGTAGATGTAGAGGTAGCGTGCCGACTGCGATCACATCGACTTTGGAACCATTTCCCACGTGCATCGTCATCTCGTCCTTAGCCAATCTTCGCTTAATCCTTAGTCCCTGTTTCGAGTTGCAAATATTAGCAACAGAACCAGTATCAAATACCCAGGTGCTACTACGAGCATTAGTAAGGTACACATCAATAACATGTATATCACATATACCTTTGTTCACCTTGCCATCCTTCTTATCCGCCAAATACTTGAGGCAGTTCCGCTTCCAGTGACCAGTCTGCTTGCAGTAGAAGCACTCAGTTTCAGGCTTAGGTCCAGGTTTGGGTTTCTTCTCTTGAGCAGCAACTTGCTTGCTGTTCTTTTTGAAGTTCCCCTTCTTCTTCCCTTTGCCCTTTTTCTTGAAACTAGTGGTCTTGTTGACCATCAACACTTGATGCTCCTTCTTGATTTCTACCTCCGCAGCTTTCAGCATTGCGAAGAGCTCGGGAATAGTCTTATTCATCCCTTGCATATTATAGATCATCACGAAGCTCTTGTAGCTTGGTGGCAGTGATTGGAGAATTCTGTCAATGACGCAATCATCTGGAAGATTAACTCCCAATTGAATCAAGTGATTATTATACCCAGACATTTTGAGTATATGCTCACTGACAGAACTGTTCTCCTCCATCTTGCAGCTATAGAACTTATTGGAGACTTCATATCTCTCAATCCAGGCATTTGCTTGAAATATTAACTTCAACTCCTGGAACATCTCATATGCTCCATGACGTTCAAAACGTCGTTGAAGTCCCGATTCTAAGCCGTAAAGCATGGCACACTGAACTATCGAGTAGTCATCAGCTTTGCTCTGCCAGGTGTTCATAACATGTAGCGTTGCTCCTGCAGCGGGTTTGTCACCTAGCGGTGCTTCCAGGATGTAATTCTTCTGTGCAGCAATGAGGATAATCCTCAAGTTACGGACCCAGTCCGTGTAGTTGCTGTCATCATCTTTCAACTTAGCTTTCTCTATGAACGCATTAAAATTCAACGGAACAACACCACGGGCCATATATCTACAACAACATAGACATGCAAAATACTATCAGGTACTAAGTTCATGATAAATTAAGGTTGAATTAATCAAATTACTTAAGAACTGCCACTTAGATAGACATCCCTCTAATCATCTAAGTGATCACGTGATCCATATCAACTAAACCATGTCCGATCATCATGTGAGATGGAGTAGTTTCCAATTGTGAACATCACTATGTTGATCATATCTACTATATGATTCAGGCTCGACCTTTCGGTCTCAGTGTTCCGAGGCCATGTTTGCATATGCTTGGATCGTCAAGTATAACCTGAGTATTCCGCGTGTGCAACTGTTTTGCACCCGTTGTATTTGAACGTAGAGCCTATCACACCCGATCATCACGTGGTGTCTCAGCACGAAGAACTTTCGCAACGGTGCATACTCAGGGAGAACACTTCTTGATAATTAGTGAGAGATCATCTTATAATGCTACCATCAATCAAAGCAAGATAAGATGCATAAAAGATAAACATCACATGCAATCAATATAAGTGATATGATATGGCCATCATCATCTTGTGCTAGTGATCTCCATCTTCGAAGCACCGTCGTGATCACCATCGTCACCGGCGTGACACCTTGATCTCCATCGTAGCATCGTTGTTGTCTCGCCAATCTTATGCTTCCACGACTATCGCTACCGCTTAGTGATAAAGTAAAGCATTACAGCGCGATTGCATTGCATACGATAAAGCGACAACCATATGGCTCCTTCCAGTTGCCGATAACTCGGTTACAAAACATGATCATCTCATACAATAAAATTTAGCATCATGTCTTGACCATATCACATCAAAACATGCCCTGCAAAAACAAGTTAGACGTCCTCTACTTTGTTGTTGCAAGTTTTACGTGGCTGCTACGGGCTTAAGCAAGAACCAATCTTACCTACGCATCAAAAACACAATGATAGTTTGTCAAGTTGGTGCTGTTTTAACCTTCGCAAGGACCGGGCGTAGCCACACTCGGTTCAACTAAAGTTGGAGAAACTGTCACCCGCTAGCCACCTTTGTGCAAAGCACGTCGGGAGAACCGGTCTCGCGTAAGCGTACGCGTAATGTCGGTCCGGGCCGCTTCGTCCAACAATACCGCTGAACCAAAGTATGACATGCTGGTAAGCAGTATGACTTATATCGCCCACAACTCACTTGTGTTCTACTCGTGCATATAACATCAACATATAAAACCTAGGCTCGGATGCCACTGTTGGGGAACGTAGTAATTTCAAAAAAATTCCTACGCACACGCAAGATCATGGTGATGCATAGCAATGAGAGGGGAGAGTGTGATCTACGTACCCTTGTAGATCGACAATGGAAGCGTTAGCACAACGTGGTTGATGTAGTCGTACGTCTTCACGGCCCGACCGATCAAGCACCGATATGGCACCTCCGAGTTCTAGCACATGTTCAGCTTGATGACGATCCCCAGACTCCGATCCAGCAAAGTGTCGGGGAAGAGTTCCGTCAGCACGATGGCGTGGTGACGATCTTGATGTACTACCGTCGCAGGGCTTCGCCAAAGCACCGCTACAATATTATCGAGGACTATGGTGGAAGGGGGCACCGCACACGGCTAAGAATATGATCACGTGGATCAACTTGCGTGTCTATGGGGTGTCCCTGCCCCCGTATATAAAGGATCAAGGGGGGTGCGGCCGGCCAGGAGAGGGCGCGCCAGGAGGAGTTCTACTCCCTCCGAGAGTAGGATTCCCCCCCTCCTTTCCTAGTTGGAATAGGATTCGGGAGGGGGGAAGAGGAGAGAGAGAGAAGGAAGGGGGGCGACGGCCCCCTCTCCTTGTCCTATTCGGACTAGGGGGGAGGGGCACGCGGCCCAGACCTGGCCACCTCTCCTCTCTTCCACTAAAGCCCACTAAGGCCCATATTCCTCCCGGGGGGTTCCGGTAACCTCCCGGTACTCCGGTAAAATCCCGATTTCACCCGGAACACTTCCGATATCCAAATATAGGCTTCCAATATATCAATCTTTATGTCTCGGCCATTTCAAGACTCCTCATCATGTCCGTGATCACATCCGGGACTCCGAACAAACTTCGGTACATCAAAATGCATAAACTCATAAAATAACTGTCATCAAAACCTTAAGCGTGCGGACCCTACGGGTTCGAGAACAATGTAGACATGACCGAGACACGTCTCCGGTCAATAACCAATAGCGGAACCTGGATGCTCATATTGGCTCCTACATATTCAAGAAGATCTTTTATCGGTCAGACCGCATAACATACGTTGTTCCCTTTGTCATCGGTATGTTACTTGCCCGAGATTCGATCGTCGGTATCTCAATACCTAGTTCAATCTAGTTACCGGCAAGTCTCTTTACTCGTTCCGTAATACATCATCTCACAACTAACTCATTAGTTGCAATTCTTGCAAGGCTTATGTGATGTGCATTACCGAGAGGGCCCAGAGATACCTCTCCGACAATCGGAGTGACAAATCCTAATGATGTGATCCCGTTAACCAAATAACAACTCTTTGTCCATGGTTAGGAAACATAACCATCTTTGATTAACGAGCTAGTCAAGTAAAGGCATACTAGTGACACTCTGTTTGTCTATGTATTCACACAAGTATTATGTTTTCGGTTAATACAATTCTAGCATGAATAATAAACATTTATCATGTTTGTCTAGGGCATATTTCCTTCACAGACATGTGTCGAGAATATGATGGATACGAAGATCAAGCTTGTCAATGTGGTCCAGGTCATGCTCATTCGTCGGCTTCTTCCGTGCTGAAAGTGCAACTATCCCTGGGTGGTTTTGGTAATTCCTAACAACATATAGCTCATTGAGCTAACATTATTCCAAGATTAATATTTCAGGAAAAGCTCAATGAATGGCATGGCATGGATGAGGAAAGTGGATCGCTCAAAATTCTAAGGACAAAAACTTTGGCTCAAGCTTCAAGATCAAGACTCTACATTTTATATTTTAGTGATCCAAGATCACATTGAGTCTATAGGAAAAGCCAATACTATCAAGGAGGGATGAGGTGTTTCTTAATGGCTTGCTTGCTCAAAGTGCTTAGTGATATGCTCCAAAACCCTCAACTACCTTCCCACATCCACATATGACCTAAACCAAAAGTCAAACTCGGCCCCACCGATTCTATCTATCCGGCGCCACCAAGTTTCAAATGTCATAGCCACTGCCACAAACCCTAGCAATTCGGTTTCACCAATAGGGACCTCGGTCTCACCGAGATGGGATTGTAATCTCTCTGTTTCCCTTCGTAACGTTTCGGTCTTACCGAGATGAGCGATCGGTCCCACCGAGATTGCAATGTAAACTCTCTGTTTCCCTTCTGTAACATTTCGTTCTCACCGAGATGAGCGAATCGGTCCCACCGAGTTTACTTGACCAACTCTCTGGTTAGCTTATTACCAAAATCGGTCCCACCGAGTTTGTGTAATCGGTCACACCGAGATTACGTTATGCCCTAACCCTAACCATATCGGTCCTACCGAGTTGCATCTCAGTCCCACCGAAAATCCTCACGGTCACTAGGTTTGCTGAATCGGTCCGACCGAGTTTAACCATTCGGTCCCACCGAGTTTGGCAAATTGTGTGTAACGGTTAGATTCTATGTGGAGGCTATATATACCCCTCCACCCACTCTTCATTCTTGAAGAGAGCCATCAGAACATACCTACACTTCCAATACACATTTTCTGAGAGAGAACCACCTACACTTGTGTTGAGGTCAAGATATTCCATTCCAACCATATGAATCTTGATCTCTAGCCTTCCCCAAGTTGCTTTCCACTCAAATCTTCTTTCCACCAAATCCAAATCCTGTGAGAGAGAGTTGAGTGTTGGGGAGACTATCATTTGAAGCACAAGAGCAAGGAGTTCATCATCAACACACCATTTGTTACTTCTTGGAGAGTGGTGTCTCCTAGATTGGCTAGGTGTCACTTGGGAGCCTCCGACAAGATTGTGGAGTTGAACCAAGGAGTTTGTAAGGGCAAGGAGATCGCCTACTTCGTGAAGATCTACCGCTAGTGAGGCAAGTCCTTCGTGGGCGACGGCCATGATGGAATAGACAAGGTTGCTTCTTCGTGGACCCTTCGTGGGTGGAGCCCTCCGTGGACTCGCGCAACCGTTACCCTCCGTGGGTTGAAGTATTCATCAACGTGGATGTACGATATCTCCACCTATCAGAACCACGACAAAAACATCCGTGTCTCCAATTGCGTTTGAATCCTCCAAACCCTTCCCTTTACATTCTTGCAAGTTGCATGCTTTACTTTCCGCTGCTCATATACTCTTTTGCATGCTTGCTTGAATTGTGTGGAGATTGCTTGACTTGTGCTAAGATAGCTAAAATTTGCTAAGAACTAAAATTGGGAAAAGGCTAGATTTTTATTTGGTCAAGTAGTCTAATCACCCCCCCCCTCTAGACATACTTTAGATCCTACAAGTGGTATCAGAGCCTTGGTCTCCATTTGCTTTGATTTCCATAGCTTTTGGTGGTCATAGCCTTGGTTTCACAACCTAGGAGAGTATGGCGTCTAGCGAGGGAAATTATCGCCGTAGAGGTCCTTACTTTGATGGTACTAATTTTGCTAGTTGGAAGCATAAGATGAAAATGCATATTCTTGGACATAACCCCGCCGTTTGGGCTATTGTGTGTGTTGGCTTGCAAGGTGAACTCTTTGATGGGAGAGAACCGAATCGTGAAGCTACCGTGGATGAGTTGAAGATGCTACTATACAATGCTCAAGCTTGTGATATCCTCTTCAACAGATTGTGCCCCGAAGAATTCAACAAAATCAGCCGTCTTGAGAATGCAAAGGAAATTTGGGATACTTTGATTGACATGCATGAAGGTACCGACTTCGTCAAGGAATCCAAGTTGGTTGTGCTTCAGAGTTAACTTGACAAGTTCAAAATGAAGGATGGTGAAGGTGTCGCTGAAATGTATTCTAGGCTTGCTCTTATCACAAATGAGATTGCCGGCTTAGGGAGTGAAGAGATGACCGATAGATTCATCATCAAGAATATCCTAAGAGCCTTGGATGGAAAATATGATACCATGTGCATATTGATCCAAATGATGCCCAATTACAAAGATCTCAAGCCAACAGAAGTCATCGGAAGAATTGTTGCTCATGAGATGTCACTCAAGGATAAAGAGGAACTTCACAACAAATCAAGTGGTGCTTACAAAGCCTCATGTGAAGCCCCCACATCATCGAGTGAGAAACAAACCTTCAATGAAGAATTGAGCTTAATGGTGAAGAACTTCAACAAGTTCTACAAGAGTAGAAGCAAAGAGAGAAGCTCCAAATCAAGGTCCTAAAATGACAAAAGATCTTCTAGTCAAGAGCGAAACTGCTACAATTGTGGAAGGCCCGGACACTATTCCAATGAGTGTACGGCCCCCTACAAGAGAAGAAGTAGAAGAGAAGAATCACCATCTAGAGAAAGAAGGAGTAGAGATGATCTTTATGAACAAAGACCCTCACGGAGAAGCAAGGATTCGGAAAGAAAGGACAAGTCATCAAGGAGCTACACAAAACGAAGACATCAAGCTCATGTTGGTGAATGGGTATCTAGCTCCGACTCCGACAACCACTCCGAGAGAAGCTATCACTGCGACTCCAAATATACTCAAGATGAAGGTGTTGCCGGTCTAGCACTTGTGACAACCAACTCCTACGACATATTTGATTCACCAAATGAAGGAGTTGGAACATGCTTCATGGCTAAAGGCCCAAAGGTATCACACCCCGAGTATGTTGATTTCAATAGTGATGAAGATGACTTGTTAGGTGATGATGATTTACTTGTTGACAACTCTAGTGATGAATACTATGATGAAACGTCAATTAATCATGCTAATCAAGATAAAACGAATGACAATGATAAGGAGAAGATTGAGTCTCTAACTAAAGAACTAAACACTCTTAAGTTAGCTCATGAAACTATCCTAGGAGATCATCGAGAACTTTTAAGGACTCATGAGAAATTGCGCTTTGAAAAGCTCAACCTTGAGCAAGAGCATGAGTTCTTAAAAGCAATCAATGATGATCTTCGCAAGAAAAGTTCTTCTTACATTGCCAAGCGTCTGCTCTTATCCACTTACATGCCTCAAGTCAAGTCTAGTAACAAGAACAAGAAAGATTCTTCCTCTAGTAGTAACAATAATCATGCTAAATCCAATATTGTTGCTTCTAGTAGTTCTCTTGATTCCACTAATGATTCTCTTAGCCAAGTTACACTTGAGCAAGAAAATAGCTTATTGAAGGGAATTATAGAGAAAGGTGTTTACAAGAGCCTTGCCGGAAGTAAGCAATTCGAGGAAATTGTACGCAAGCAAGGAAGGCACCGGAAGAATCAAGGTGTTGGTTTTGAACAAAAGTTCAATGCCAATGGAGTTGAGTGGGAAGAAGATCAATACCCCAAGAAGAAGTTTGTTCCTCAACAAGAGGAGTATGATCCTACTTCTCTCAAAGGGACACAAGCTCAAGATGATCTTCCATCACAAGACCACACGCAAAAAGGCAAGGACAAGCTTCAAGAGGAAAATTGATGCATTTGAAGAAGCTCCTAAGGCCTTGGTCAAGTGGGTTCCCAAGACTACTTCAAGTTCCACTTCATCAAGTACAACTACAACACCGAGGATTCCCATTAAGATGGTGCGGATCCCGAAGAAGAAGAACTAGAGAGTTCTTGAGGGTGACTCCGCCAACATACTTCACTCTTATCATCTTGGCAAGAACAAGTGCAATCAACTTCCACATCTTGCACTAGTTCAAGGAGTCACAAACCCTCTTGTTGGCAAGACAAGGGACAAGGTAACCTAAAATCTTTCATAGACATCATCTTGTGTGTGCATCACTCTATGTCTATGGATATCCTTGTTTGTTCCTTGTGGGACTAACCCGTGTAGGTATTGAAAGTGCAACTCACTCCAATGGATAGCTCCAAATGATCTACATCAACATTGAGCATCCACATCTTCAACATCTACATGAAGTCATCATCGAAAAAACCCAAGGTTAGTTCATCCCTCTTAGGGGGGATCTCACATCTAGGGGGAGCTTTACTCTAAGAATTGAGCTAAAGCAACTCTAATGGTGTGAACACAACAATGCTTTATGTAAAAGTGGTAACCCCACTTGTGCTTAAACGATGAGTATGACCTATGATCAATTGTTCTCATTTGACTCCTAAGTCAATATACTCATATATAGATGACCTAGTCATCGCAAATTGTTTGATAGATGCTAGAATTGGTTGTGCATGCTTTGCCACATATTTTAATTGCCATTTTATTGTGTGAGCATGTTGATTGCATATTTTACTCATTCGAGGACATCCACTTGTTGTTTTGATTGATTGGTTTTCTTTTCTTTTGCCAAGTGGATGGACAAGAATGCCTAAGAACCCTCTCTAGCTATCTATGCTTTTCTCGTCTCAAACTCTATTCATGCTACATCACAAAATTTGATCAAGTCAAATTCAAACCACTCTGTGTGAGGAGCACTCGGAGTCCCCAATTCGTCATAGACTTAAACTTCCAAAACTTCTTTGTGTGTTTCGGTCTGACCGATTCCTCCATTTCGGTCATACCGAGATCACTAAGTCGATCTAGGTTTTCAATCTCGGTGCAACCGATTTGAACTTTTCGGTCACACCGAGTTGCTGTAACTGTCAACAGTTATGCATCTCGGTGCCACCGAGTTGTTCCACTCGGTCACACCGACAGGGTCGGGCTATATATACTCACGGGCAAAATTTTGGAAATTTCTCCGAAACCCCTTCACCTGTGCATAGCTCGCTCTGCCTCCTTGGTCTCCGGATCGTCCTCCTCGCCGCCAGCCGCCTCCTGTCGCTGGTCTCCGCCGCCGTCAATGGAATTCTTCCCCGCCGTTGCCGCCGTAGCAAGTTCATCGCCGAACTAGGGTATGGACTCGATCACAGTGCTATCCCCATCCGATTCCTAGCACATTGTGTTCATTATGATTCTTACCACAATTGAAATGCTTCTATCCAGTCAAAACACTCCGTAGATTAGAGTTGAATCGAAAATTTAGGGTTAGGTTTCTGCTGAAACCATCTCGGACCCATCGGGTTGCAGAACTCGGTTCCACCGATTCGGCCAAGTCCATTGCACATGTGGTTCTCGGTCTGACCGAGAATTGCAAATCGGTGTGACCGAGTTCACGACTTTGTGAAACCCTAGCAATCTCGGTGCCACCGAACTGTGACTCGGTCTGACCGAGTTCACTAGTTTAGGTTCCAACAGCTGCTTCGGTATCACCGAGTTTGCAAATCGGTTGATCCGAAATGCTTTCTGTGGAAAACTAAAACTAAGTTTTTGACTCATTATTTTGCAAAAATCTTTGCATTTTGTGATGCTCATCCACTCTATCTCATCTACAATCTATTCACAGGGTTTGCAGTTAGTGTTTGCAACATGTCTGACCAGAGTGACAGCCAGAACAGGTCAGAGGAGCAGGTTCACCTGAGTGAGGGCACTAGTCCCTCTAGCAGTTCAGATGATGGTAGTAGGAGCACCCCAAGCAATTTGCCAAAGGCTGCCACTAGAGCAAGCAAGAAGAAAACTTCAGAGTCTGAGGATGAAGACTATGTGGCGACTGAGGATGAGGCCACGTCAAAGAAGAAAGTGGTTAAGAAGGAGTACAGCTCAGCTGCAGTTAAGCCAGGGATGAAGATCAAAAGGCCGGCAGGAAGACAACCAATGTCTAAGGCCAGAGCATCCTCTCAAGCATCTTTAGAATCTCAACCCAAAGAGCCTGCTGCAGAAGGAAAGAGAAGGAAGGAAAGGGTCAAGAAGACCATGGCCAGAGTGATTGGAAAGGCTTCCATGATGGAAGAAGAAGAGGAAGAAGAGGTTGCTGCACCAGCACCCAAGGCACAGAAGCTTATGGGTGATGCTATCAGGACAGGGGCTGCATCATCAAAGCCCAAAGAAGCACCCAAAGCTGCCTCCAAGCCAAAGACTGCACCAAAGAGAAATACCAGAAACATACCAGCTGCTGAGAAGAACAAGGCCCCAGTGCCTGAGACTGTTGCTGAAGAAGAAAATGAAGAGCATGTTCTAAGAAAATTGAAGCCAAAAATTCCAGACCACAATGATGCTCATCCTGTGGCTGAGAACATGAAGATCAAGAGAGACTCAGGACTGAGGAAATGGAGAGAGACAGATCCATATGCTACCAGGAGAAGTGTTGCTGTTGATTACAGGTTCCACACAAAGGAACAACAAGATTTTTATGAGACAGTGTTGCTGGACAAGAAGCCTATAGTGTGTGAAATGAGGTGGGTCGACTGGAAGTATATCAAGGAAAATGAGGAACACTATCCTGGTGTGTTTGATAGTTTCAGTGCTTGTGGAGTTGCAGACTTTGTTGGGCAGAAGCTCACAAAGTGGAATGAGGAGCTCATAATGCAATTCTACTCCACAACATACTTCTATCCAGATGGCAGGATAGTATGGATGTCTGAAGGTACAAGGTACCACTCAACTATTGAGGAATGGGAAAATCTGATCAATGCTCCTAAGGAAGAAGAAGATGACTTGGATGTCTATGCCAAGAAGAAGATGGATCACAACTCTATGGCAAACATGTACAAGGAGATTCCTGAAGAAGATCTTGAGACTCACCAGTTTGGGTCAGTAAAACACTTGCTGTCAGGGCTGCCTACAATCAACTGGATCCTTAGGCACACTCTCTTGCCCAAGTCTGGTGATCACAGAATGATCAGAGGCCATGCAATTAACTTGCTACATATATTTGATGTGCCATAGAAGTTCAAGGTCATGAGCCTTATGGTTGAGACTATCAAGAGGACTGCAGCTGACCAGAAAAGAAGTTGTGGATATGCCCCACAGATCCAAGAGTTGATAAACTCAAAGATGGGCACAGGCACATACTTGTTGGATAAGGAACACTTGCCTATCTATCCTGACTTCGAGGACAACCAAGTTGTGATGAATGAAGATGAACCCTCCTCAGTGCAAGCACAAGCAAAGAAGGAGAAGGCAAAGATGGAGAAGGCTGCCAAGATGCCAACTCAAGAGGAGGCATCTGAGTACTTTTTGAAAAGCAAGCAGGACCAGCTTGGTTACTTCATAGCATCATCTCTGAGGATTGAGAAGGGGTTGGCCACCCTAACTCAAAACCAGGAGAGCCTATAAAGAATTGTGGAACAAAAATTCTATGATTTAGATGTCAAAGTAACTGAGATTTAGTCTGTTGTGGAGCAGCTATAGGATGACATGCAGGAGAGGAAGGGCAAGACAACCACTAATGCATTTGCCAGAGTGCCTCGAGCTCAGAGATCTGCTGCAGTGCCTGTACCGGACACTAGAGCCACTTCATCTGCACCAGCTACAGCTTCAGTGCCACCAGCTCCAGCACCTACCCCATCAGCTCCGTCTACTTCAACTGAAGCCTTCGTCCTTGGAGTTCTCCAGACACCACCACCTGAATACCAAGCCTGAGAGACGTTTTAGTGCTATGCATTTTCTATGAACTTTTTGGTAACTTGTTGCCAAAGGGGGAGAAAAATGTATAGATCATAGGCTTCGAGAGAGAGCGTTGCTTTTTATTCTCTCTTGCTTTGGTGGTTGAATTTTGTTTGTCTTTTGATTGCTTGAGATACTACGCTATTATCTGTGAGACATTGATGATCATGTGGTTGATCATAAGCTACACTTATGCTTGTTAGATGATATTATCTTACTTATCCTTATATGATCATTCACTTTGCTTGGCGATGAGTGCGTGTATTTAATTCTTATCATTTTGAGCACTCCACCAAGATGTATGTGACATGGAAGAGTAACCCATGATCCTAACTCATTGTGCATTTGCAGTCCAAAGCAAATCTTAAGATATGCACAAATTTAGGGGGAGCTCTTGCTTTTCACATACTTCTCAAAGCGACAATATCTTTCACTCTTATTATCATTTGTCGAAGCTTTGATCTATATGTTGTCATCAATTACCAAAAAGGGGGAGATTGAAAGTGCAACTATCCCTGGGTGGTTTTGGTAATTCCTAACAACATATAGCTCATTGAGCTAACATTATTCCAAGATTAATATTTCAGGAAAAGCTCAATGAATGCATGGCATGGATGAGGAAAGTGGATCCCTCAAAATTCTAAGGACAAAAAGTTTGGCTCAAGCTTCAAGATCAGGACTCTACATTTTATATTTTAGTGATCCAAGATCACATTGAGTCTATAGGAAAAGCCAATACTATCAAGGAGGGATGAGGTGTTGCTTAATGGCTTGCTTGCTCAAAGTGCTTAGTGATATGCTCCAAAACCCTCAACTACCTTCCCACATCCACATATGACCTAAACCAAAACTCAAACTCGGCCCCACCGATTCTATCTATCCGGCGCCACCGAGTTTCAAATGTCATAGCCACTGCCACAAACCCTAGCAATTCGGTTTCACCGATAGGGATCTCGGTCTCACCGAGATGGGATCGTAATCTCTCTGTTTCCCTTCGTAACATTTCAGTCTTACCGAGATGAGCGATCGGTCCCACCAAGATTGCAATGTAAACTCTCTGTTTCCCTTTTGTAACATTTCAGTCTCACCGAGATGAGCGAATCGGTCCCACCGAGTTTACCTGGCTAACTCTCTGGTTAGCTTATTACCAAAATCGATCCCACCGAGTTTGTGTAATCGGTCACAGCGAGATTACGTTATGCCCTAACCCTAACCATATCGGTCCTACCGAGTTGCATCTCAGTCCCACCGAAAATCCTAACGGTCACTAGGTTTGTTGAATCGGTTCGACCGAGTTTAACCATTCGGAGTTTGGCAAGTTGTGTGTAACGGTTAGATTCTGTGTGGAGGCTATATATACCCCTCCACCCACTCTTCATTCGTGAAGAGAGCCATCAGAACATACCTACACTTCCAATACACATTTTCTGAGAGAGAACCACCTACACTTGTGTTGAGGTCAAGATATTCCATTCCAACCATATGAATCTTGATCTCCAGCCTTCCCCAAGTTGCTTTCCACTCAAATATTCTTTCCACCAAATCCAAATCCTATGAGAGAGAGTTGAGTGTTGGGGAGACTATCATTTGAAGCACAAGAGCAAGGAGTTCATCATCAACACACCATTTGTTACTTCTTGGAGAGTGGTGTCTCCTAGATTGGCTAGGTGTCACTTGGGAGCCTCCGACAAGATTGTGGAGTTGAACCAAGGAGTTTGTAAGGGCAAGGAGATCGCCTACTTCATGAAGATCTACCGCTAGTGAGGCAAGTCCTTTGTGGGCGACAGCTATGATGGAATAGACAAGGTTGCTTCTTCGTGGACCCTTCGTGGGTGGAGCCCTCCATGGACTCGCGCAACCGTACCCTCTGTGGGTTGAAGTCTCCATCAACGTGGATGTACGATAGCACCACCTATCGGAACCATGACAAAAACATCCGTGTCTCCAATTGCGTTTGAATCCTCCAAACCCTTCCCTTTACATTCTTGCAAGTTGCGTGCTTTACTTTCCGCTGCTCATATACTATTTTGCATGCTTGCTTGAATTGTGTGGAGATTGCTTGACTTGTGCTAAGATAGCTAAAATCTGCCAAGAACTAAAATTGAGAAAAGGCTAGATTTTTATTTGGTCAAGTAGTCTAATCACCCCCCCCTCTAGACATACTTTAGATCCTACACGTGCCAACGCCGGACTAGCTATCTGTGGGAGTACGATCCGTCCAAGCACTAGACGCTACAAGAGCTCTTTGGCACAACGCACGAAGAAATCTAGAAAGTGCTCTTCAAAGCCGGCGAGACGCCACTGCCCACGACCGAAGATCGCGGGCTTAGTTAAAAACGCCAGGCTAACCCGGTAAGCTCTTCTAATGTTTTCAAGGCGTACCCTTTACTAGCATATTTTGAGAAAAAATGTAAGCCTTCCTACCCGTGTTTTCAGGCCTGGATCAAGATAGCGGAGCGGATTAACAGTCCGGCTCTGCTACCCGAAGACCAGGAATTCCCATTGTTGATGAAAATGCTTTTTCCAATACCTTATGAGGTGTCGGAGAAGACGGCCAAGAAAGCGGCCAAAGGGTTCAATAAGGGCCTTCGCCGAAAAGGCGCTCCAGACATGATGTCCGAAGACAAGACTTCCTCTTCGTCCGCCGCCAACGACGACGAAGAGGAAGAAGAAAGTGATTCCCCACCTGAAGTGTGGAGGAAGAAGAGAGCGGCCTCCACAAATCCGGAGGCGGGAGCACCTAAAAGGTTTAGAGGTTCCCACGCGGATAACTCTGTGTGGGATGTGGACAGCAGTCCGGAGCAACCTCGCCGGACCAAGCCTCAGGCCGCCTCGTAAGTACCAGGATCCGCAAACATCTAGCTTTCCCGGTTTGTAATATTGATAAACCTTGTTATTACAGTCTGGCGTGCGATGGCTCCCCATGATCTTCGTTCGAGGGATCACTTGACTCAAAGGAGATGGCTAGCATGTCTCTGCCACCTGCTCATTCCGCCTCTCCCAAGGGTGAGGACGAGGTGGTGCCGCAAAAGATCATCCCCAACCGAGGGGGCTTTCGGAGATCGTCGGGGCGGTGCCCTAGGACGATTCCTCAATTGTCGAACGCATGGGGGAAAAGCCCCTGCGAGGACCGGCGACGGGGGTCGGGTTCCCTTCGGACCTGAGTCGGGTACCATTCCGGGGACCTGTGCGGCTCCCGAGTCCAGCGAACGGCATGCTCCGAGAGGAGGGAGTGTGCCTGTTTCACCGGTGACCTCTATCCAACTAGAGGCACCGGATAATCTGCTGGAGGCACTTCGAGGCGCCTCTATTGTGGATGCACACCACGCCCTTATGGGCAAGGTAATAGAGAAGGTCCAGTTCGTGAAAAGCGGACTGACCGAAGCCTGCACTAGCCTTCTATTAGGCTTTGAGGTAAGTAATGCGTTTGTAGGAAGAATATCACAGTATAGACAGTAGCCCCTGATGCTCTGTTTGGTGTTCGGAAAGAAGAAGCCGAATAGAGGATCGAAGAGAAAAAATTGCAGGAGTCTAACATAAGTTATATTTGTGAATAAGCAGGTGTCGCTACAGTCTGCCACCGCTCATGCTGCAGAGGTCTCTGGACTGAAGCGGAAACTGGAGCGGGCCGGGGAAGAGCTTGGCCTCGTAAAGAAGCAGCTAGAGGATAGCCAAGGTATGTGCTGATCTGCTGGTACCTTTTAAGAAGAAATGAAAAGTCCATCCAGACTGAGTTGTCGTGAACTTTATTAGGGGCCACGACCGAGGTGGAAGCCCTCAAGAACGCGTTGGCCGAGGCCGAGGACAAAGCAACCAAGGAGCGTGCCGTGAGTGAGAAGCACGAGGCCCAGGTCGACGAAGCGCAGCAACAGCTTGTGACGCCCCGAGACCGATGCGCCAGGTGTCTTTCAGTTATTCGCTGCCGTTGCCATGTCATTTGATTGCGTGTTGCATCTTATCATGTCATCATGTGCATTGCATCATCTTGTTTTCAAAACTTGCATCTGTCCCGGTCTCCCAGTTCCTTCCGTTGTCCGTTCTGAGCCCAGACACACTTGCACGTGCTCGCGGCATGTCCGAAATAGTATATTATAAGTGGCTGAAAAATGTTCTCGAAATGCGACGAAAGTTGGCGTGTGGTCTTGTTCTAGTGTAGGTAGACCGCCTGCCAAATTTCATCGCAATCGGAGTCCGTTTGATGCCTCAACGGATATTTATAGCGACAATATAGCCTGTCAAATCATGGACGTTTTCGGTCTCCGAAAACTGCTGCCGGGCCCTCTCTCTCTCTCTTCTCTCCTCTCAGCCTCGCCACAACCTACCTAGTCCATCCACCTACCCCTCTTCGCGTCCGGAGCCGTCCGATGCGATCGCACGGTCCGAAAACCCCTCTTTGCACAGTGCACCGACCCCTCACGTGTGCGTCCGAAACTTCCCCAGACCCGACCCGGGCAGTCGTCACCATTGTGTCCGGATCATCCCCAAACATCTACAAAACATCACCGTTTTCTTATTTGGCCTCCCTAGCCTATTTTTCCTGACCGTCCGAGTTTGATCGGAGGGACGAGATAGCCCCTAACCTAACCAACTCGCTATATATATTAGTCTAACCCGAGACCAAATCCCTAGTTTCTAGGGATCCTCCTAGCTGCCGCCGCCACTCCTCTTGTCTCCTCCCACCTCGGGTTCTTCCATGATCCAAATCCTCCTCGTTTTCTCCACCCAACCAACCCAGCTCTTTCCCTGGATCCCCTCGCAGTCAACCTAAGCCAGCCACTTCTCGATCCCTGCGCCGCCGGCAACCAGGTTTAGGAACAGTAGCACCGCCCGACTTCGTGTCTCTTTTGCTCTCGATCTCCCTCTCTCCCATGTTCCTGAGCTCTCTCCCGCAGGGAACCCCCATGAACAAGCTCGATCCCACGCAGTGCCCGGCCTCCCCAAGCAACCAACATCGTGTCCTTGCTCTCCTTCGGCCGTGACCTACCCTGATGAACCCCGCCTACGGTCGTCCATCTCCGGCCCAGATGCAGCTCGCCGGAGTAACCATTCCAGGTCTGGTGGGCTCCTCACCTCGGACCCGTCCCCTTCTTTTCTTCTCTTCTCTTTCTCTAACCTCTCATTCTGATTCTTTTCATGCCATGGCGCCTCGGCCTCCTCTGCTTCTCGCGTCGGCCCTGCAGGAGCTTTGTCCGTGCAGCCGCCATCCTCCGGATCCGGCCCGAAGCTGCTCCTCTGCTCCGCCTCCCGCCTTGCAGTAAGCCGCACAGCCACACCAGCAATTTGCGTCCCCAGCCACAGCCACAGAGCAAGCCATCTCTGATTCCAGTTTCAGTTTCGTAAGATCAGCGCCAGGGTATGGTTCATCTCGAGCATAAGACCTTTTTTACCATAGTTCCATCGTAACCCATCTAGTTAACAGCGCGTGCACACATCCAAGGGGTTTGGGGTTTGAGTCCCAGGCACCCCAATTTTTGCTCTGTTTTTCCTGTACTGGCACGCACACAGTCACTTCGGGCCAGATTTGTTGTTGGGCTTCCACAGTGAGCAGCATTCGGCCCACATTTTTTTGTTCGCTGCGATTTGTCTAATTCCATGTGCATGCATATTTACAGAATATGCCATCATTTTGAATTGTTCTTAACTAAATATCCATGCATCCAAATAAAACATGTCACATATGAAACATGCTTAGAATTTCATCTAGTTTAAGAATATGCAACTTTCATCCATGTTAAAAATGTTTAAGATGATGTTTGCATATATTTTGCCATATTGCCATGTTAAAATGATTTAATTCATAACTATTTAACCGTAGCTCCAAATTTAATAATCTTTATATGTAAATGGGGTAGAAAAATGCATACTTTAACATGGTTCACTTTCTTTGCATGTTTAACAACCCTGAAATTGTGTTTAGGGCAGATCAGTACCAAATTCAAATATTGCACATGGGGATTTTCCGGATTTGTTGTTTGTTATATCCGGCCCCATTTAAATTGCCTAGATAGGTAGTTTTCATATGCTTCACGTCTTGCCATGTTAACCAACATTTAATATTGTTGGGTACAAAAACGGGAGTGAACTAAATAATCAAATGTGGTGTTTCGTCAATATGCAACTCGTTGCATATTGAGATCCACTTAACTTGTAGTTTTGCTTGTGCACTTTGCCATGCCATGTTTCATTAAACCGTACATGCATCATACTTGGTTGTGCACCATGCCATGTCTATGTGTTGGTTGTTTACTATGTTGTGTGCTTCTTTCTGGTGTTGCTTCTTCGGGTTGGTTCCGATAACGTTGCGCTTGTGAGGAACCGTTCGACTACGTCCGTTTGTCTTCTTCATGGACTCGTTCTTATTCCTTGCGGGATCTCAGGCAAGATGACCATACCCTTGAAATCACTTCTATCTTTGCTTGCTAGTTGCTCGCTCTTTTGCTATGCATATGCCGCGATACCTACCACTTGCTTATCATGCCTCCAATATTGTTGAGCCAAGCCTCTAACCCACCTTGTCCTAGCAAACCGTTGTTTGGCTATGTTACCGCTTTGCTCAGCCCCTCTTATAGCGTTGTTAGTTGCAGGTGAAGATTGGAGTTTGTTCCTTGTTGGAACATGGATATTTTGTTGGGATATCACAATATCTCTTATTTAATTAATGCATCTATATACTTGGTAAAGGGTGGAAGGCTCGGCCTTATGCCTGGTGTTTTGTTCCACTCTTGCCGCCCTAGTTTCTGTCATATCGGTATTATGTTCCCGGATTTTGCGTTCCTTACACGGTTGGGTTATAATGGGAACCCCTTGACAGTTTGCCTTGAATAAAACTCCTCCAGCAAGGCCCAACCTTGGTTTTACCATTTGCACTAACAACCTACCACCTTCCCTTGGGTTCTGCAGACTCAAGGGTCATCTTTATTTTAACCCCCCCCCCGGGCCAGTGCTTCTCTAAGTGTTGGTCCGAAACGGGCAGCCTGCGGGGCCACCTCGGGGAAACTCGAGGGCTGGTTTTACTCGTAGCTTGACCTATCCGATGTGCCCTGAGAACGAGATATGTGCAGCTCCTATCGGGATTTGTCGGTGCATTCGGGTGGCTTTGCTGGACTTGTTTTACCATTGTTGAGGATGTCTTGTAACCGGGATGCTGAGTCTGATCGGATTGTCTTGGGAGAAGGAATATCCTTCATTGACCATGAGAGCTTGTGATGGGCTAAGTTGGGACACCCCTACAGGGTTTTGAACTTTCGAAAGCCGTGCCCGCGGTTATGGGCATATGGGAATTTGTTAATGTCCGGTTGTAGAAAACCTAAAGTTTATCTTAATTAAAATGCATCAACCGCGTGTGTAACCGTGATGGTCTCTTCTCGGCGGAGTCCGGGAAGTGAACACGGTGTTGGAGTAATGTTTGACGTAGGTTGTTCTAGGATCACTTCTTGATCATAGTTTCTCGACCGCGCTTTGCCTTCTCTTCTCGCTCTCTTTTGCGTATGTTAGCCACCATATATGCTAGTCGCTTGCTGCAACTCCACCTCATACTTTTACCCTTCCTATAAGCTTAAATAGTCTTGATCACGAGGGTGTGAGATTGCTGAGTCCCCGTGGCTCACAGATACTTCCAAAACCAGTTTGCAGGTGCCGATGCAACCGTGCAGATGATGCAACCGAGCTCAAGGAGGAGCTCAATGAAGATCGTATTCGTTATGATGTTTCCGTGTTTCACTTGATCGGTAGAGGAGCCCAGTTGGGACGATCGGGGATCTGTGTAGCTTTTGGGGTAGTCTTCTTCATTTTGGGTTTCCATAGTCGGAACTTGATTGTATCTGGATGAATGTAATGTTTCATTCATGTATTGTGTGAAGTGGAGATTGTAAGCCAACTATGTATCTCTTTCCCTTATGTATTACATGGGTTGTGTGAAGATTACCTCACTTGCGACATTGCTTTCCATGCGGTTATGCCTCTAAGTCATGCTTCGACACGTGGGAGATATAGCCGCATCGAGGGCGTTACAAGTTGGTAATCAGAGCCTTCCCCGACCTTAGGAGCCCCCTGCTTGATCGAATCGCTGGCGTTGTTGAGTCTAGAAAAATGTTTTGAGTCATTTAGGATTTTATATATCGGAGAGTAGGATTCTTTTTACTCCTCAGTCCCTTCGTCGCTCTGGTGAGGCATCTTGACGTAGAGTTTGACTCTTCTCAAATTTCACTAAATTTTTTTAGGATCACGTGGGTATCTTGGAATCGTTCCGATGGTTTTGTGACGAGAACATTGTTCTTGATGCCTCCTGACATTTAGGGGTTGTGGCAGTGTCCCGGGGAGTTGAGCTCCGAGGTGTTGTCGTCACAATTTTATCGTTGCAATTCTGGAATACCTAAGTTTCGCCGACATCAAAAATCTCTTTTATGCAGTTGTTGGTGAGATAACCTCGATGCCACCCAGTACTGGGGCGGGAGTTCGGGAGTATTGCCATAACTTGTATAACTGATGCTTTTCGAAGGTTGAGGTAAATGATTTCCAAAGGTTTCTTGGTTATGTGTTGAAGGATGGATACAGCTGGATGTAGGATTTGTTAGTTTTGGGTGAGATATTATGCTTCCCCTGTATCCCCAATACCTGATTGCATAATCGGAAAGTTTCGGGAGTTTATAAGTGGGAATTCAAGTAGCTCTTAGGATATCTTTCCGACAGATGTATGATCTGAAATTGGGGTTCGACATCTAGTGGTCCGCCTATCCACGGTTGGTTTTACAATGGTCTCGTTTGTGTCTTAAAGAGTCCTTGGCTATGCCAAATTGGGGACGCTTCGTATGTCATGTGCACTGCCTTGTACATGATGGTGTTGTACGATCGAGCCCGTGTAGGCCCCACCACGAAAACTTCAGACGAAATCTCTATCATATGTTTGTTCCGGCTTATTTCGCAAGCCAATCCTTTGTTTTGTTTTGAGTTGTGGTACTTGAGTTGCTTCGAAGTCAAGTGTTGATTCCATACCTTCCCCAAATGGTGTTCTCATACTCCGATGCGAATACTAATACTTCATGATAATCGAGATTGTCATGTCAATCCTTTTTAACCAGCGTGTTTCTCTTCAAGTGGATCCGATCATTTCAATATTTGCAAGATCCAATCTCAGTTTTCGTCAATGGTGTTTGCTTATTCCGTCCTAAATTGTCTTTGTTTTCCCGCCCTCCCACCCTCTTTCTTCAAGGACTCAGATTTATTAATCAAGTATCCATCTTATGGATGTGAAGTATCTTCGTTCTTTCCGTTAATGTTTTTATCCGGTGATTCTCATGAAGATTCTAATGGAGCTTCAAGTTCGTCATTCTTCATTCTTTCCATCTCCGGTGGTTTCAATTCAAGCTTTGTTGATCATATCCTTTCCTCGTTTCAATGCTTTCTCATGCCGGTGCACCTCTTAATCATCTACTTCTCGCTATTCAATTGTTCCGGAGTGTTGAAGATATCTCGAAGATTCACGTTTCCATTCTCAATCCGTTCAAGCTGTTTCGAGATTGCTATCTCATTCAAGCCATTTAATTAAACCGGTGCAATCTATCTTTTAAATCGTTCAACGGTGTTTTCTTTTGAGTGGGCCCTAACCCACAGGTCTTTTCCCAGGATCTTACCTGACTCTTCTAATTTTATCGGAGTTATTCTTAAATTTTTCAAAGTTTGACGTAAGAATGAATCGCAGTAGTTCTCCCTTTACTACCCTAGCCAATATAGCGGAACGTAGGGTAGTAAGCACAGGAGCCGAGCAACCCAACTATTGACCAAAGACATGATTCGGAGCCGATGCATATAGTGCTATAAGTTCGGGGTGCCGAACTATACTGAAAGAAGTGTTCGTACTTTTATTGCCGTAGAACGGGGTGTAATGAAGCCCCTGGCGCAGTAATACGTACCATAGTGTACGTGTGTAATATATAACATACAAAAGGTGAGGAAACAGGAAAAATTAAGTAATAAGCTGACGTCACCATTTATCAATTATTGTGATGTAATTAGTACGTCGAGGCGTACTTTGTGCGAATGATGTGATAAGCAAGTAAAGCTATTTGACATGTCGCAACCAAGGCCGAGCTTCGTGCGGGTATGTAAAACAAGTATGGCAATCGTTTAATAGAGACCACCTAGAGATTCCCTTGTATGTCAGAGCTTCTTGCCTCCTTGGTGTGTACTGTAAACGGGTCGTCCGTATAGACCTCAAAAAGAGAAAAGACCCGTGATAATAGAAAAAAAAGGCGTGTGAATCCCAGGGTCGGTCAAGCCGCACTGTGGATCGCGAGCGAGTTATGCCTCCGTCAGTACCCATGACGCTTCAGCGCGTAATTATGTACGCGCGGCACGGGTGCCTCCTTCCCCATCGGGGCTGGGGTGGAGGCCGAATTTACTAATTCAGCTCTTGACGAACCGAACTGCCCTTTTGCAGTGTAGTCCGGACTTTCTTGTCGATGTCCAGGGGTTCGGCGGCCAGATTATGGTGCCTCTTTAGAAGGCCGCTCTGTACTTCTGCTGCTACGGCTGCGGTATGTTCCTCTGTACGGAGGGAACGTTCCGTGTTTCCATTTACTATAATGACGCCGCGTGGACCGGGCATCTTGAGCTTGAGATAAGCATAATGTTGCACCGTGTTGAATTTGGCGAACGCAGTTCGTCCGAGCAGTGTGTGGTAGCCGCCGCGGAAGGGGACGATATCAAAGATTATCTCTTCGCTTCGGAAGTTATCCGGGGAACCGAAGACCACCTCCAGTGTGATCGAGCCCGTACAGCGGGCTTCCATGCCTGGTATAGCTCCTTTAAAGGTAGTTATCGTGGGCTTGATTTGTGAGGGATTAATGCCCATTTTGCGTACTGTATCCTGATAGAGCAGGTTGAGGCTGCTACCACCGTCCATTAGGACTCGTGTCATGTGAAATCCGTCGATGATTGGGTCTAGTACCAATGCGGCCGAACCGCCGTGACGGATACTAGTTGGATGATCATTACGATCGAAGGTGATCGGGAATGACCACCATGGGTTGAATTTTGGGGCGACTGGCTCTACCGCGTAAACGTCCCTAAGTGCGTGGTTGCGCTCACTTTTGGAGATGTGTGTAGCGTATATCATGTTTGCCGTTTTGACTTGAGGCGGGAATTTCTTCTGCCCCCCGTTGTTCAGCTGCCGAGGTTCCTCGTCTTCGTCCTCGCTCTACGATTCCCCTTCCTTGTTTCCGCTATTTACCTTGCTGGCTTGCTTAAGGACCCGGCAATCTCTGGTAGTATGGTTAGCCGGTTTGTCTGGGGTGCCATGTATTTGGCAAGGAAGATTGAGTATGCGGTCCAAGCTTGATGGCCCTCCGCCGTTCCTTTTATAGGGCTTCTTTCGCTGGCCGGATTTGGAGCCGCTGAATCCGGCGTGAAGTGTGGTGTCATCGGTGTTATCGCCATTGCTTCGGCTTTTGTGTCTATTGCGTCGGAGCTTGCTGGTGCTATTTTTGGCCTCGGAGGGGCCTGCTTCGTTGGCTGTGTTTGTGTTGCGAGCCAGCCAACTATCTTCTCCCGCGCAAAAGCGGGTCATAAGTGTCGTGAGGGCTGCCATGGATCTTGGCTTTTCTTGGCTGAGGTGGCGGGCTAGCCATTCATCACGGATGTTGTGTTTAAAGGCCGCTAGGGCTTCGACATCCGGACAGTCAACAATCTGGTTCTTTTTGGTTAGGAACCTAGTCCAGAATTTTCTGGCTGATTCTCCAGGTTATTAAACTATGTGGCTTAAGTCATCGGCATCGGGTGGCCGGACATATGTACCTTGGAAGTTGTCAAGAAAGGCCTCTTCCAGGTCCTCCCAATTGCCGATGGAATTCTCGGGTAGGCTATTCAGCCAGTGTCTAGCTGGCCCTTTGAGTTTCAGTGGGAGGTATTTGATGGCGTGGAGGTCGTCTCCCCGGGCCATGTGGATGTGGAGAATAAAGTCCTCAATCCATACTGCGGGGTCGGTTGTTCCATCGTACGATTCAATATTGACGGGCTTGAATCCCTCGAGGAATTCGTGATCCAGCACCTCGTCTGTGAAGTAGAGAGGGTGTGCGGCGCCTCTATATCGGGCCGCATCACGGCGCATCTCCGATGGAGTGCGTCTGCGCTTATCGGCCCGAGTGTGACTAGGTTTGTCACGCCCGAATAGGTAGCCGTCATCCCGAGTTGGGAAGCGTCCTCGTGATCCATAGATTGATCTGGTTTGTCCTTCTCTGCTGTCCAGCTCCTACCGAAGGTCGTATGTATGGTCCCGAGCTGTTCTGTCCCTATTTTTGCGAGGTGGTGGGGTGGGCTGTTGTTCGGCCTAAGTTGTCGCTTTATCCCGACCGCGAGGTGGTCGGTCCTCCACACTATCCTGACCGCGTGGTGGTCGGTCCGCATTGTGTGAGGGAGGTATGGGATTTGGGGCTTCCTCATCGAACTGAGGTAGTAGTCTACGCTTTGGGTAACTCTTGACTTGGCGCTCGAGGCCGTATTCTTCGGCTGCCAGGACGTCTGTCCACCTGTCAATGAGCAAGTTTTGATCAGCCTGGAGTTGTTGTTGTTTCTTTTTCACGCTTCTGGCGGTAGCTATTAGCTGGCGCTTGAAGCGTTCCTGCTCCAGGGGTGCCCTAGGCACGATGAAATCCTCATTGCCGAGGCTCTCCTCGTCTTTGGAGACTAGACGATAACTATCATCATCCGAGTTGTTGGGCGTGGCCTGTTTATCAGGGTCATCTTGCCCGTTGTCTTGTTCCTTTTGTTCGGATGCGGCTCCAACAAGGTCTTCATTGTTTTTGGCGTCGCCTGGAGTACCATTTTCTCCGGTGCCAGTGTTGTCATTTTTTTAGCGGCGACGCTTGGAGCGGTGTTTGGGGTGCCGGCGCTTGGACTGTGTCCCAGAAGGCCTGTTCGCGACTGGATCCCCTTTGTCATCGTCGCTAGCTTCTTTAGGTGTGTCGACCATGTACACATCGTACGAAGAGGTGGCCATCCAACGTCCAGTAAATGGAGGGTTTTGGCCTTGCTCCTGGTCGGCATCGTCGTCCATACCGTCGATGTCTTCGGAGCCGTAATCGAGCACATCGGTTAAATCATCGACAGTGGCTATGAAGTGGGTGGCGGGTGGGAAACAGAATTTCCCATCATCAGCCTCTGGCTCGAACCGAACATAGTTCGGCTATGAGTCCTTCTCTAAGGATAAATTCTTTAAAGAGTTTAGCACATCACCCAAGGGCGAGTGCTGGAAGATGTCTGCGGTGCTAAATTCGAAAATCGATAACCGATCCAGCTCGGTGTCCGCAGGCGTACCCGATTTGGAACTCATGGCCGGAGACGAGTCCGGAGTTCCATTGACGTAGACGCCGCGGGGTGCTGAGTCCGTCTGCGGCTCCAATGCTGGGGACTCTGTGGCTCCAGATGGCATGGTTTGCTCCGGTTCTAAGGCCGTTGCAGCAGCAGGGACCATCCGCTGGATGTGATCCGATGACAGATTTAGGTCATGTTCATCGGAGCAGCGGGAGCGATCGCTGCGGTCTCAAATCCATTGAAGATCAGGTCTCCATGGATATTCGCGACGTAGTTCAGGCTTCCAAACCTGACCTGGTGGCCAGGGGCGTAGCTATCGATCTGCTCCAGATGGCCAAGTGAGTTGGCCCGCAGTATGAAGCCGCCGAACACGAAAATCTGTCCGGGGAGGAAGGTTTCTCCTTGGGCAGCGTCGCTGTAGATGATTGAAGGAGGCATTGAACCTTTCGTGGACGGCACAGTGGAACTCTCAATGAAAGCACTAATGTCTGTGTCAAAACCGGCGGATCTCGGGTAGGGGGTCCCGAACTATGCGTCCAGGATCGATGGTAACAGGAGACAGGGGACACAATGTTTACCCAGGTTCGGGCCCTCTCTATGGAGGTAATACACTACGTCCTGCTTGATTGATATTGATGAATATGGGGGTTACAAGAGTTGATCTACCACGAGATCGTGATGGCTAAACCCTACAAGCCTAGCCTATATGACTATGGTAATGAATGTGTCCTTTCCGGACTATCCCCTCCGGTTTATATAGACACCGAGGGGATCTAGGGTTTACATAGAGTTGGTTACATAAGAAGGAATCTTCATAGTCGGTCGCCAAGCTTGCCTTCCACGCCAAGGAGAGTCCAATCCGGACTCAGGTATAGTCTTCGGCCTTCATGTCTTCACAGCCCATCAGTCCGGCCCATGGATAACAGGTCGGACGCCCGAGGACCCCTTAGTCCAGGACTCCCTCACACATCACTATAAGCCTTGCAAGCAATGTGACTAATGAGTTAGTTGCGGGATGATGCATTAAGGAACGAGTAAAGAGACTTGCCTGTAACGAGATTGAACTAGGTATTGAGATACCGACGATCGAATCTCGGGCAAGTAACATACCAATGACAAAGGGAACAACGTATGTTGTTGTGCGGTTTGACCGATGAAGATCTTCGTAGAATATGTAGGAACCAATATGAGCATCTAGGTTCCACTATTGGTTATTGACCGAAGATGAGTGTCGGTCATGTCTACATAGTTCCCGAACCCGTAGGGTCCGCACGCTTAATGTTCGGTGACGATCGGTATTATGAGTTTATGTGTTTTGATGTACCAAAGGTAGTTCGGAGTCCCGGATATGATCACACACATGAAGAAGAGTCTCGAAATGGTCGAGACATAAAGATTGATATATTGGACGGCTATATTCGAACACCAGAAGTGTTCCGGGTGATTCCGGAGAAAACCAGAGTGCCGGAGGGTTACCGGAATCCCCCTGGGAAACTAATGGGCCATGGGCCTTAGTGGAGAGAGAGAGAGGACCAGCCAGGGCAGGCCACGCGCCCCCTCCCCCTCTGGTTCGAATTGGACTAGGGAAGGGGGCCGGCGCCCCCCTTTCCTTCTCCCTCTCCTCCTTCCTTTCCCCTCCTAGTAGGACTAGGAAAAGGGGAGTCCTACTCCTACTAGGAGGAGGACTCCTCCTCTCCTGGCGCGCCCCAAGGGCCGGCCGGCTTCCCCCTTGCTCCTTTATATACGGGGGCAGGGGGAACCCTAGAACACACAAGTTGATTGCTTTTAGCCGTGTGCGGTGCCCCCCTCCACCATAATCCACCTCAGTCATATCGTCGTAGTTCTTTAGGCGAAGCCTTGCGCCAGTAGCTTCATCATCACCGTCGTGCTGACGAAGCTCTCCCTCGACACTCAGCTGGATCAAGAGTTCATGGGACGTCACCGAGCCGAACGTGTGCAGATCGCGGAGGTGCCGTACTTTCGGTACTGGGATCGGTCGGATCGTGAAGACGTACTACTACATCAACAGTGTTGTCATAACGCTTCCGCTTACGGTCTACGAGGGTACGTGGACAACACTCTTCCCTTTCGTTGCTTGATACGTCTCCAACGTATCTATAATTTTTTATTATTCCATGCTATTATATTATCTGTTCTGGATGTTTAATGGCCTTATTTATACACTTTTATATTATTTTGGGGACTAACCTACTAACCCAAGGCCCGGTGCAAATTGTTGTTTTTGCCTATTTCAGTGTTTCGCAGAAAAGGAATATCAAACGGAGTCCAAACGGAATGAAACCTTCGGGAGAGTTATTTTTGGAACAAACGTGATCCAGGAGACTTGGAGTAGACGTCAAGAAAGAAACAAGGTGGCCACGAGGCAGGGAGGCGCGCCCCCACCCTTGTGGGCCCCTGGCAGCTCCACCGACCTACTTCTTCCTCCTATATATATATCCATATACCCCGAAAACATTCAGGAGCACCACGAAAACCTATTTCCACCGCCGCAACCTTCTGTACACGAGAGATCCCATCCTGGGGCCTTTTCCGGAGCTCCGCCGGAGGGGGAATCGATCACGAAGGGCTTCTACATCAACACCATAGCTTCTTCGATGATGTGTGAGTAGTTTACCACAGACCTTCGGGTCCATAGTTATTAGCTAGATGGCTTCTTCTCTCTCTTGGGATCTCAATACAAAGTTCTCCTTGATCCTCTTGGTGATCTATTCGATGTAATTCTTTTTTTGCGGTGTGTTTGTCGAGATCCGGTGAATTGTGAGTTTATGATCAAGTTTATCTATGAACAATATTTGATTCTTCTCTAAAATCTTTTATGTATGATTGGTTATCTTTGCAAGTCTCTTCGAATTATCAGTTTGGTTTGGCCTACTAGATTGATCTTTTTTGCAATGGGAGAAGTGCTTAGCTTTGGGTTCAATCTTGCGGTGTCCTTTTCCAGTGACACCAGGGGCAGCAAGGCACGTATTGTATTGTTGCCATCGAGGATAAAAAGATGGGGTTTATATCATATTGCTTGAGTTTATCCCTCTGCATCATGTCATCTTGCCTAATGTGTTACTCTATTCTTATGAACTTAATACTCTAGATGCATACTAGATAGCGGTCGATGTGTGGAGTAATAGTAGTAGATGCAGAATCGTTTCGGCCTACTTGTCGCGGACGTGATGCCTATATACATGATCATGCCTAGATATTCTCATAATTATGCACTTTTCTATCAATTTGCTCGACAGTAATTTATTCATCCACCATAATACTTATGCTATCTTGAGAGAAGCCACTAGTGAAACCTATGGCCCCCGGGTCTATCTTTTATCATATAAGTTTCCAATTTATTTTACTTTGCAATCTTTACTTTCAATCTATATCATAAAAATACCAGAAATATTTATCTTATTATCTCTATCACATCTCACTCTTGTAAGTGACCATGAAGGGATTGACAACCCCTTTATCGCGTTGGTTGCGAGGTTCTTATTTGTTTGTGCAGGTACGAGGGACTTGCATGTAGCCTCCTACTAGATTGATACCTTGGTTCTCAAAAAACTGAGAAAAATACTTACGCTACTTTGTTGCATCACCCTTTCCTCTTCAAGGGAAAACCAGCGCAATGCTCAAGAGGTAGCACTGCTATGCATCACCATGATAGATCTTGCGTGTGCTTAGGATTTTTTTGAAATTACTGTGTTCCCCAACAATATGATGTTGTACTCTGATGTATTTCAATTATGAAAATGAAATATATTGTGTGCTTAATATGGAATCTCAATTAGATTAATAAATGGATTATGAATAATCGGATAATTAGCTTGCTAATGGCAAATTAGCCTGCTAACTAGGGTTTGCTATTGCAAACGGTTGTTGAAAAAATACCGTGGGCGATGACCTCAGGTAAGGCACACAGTTTCTAGGAATAAACCGTGTTGGATCAATGAACAATCATACATGACTTTCTCTTGAAAACTGTTTGCGTTAGGCCACCTTGCGCAAACGTTTACCACATAAAAACAATGTGTGATGGACAGCCTTTGCCACACAGTTTCTTTCACGGACCATGGGTGATATATTCAATAACGCAAACGATTTAACGGGAAAAATTATGTGTGATGTACCTGTGAACGGAAACGTTTTCCTTGTAGCGACTGTGTGGGATGTACATACGAATGGAAACGTTTAGCGGGGACTGACTATATGGGATGTACTTGCGACCGGAAACAATTTCATCGTATAATTGTATTTTTTAGCTTTATTGTACGTATTTCTGTATTTGAGCGCTCGCCGATCGCACACGACCTCATTTTGCCGAACGTGTGTGCCAGGAGAGCATATGCTCGACGGTTTCTGGGTCGTGTGGGAAGGACCCCCCTATCGCCCGCACTCACTTGGCGACGGTTCCAAATGTCGTCGCGGAAAGGGGTAAAAACCATTTGTTTATGAGCTCATTGTACTAGTGCATCAATGTGTACTTTGAGTCTAAATCTCACGGTAATTGGTTAGCTTGATGAGATACGCCGTCATTGCCTCTGGGTTAAAAAAATAGATCATGGAGACAAAAGCAATTCACTGGCTGCATGGGACTTGGTGTGTCGTCCTAAAAAACATGATGGATTGGGAATCATCAACTTACAAGTCCAAAATGATGCGCTGCTACTAAAATTCCTACACAAGTTCTATAATCACGAGGACATCACCTGGGTGCATCTGGTTTGGCACACCTACTACAATGGTGTTATACCACACGCCCAAAAGCCTTGTGGATCATTCTGGTGGAAAGATGTCATGCAACTTACCCTGATTTTTTGTGGTATCACCACAATTCAAGTACAAAATGGTGCGGCTACTCTTTTCTGGAAAGATGCTTGGCAAAATCAAATCCTCTCAACTACCTTCCCTCGAGTGTTCTCCTTCACAACCAGAGAAGACATTTCTGTTCGCGATTTTCTGACCACCAACAATATTGCTGAGATCTTTCAACTCCCACCATCACCACAAGCACATGAGGAGCTTCTACAATTAAAAGATGACATCGGGAAGATGCAGTTGGAGGAATATCATGACATTTGGACCTACACTTGGGGGGACACGATTTTCAAGACAAAAGACAACTATGAATTTTTTTTCAAAGATATTTATTGCACACGATGCCTTCAAATGGCTATGGAAATCCAAGTGCATACCAAGACACAAAGTCTTTGGATGGCTGCTCCTCGTGGACAGACTGAACACCCGTAATATGCTCAAGAGAAGACACTACAACATTGTCTCCAATCTAGACTGCCTTCTTTGTGGCACACATGTCGAGAAAATTATGGAACACCTCTTCTTCCATTGCAACTTTATCAAGGACTGTTGGCATACTCTCGGCATTCAATGGACACCCCTTGGTAGCAGACTATCTCTCCTACAATCTGCCAGAACTATTTGGACACATCCCATGTTCATGGAGATCTTCTTGACTGCTGCATGGAGCTTGTGGAAGGAGTGCAACAACAATTACTTCAGAAAAATTACCCCCACTGTGATGGCCTGGAAGAATAGATTCATCTCCGACTTCTGCAACCTCAAATACAAGACATCAGGGGGTAACAGGGATTTCATTCGTGCCTTCCTAGTTGAGAGGTCTCTTACTACTAGTGTGGTAGATTAGTAGATCTTTTTTGGCCAGTTCTCTGTTGCTCTACTCTACCTCCCAACTACAACCCCTCTTAGTGCTTTGTCCTTCCCCATCACCCAAAGTGGTGATGGCCCCCCTGTAAATATGTAACATACTATTTTTTAATTTAACTGCAGTAGGAGCCTCTCCTACTGTTTCAGGCGTCAAAAAAATATTTTGGATTTGGTACTGTTCTGCCTTATACCATATTTTATTGTTGTTAAACATGCAAAGTAAGTGCATCAAATCAAGTTAATCTATGCATTTTTCTAGACAATTTACATATAAAGTTTATTTAATTCGGAGCTACGGTTATTTAGTTATGAAATAAACCATTTTAACTTGTCATTTATGCAAAATTAATGCAACAACAATGATAAACATTTGAAACATGGATGAAAGCAACATATTATGAAACTAGATGAAATTCGAAGCAATTTACATATATAAAACATTTTAATCCGATGCACGGTTTGTGAGATATTAAATGCATGAAGTGCAAGGGGTTTTCTGTAAAACAGGCAGTCTCTGCATAACTGAACAAATTCGCAGACGCTGAAAAAAACATACGCGGGCCAAATCTGGTGCATGTTGGGCCAACAGAGAGGAGGGGCTGTGGGGAGCTCACCCATGGGCCAAGCCCAGGTCGGTGAGGAGGCCGCGGCAGAAGCTGGGCTGGGTTTGAGAGGGCCTTGGCGCCGGCGGCAGGCCAGCTCGCAGCTGGGCCGGTTGGAGCGTTCGACGCCAGAACCACAGATCGAGGCTGTGGTATCGTACCAACCATCGACCACACAGGACCACACACCAGCGTGGAGCCGTGGATTGGCGCTCTCTTTGTCCAGTAGATCACTGACCCGGCGGCGGCGGCGGCTACCCGGCGCTCTCCGTTGTCCATTCCGTCGCTCCCCGGTCCCCGCCATCCCTGCTTTCCCCTTGAATGCCCACCTCTGCTTCCAGCCTCCACATCAAGCTCCAGTTCGTCCGCGGCTAAAGCCTCCGCGCCGGAAGTTCTGCGATCGAGCGAGTTTCCGGGGCCCATACCGATGGCCCTGCTTCCTTCGGGCTCAGGCAGCACGCCGGTGATCGCCGAGGTGGAGATGAACGGCGGCGCCGACCAGAGCGCCACCACCGTACGAGCCACCGTCGTGCAGGCATCCACAGTCTTCTACGACACCCCCGCCACTCTCGGTAATTACTCGCGCGCCGTTTCCCCTGCCTTGGTAATTGAATCACTTAAATTCTTTCTGCTGCTGCTCGATTACTTTCGGAAGAGTTACCAGCGTGTTGGATTAGTTATAAGTTGTCATTAGCTGAGATGAAACCATGGGGTCATGGAGATGATCGTCTAAACTTTTTTCGGTGCAGTTAATTTCTGAATCCGCGGGTGTCGTGACTTTGTGTTATGAGAAACACCAGTTTGTTGTTATATACCGTTGCTTTGCCATGACCTGGAAAACTTCTTTTTTTGCATCGTGTATAGTGGTAGAAAAGGTCGCCTTCTCGGTGCAAAACTCAGTAATGCAATAGTGGAGACGGCTGTTAATGATGGTGTCTCTTGTATCCCTTGATTTTGATGCATAAGCCTTGTCTTAGCCTTCCTCCCGCAAAGGGATGTTCATGCTTCCTTTGTCCTCTGTGTAGGAAAACTAGAGTTGTATATTCCTTCTGTTTGATTCATACCACTGAAATAATTGTAGGCAGCAAGGGTCATCACTAAGACTAAGAGCTTCTTTAAAGACTTCACTATGATTTGTTATTCAACATATATTTGTACTGTTTGATGCCATATAAAGCTAGTTGGTAAAGAGTGGCAACAACATGTATGCTACATTTTCTTTCTTTTACATCATGTATTATTTACTTATTCAGTTGAAAGAAACCACTGTTGACATAAACCAAACAGAGAATTTACCTCACTGTACCAAGCCAAATAAGAAGATGAAGCCGCTGCACCTTCTAGTTTTCATTCTAGTATGCCTGTCTAAGTCCCATCCATTTCCACCACCTCTGCAATTACCTGGCATGGGAACATAATTCACAGTTTGTTTTTCTGGATACATGTGCAGTACTAAGATTATTTAGTATTAGAAGAAGACCTAAGATAGTGCAGGTCTTACAGCCCACAAAGAAAAGCAGAAGGAAAAAAAACCAAACTACAAAAGGCTAACAATATTTGGAGGATGAGATGGCTTTTTATCAGCATGGGTTATGAGTATGTGTATCTTTTGCTAATATCGTTATTTCCACTGCAGATAAAGCAGAGAGACTGATAGCAGAGGCTGCTGGATATGGTTCACAGTTGGTCGTGTTCCCAGAAGCTTTTGTTGGTGGTTATCCTCGTGGATCCACCTTTGGCTTTGGGATCAATATTAGTATGACTAATCCAAAAGACAAGGGAAAGGGTGAATTCCAGAAGTATCATGCAGCTGCCATAGATGTGCCTGGTACGTGAGAATGTAATGCAGTATGTCCGCTCCCTTTTTTCAACTATTATTTTCTTATTGTCGACTATTGTTAACTTCTAAAGCACGTATGTGTTATCTTCCTAATATATTCTTCCTTGCATTTGCTCCTGTTGTTAGTCTCTTTTTTTGTGTCTGACATATGTGTAATTTGGAGAACAGCTAGCATCTGCTTTTTTCATCTTTAGCATGAAGCATATCTGCATATCAATAATTGCTTTACGACCGAGTCATGCCTTCTTAGTATTGGCCAGAGGAAAAACTGATTTTTGCAAATGCATATTGTTCATGGCACTCTTTGGTTCTGAAATGGAAAATCAAAGATCTTTTTCGCATACTTTGGTGAATACTACAGAAATGTATTCACAAAAGAAAAAAAAAACACTACAGAAATGCGGTTCCTATTAGACTGTCAAGGAGTTCTGAGAAGGAAGAAATTGTTGGATGAAATCCTCAAGGCTAGACATTGAGTTAGTTTGTTGAGAATAAAAAGTGTTAGTATTTGGCCATTCGTTGTCTTCCTGATGCAGTTTATGAATATAATTTTCCAAAGAATATGGACAACCGTCTACCATAAATCATTGATAATTTGATACCTCATACCCGGTACTACTGCTCCAGCAACATTTTATGGTCATGTTCTCAATCTCTGCCGTGATTGTCACCGAGCAACTCCACATCTTACATATTAATTGTCTTAATGGTCCACTTATTCTCCACCTTTTCTTTTAGCACAGCAAACAAGTTTTCAAGCTATTTCATTACTCTCAAGTGTCAACATATGGTTTGTGTCAACTACACCACACTATGGATCTTCTTACTGACAGAACAGCATGCAGGTCCAGAGGTGACATGCTTAGCTGCTATGGCTGGGAAATATAAGGTCTTTCTGGTAATGGGGGTGATTGAGCGAGAAGGTCACACACTGTATTGTTCAGTGCTCTTCTTTGATCCTCTAGGTCGGTACCTGGGTAAGCACCGCAAGCTGATGCCGACGGCATTAGAAAGGATAATATGGGGATTTGGAGATGGATCAACAATTCCTGTTTATGATACTCCACTTGGAAAGATCGGAGCCCTTATTTGCTGGGAAAATAAGATGCCACTTTTAAGGACAGCACTGTATGGTAAAGGTAAGGTTCTTGTTGGAACATGTATTTTCTTTTATGCTAATATAAATAAAAGTCTACAGCCAACATTCTTGGAAGTACAACAACAACAACAACAACAACAACAGCAGCAGCAGCAGCAACAACAACAACCTTGCAAGTGCCATGGCCTCATGAGATGATAAGTTGTTAACCTTGAAATATACTATCCTTGTGTGCAAGTCAGATAGATAGGTTAACGTTGAAGATATGCACTGGCATCTTATGTATGGAGTACTAGTTTGAAATTTTCCTAACATCTTGTGTGCTGTGTGCAGGTATTGAGATATACTGCGCTCCCACGGCTGATTCAAGGCCAGTGTGGCAAGCTTCCATGACACATATCGCCCTGGAGGGGGGATGCTTTGTGTTGTCGGCAAACCAGTTCTGCCGCAGAAAGGACTACCCTCCGCCGTCCGAGTACGCATTTGCCGGTTTACGAGAAGAGCCTTCTCCCGACACCGTTGTCTGCCCTGGAGGCAGCGTTATCATTTCGCCGTCACGAGAAGTCCTGGCAGGTCCCAACTACGATGGAGAGGCGCTCATCACAGCCGACCTTGGTAAGGCACTAACCAGATACTACATGCTTCAGTGCATCCACCTTGTGCATACGATTTTGTACCCGGTTCACAGTTCGTCTTAGAAGATTCTGATGAAATGCTCTTTTGTGCAGACATGGGAGAGATCGTTCGGGCCAAGTTTGCTTTTGACGTGGTGGGCCACTACGCTCGGCCTGAGGTGCTGAGCTTGGTAGTGGATGACCAACCGCACCGGCCGGTGTCATTCACCTGTGCTGCTGAGAAGACTCCGGCTGCCAAGAGCGACGGCACCGCAAAGCCCTGACGACCATCATCAGCTCAGTCACAAGCAGTTGTTTATTATCGATAGTTTTCTTTTTGTGTGAAACGACTTCTATCGATAGCTTAATAAGCCGATGAAATGTAAGCTCGGATCGCCCGCATGCCTGATGCCCCTGTAAGTTACGCTGCTTGTAAAATGCCTTCCGGAACAGTCAGCTGATGCCCGTTCACCGTGTGATGCATCTGATATCCACCATGAGTGTCCTCACACTTGTTCCCCTCCCTGCTAGTACTGGCTACTGCTGTCGCTGAAACAGACGCAGTCTTAAAATGTGCACCGGAATTTAAAATTGGGAGATGCTCACAACGCCCTCACAGCAATTGAAACAGATGCAGTGTTATAATGTTATGGCGTCGGTGAAGGATCGTGGCGTCTTCCACCGGAACTGGGCGGGGCCTCAGGTGTCGGTGCATCGGTGCATGATTTACGTGACTTGGTGACTGACGCTGGGTTAGGAGTGGAAGGAGTATTTGCTTTCCCTCCGTGGTTGGTGTGTTGTGATGGGGATGGCGTGTAGGGTCTTGGGGACATGGATGCCGTGACAGTGGTGCCCGGATGGCGGTTCGCATTATTGGCTCTCTAGCGAGCATCATGGGCATTGTTGGCTCTCTAGCGAGCATCATGGCGACGGTAGTGGCTATGTCCCTTGGTTGTTTTGGTGGTAAGGAGTGTAGCGGCGGGTAGCTCGGACTTGTCTCGTCCGTTGGCAGTGGTGTTGCATATCCGAACCTGAAGTTCTGTACTCATAATAAATGTCCTGGGCGCCTCCTTGTGGCACATGTGAGCTATTGAGCAAAAAGTCCGCATTTTGGACACAGCAGTGCTATACACACGACACGATCCAGACGATTCATGCACGATACTCAAATCCAGCCGGACATGCACAGGATTCAGAAGGGCACTGGCCGCTAGATTAGCACGTCGTGCAAAGATCGTGCAGCAGTATCGTGTGGGTAGTAGTTTCATTTTGGACATGTGAGCTATCGAGCAAAAAGTCCGCATTTTGGTGTCGACAGTGACGGTGCCTTCGGGTGCCATTCTTCTCTTGGGGACATTGGTGTGGTTCTTCTCTCCATGACATGTTCCAGGTGAAAGCATTGTATGCAGGACTCGACAGCGGCGACGCTTAACGCTCTTTTCCTTCCTGAGCGTTGTCGTGGAGTTTAGGTGTATTAGGGTGTATTGTGGTGGTGTTCACGTCGCCCTGTGTTTTGTCTCGGCAACGTAGTCGTTTTGTTTTTCACATTTGGCGTTTTTTGATTCAATGTATGTTGTTTGGTTATCTCAAGGTCTGCTTGGTAAGAGGGTTTTCTCATCATCTTGTATCGACGACTGTGTACATGGGTTCATGCTTTATCTATAAAGCGAGGTGAGGGCCTATTTTGAGAGCAATCCATTGCAAACCTGTAGCAATGTGCGGCGTTGTTTAATGTTTTCTCTCTACTTTGACTCCGTCTAATTCTCCGTAGTTGTTTTCTAAAAAAAATCAAATCTATTATAAAAGTTTTTGGACGTACAAAACACCTTAAATATATTAAAAATTACACCCAAGTTCCCAGACCATTTAACGACCACCGCCGTCGCCAAAGCGAGACGCCGACGCGCCGTTCGTCGCGTCCATACCAAAGCCGGCATGACCTTGTCGATGATAGCCAAAAAGTATATGTACCCATGCTTGCTACTTGTGATAGTCGTTGGGATTTCCTTGAAGAGGAAGAGTGAAGTATTATAGCAGCAGAAAGTATTTTCCTCAGTACAGATGTTTATCTAACCAATAAAAGATTCACATAAACGACGATCAACAATAGCTGCACACACACAAACAAATACTTGCACCCAACACAAGCAAGAGGGTTGTCAATCCCTTGTACTCGTTAATTGTAAGGATTAATTCTGATAATGGTAGATATATAAATTGCAAAGTAAAATAAATATAAATAAATTGCAGCAAGATTTTTAGGATTTTAGTAATATGATTTAAATGGACCCGGGGGCCATAGCATCACTAGAGGCATCTCTCTTAAGAACATAGAAAACGATAGGATGGGTAGACAAATTACTGTTGGGTAATTGATAGAATAGTACATAGTGACGATGTTATTCATGACATGATCAGTACATGGCATTATGTCCGTAACAAGTAGACCGTTAAACTTATTGACGCCTACTACTATTACTCCATTTCGAGAGCACTACTATACTCGTCTCTCTACGTATTAAGTTCATGACAACAGAGTAATGTTGTAAGGAAGATGGCATAATGTACACATAATAAGACCTACTAATATGATCGAACCCCGTCATTTTATCCTTAGTAGCACCAATACAAATATGTGCTTCGCTACTCCTTCTGTCATAAGGTGAGGACACCGCAAGATTGAACCTATTATTATGCACCACTTTCACTGGAGATCTAATCATCAACTTGACCAAAGACAACTCATAAATCAGAAAGCATTACATAGCTATAACAATCACACATAATAAGGTTGAAAAATAATTGAATTACTTTCAATGAATAATTTGATTCATCGGATCCCAACAAACACGCCGCATAAAAGGATTACATCATATTGATATCTGAAGAGAACATTGTACTAAAGATCAAAGAGAGAGAGAGATCAGAGAGAGAGAGAGATAGAGATAGATAGATAGATAGAGAGAGAGAGAGAGAGAGAGAGAGAGAGAGGGGAGGGAGCCATCTAGCTACTGCAATGGACCTATAGGTCTTGTGAGGAACTACTCACACATCATGGAAGAGGCCGCAAGGTTGATGTAGAGGTCCTCCATGATCGATTCCGCCTCTAGTAGAGTACCGACAGAGGCCTCCGGATGGGATCGCCGAAGAACAGAGGCTTGAGGTGGTGGAATAATTGTTTTGGGTCTCGCTCCGGTGGTTTCTAGATTTTAGGGAATTTATGGGTTTGGAATTAGGTCAAACAGAGTTGCGAGGGGGCCACAAGCTCAGACGGCACACCCTCCCACAAGTGGAATATATGTGAATTTTGGGAAGTGGAATCAATGCGAGACGATGCCCGAGGGGCCCACAAGGGTGAGGGGCGCGCCCCAGGGGGTAGGGCGCTCCCTGGGCCCTTGTGGTCACCCTGTAAGGCGGTTGGTGCCCTTCTTTCGTTGCAAGAAAGCTAATATCCAGATAAAAATCGTGTTAAAATTTCAGCCCAATCGGAATTACGGATCTCCGGGAATTTAAAAAATGGTGAAAAGCCAAAAACAGGGAGCGTAGAAACAGAAGAAAACAGAGAGATAGATCCAATCTCGGAGGGGCTCCCGCCCCTCCGCCGCCATGGAGGCCATGGATGATAGGGGAAACCCTCCTCCCATCGGGGGGCAGGGAAGAAGAAGAAGGAGGGGGGCTGTAACACCCACGATGCGGCTTTATCTCCCACGTGTCGGAGCACGACTTAGAGGCATAACCACATAGTAGGCATGTCGCAAGAGGGGTAATCTTTACACATCCCATGTACTGAATATGAAAGGGATAAAGAGTTGGCTTACAATCGCCACTTCACACAATACATAAATATAGCATTACATCATCCAGAATACAATTAAGGTCCGACTACGGAACCCAATAAAGAAAGACAACCCCAAATGCATAGATCCCCGATCGCCCCGACTGGGCTCGACTACTGATCAACTGGAAACGAAACAAGACTACGATCAAGATCTTCATCAAGCTCCCACTTGAGCTCGGTTGCGTCATCTGCACTGGTATCATCGGCACCTTCAACTGTTTGGAAGTATATGTGAGAAACGAGGACTCGGCAATCTCACACCCTCGCGATCAAGACTATTTAAGCTTATGGGTAGGAAAAAGGTAGTGAGGTGGAGCTGCAGCAAGCACTAGCATATATGGAGGCTAACTTACGCAAATGAGAGCGAGAAGAGAAGCAAAGCACGGTCGTGAACTAGAAGTGATCAAGAAGTGATCCTGAAACTACTTACATTCAAGCATAACACAAGACCGTGTTCTCTTCCCGGACTCCGCCGAAAAGAGACCATCACGTCTACACACGCGGTTGATTCATTTTAATTAAGTTAAGTGTCAAGTTCTCTACAACCGGATATTAACAAATTCCCATCTGCCCATAACCGCGGGCACGGCTTTCGAAAGTTCAAAACCATGCAGGGGTGTCCCAACTTAGCCCATCACAAGCTCTCACGGTCAACGAAGGATATTCCTTCTCCCAGGAAGACCCGATCAGACTCGGAATCCCGGTTACTAAGACATCTCGACAATGGTAAAACAAGACCAGCAAAGCCGCCCAAATGTGCCGACAAATCCCGATAGGAGCTGCGCATATCTCGTTCTCAGGGCACACCGGATGAGCAGTCCGTACAACTAAAACCAACCCTCAAGTTTCCCCGTGGTGGCGCTGCAAGGGGCTCTAGTTTGGACCAACACTCAGAGGAGCACTGGCCCGGGGGTTTAAAATAAAGATGACCCTTGGGTCTGCAAAACCCAAGGGAAAAAGGCTTAGGTGGCAAATGCTAAAACTAAGGTTGGGCCTTACTGGAGGAGTTTTATTCAAAGCGAACTGTCAATGGGTTTCCATTATAACCCAACCACGTAAGGAACGCAAAATCAAGGAACATAACACCAGTATGACGGAAACTAAGGCGGCAAGAGTGGAACAAAACACCAGGCATAAGGCCGAGCCTTCCATCCTTTACCAAGTATATAGATGCATTAATTAAATAAGAGATATTATGATATCCCAACAATAAACATGTTCCAACAAGGAACAAACTCCAACTTCACCTTCAACTAGCAACGCTATAAGAGGGGCTGAGCAAAGCGATAACATAGCCAAACAACGGTTTGCTGGGACAAGGTGGGTTAGAGGCTTGACATGGCAATATGGGAGGCATGATATGAAGGAAATATGCCCTAGAGGCAATAATAAAGTTATTATTTATTTCCTTATATCATGATAAATGTTTATTATTCATGCTAGAATTGTATTAACCGGAAACATAATACTTGTGTGAATACATAGACAAACAAAGTGTCACTAGTATGCCTCTACTTGACTAGCTCGTTGAAGATGGTTCTGTTTCCTAACCATAAACAAAAGAGTTGTTATTTGATTAACGGGATCACATCATTAGGAGAATGATGTGATTAACATGACCCATTCCATTAGCTTAGCACCCAATCGTTTAGTATGTTGCTATTGCTTTCTTCATGACTTATACATGTTCCTATGACTATGAGATTATGCAACTCCCGTTTGCCGGAGGAACACTTTGTGTGCTACCAAACGTCACAACATAACTGGGTGATTATAAAGGAGCTCTACAGGTGTCTCCAAAGGTACATGTTGGGTTGGCGTATTTCGAGATTAGGATTTGTCACTCCGATTGTTGGAGAGGTATCTCTGGGCCCTCTCGGTAATGCACATCACATAAGCCTTGCAAGCATTGCAACTAATGAGTTAGTTGTGAGATGATGTATTACGGAACGAGTAAAGAGACTTGCCGGTAACGATATTGAACTAGGTATTAAGATACCGACGATCGAATCTCGGGAAAGTAACATACTGATGACAAAGGGAACAATGTATGTTGTTATGCGGTCTAACCGATAAAGATCTTCGTAGAATATGTAGAAGCCAATATGGGCATCCAGGTCCCGCTATTGGTTATTGACCGGAGACGTGTCTCGGTCATGTCTACATTGTTCTCGAACCGTAGGGTCCGCACGCTTAAGGTTTTGATGACAGTTATATTATGAGTTTATGAGTTTTGATGTACCGAAGGAGTTCGGAGTCCCGGATGAGATCGGGGACATGACGAGGAGTCTCGAAATGGTCGAGACGTAAAGATCGATATATTGGACGACTATATTCGGACATCGGAAAGGTTCCGAGTGATTCGGGTATTTTTCGGAGTACCGGAGAGTTACGGGAGAAGCAATGGGCCTTGATGGGCTTTAGTGGGAAGAGGAGAAAGGGCCAAGGGGCTGCTGCGCCCCCCCTCCCCTCTGGTCCGAATTGGACTAGGGAAAAGGGGGCCGGCCACCTTTCCTTCTCCTCTACTTCCTTCTCCCTTCCTCCCCTCTTGGTGGACTCCTACTAGGACTTGGAGTCCTAGTAGGACTCCACATCCTGGCCGCACCAATTGCCTTGGCCGGCCTCCTCCTCCTCCTCCATCCTTTATATACTGAGGCAAGGGGCACCCCATGAACACAAGTTGATCTTCGTGATCGTTCCTTAGCCGTGTGCGGTGCCCCCCTCCACCATATTCCACCTCGGTCATATTTGTAGCGGTGCTTAGGTGAAGCCCTGCGACGATAGAACATCAAGATCGTCACCACGCCGTCATGCTGACGGAACTCCTCCCCGACGCTTTGCTGGATCGGAGCCCGGGGATCGTCATCGAGCTGAACGTGTGCCAAGAACTCGGAGGTGCCGTAGTTACGGTGCTTGGATCGGTCGGGCCGTGAAGACGTACGACTACATCAACCGCGTTGTGCAACGCTTCCGCTGTCGGTCTACAAGGGTACGTAGATCACACTCTCCCCTCTCGTTGCTATGCATCACCATGATCTTGCGTGTGCGTAGGAATTTTTTTGAAATTACTACGTTCCCCAACAGTGGCATCCGAGCCTAGGTTTTATATGTTGATGTTATATGCACGAGTAGAACACAAGTGAGTTGTGGGCGATATAAGTCATACTGCTTACCAGCATGTCATACTTTGGTTCGGCGGTATTGTTGGACGAAGCGGCCCGAACCGACATTACGCGTACGCTTACGCGAGACCGGTTCTCCCGACGTGCTTTGCACAAAGGTGGCTAGCGGGTGACAGTTTCTCCAACTTTAGTTGAACCGAGTGTGGCTACGCCCGGTCCTTGCGAAGGTTAAAACAGCACCAACTTGACAAACTATCGTTGTGGTTTTGATGCGTAGGTAAGATTGGTTCTTGCTTAAGCCCGTAGCAGCCACGTAAAACTTGCAACAACAAAGTAGAGGACGTCTAACTTGTTTTTGCAGGGCATGTTGTGATGTGATATGGTCAAGACATGATGCTAAATTTTATTGTATGAGATGATCATGTTTTGTAACCGAGTTATCGGCAACTGGCAGGAGCCATATGGTTGTCGCTTTATTGTATGCAATGCAATCGCGCTGTAATGCTTTACTTTATCACTAAGCGGTAGCGATAGTCGTGGAAGCATAAGATTGGCGAGACGACAACGATGCTACGATGGAGATCAAGGTGTCGCGCCGGTGACGATGGTGATCATGACGGTGCTTCGAAGATGGAGATCACAAGCACAAGATGATGGTGGCCATATCATATCACTTATATTGATTGCATGTGATGTTTATCTTTTATGCATCTTATCTTGCTTTGATTGACGGTAGCATTATAAGATGATCTCTCACTAATTATCAAGAAGTGTTCTCCCTGAGTATGCACCGTTGCGAAAGTTCTTCGTGCTGAGACACCACGTGATGATCGGGTGTGATAGGCTCTACGTTCAAATACAACGGGTGCAAAACAGTTGCACACGCAGAATACTCAGGTTATACTTGACGAGCCAAGCATATACAGATATGGCCTCGGAACACGGAGACCGAAAGGTCGAGCGTGAATCATATAGCAGATATGATCAACATAGTGATGTTCACCAATGAAACTACTCCATCTCACGTGATGATCGGACATGGTTTAGTTGATTTGGATCACGTAATCACTTAGAGGATTAGAGGGATGTCTATCTAAGTGGGAGTTCTTAAGTAATATGATTAATTGAACTTAAATTTATCATGAACTTAGTCCTGGTAGTATTTTGCAAATTATGTTGTAGATCAATAGCTCGCGTTGTTGCTTCCCTGTGTTTATTTTGATATGTTCCTAGAGAAAATTGTGTTGAAAGATGTTAGTAGCAATGATGCGGATTGGATCCGTGATCTGAGGTTTATCCTCATTGCTGCACAGAAGAATTATGTCCTTGATGCACCGCTAGGTGACGGACCTATTGCAGGAGCAGATGCAGACGTTATGAACGTTTGGCTAGCTCAATATGATGACTACTTGATAGTTTAGTGCACCATGCTTAATGGCTTAGAATCGGGACTTCAAAGACGTTTTGAACGTCATGGAGCATATGAGATGTTCCAGGAGTTGAAGTTAATATTTCAAGCAAATACCCGAGTTGAGAGATATGAAGTCTCCAACAAGTTCTATAGCTAAAAGATGGAGGAGAATCGCTCAACTAGTGAGCATGTGCTCAGATTGTCTGAGTACTACAATCGCTTGAATCAAGTGGGAGTTAATCTTCCAGATAAGATAGTGATTGACAGAATTCTCTAGTCACCATCACCAAGTTAGTAGAACTTCGTGATGAACTATGATATGCAAGGGATAACGGAAACGATTCCCAAGCTCTTCGTAATGCGGAAATTGACGAAGGTAGAAATCGAGAAAAACATCAAGTGTTGATGGTAGACAAGACCACTAGTTTCAAGAAAAGGGCAGAGGGAAGAAGGGGAACTTCAAGAAGAACAGCAAGCAAGTTGCTGCTCAAGTGAAGAAGCCCAAGTCTGGTCCTAAGCCTGAGACTAAGTGTTTCTACTGCAAAGGGACTGGTCACTGGAAGCGGAACTACCCCAAGTGATTGGCAGATAAGAAGGATGGCAAAGTGAACATAAGTATATTTGATATACATGTTATTGATGTGTACTTTACTAGTGTTTATAGCAACCCCTCAGTATTTGATACTAGTTCAGTTGCTAAGATTAGTAACTCGAAACGGGAGTTGCAGAATAAACAGAGACTAGTTAAGGGTGAAGTGACGATGTGTGTTGGAAGTGGTTCCAAGATTGATATGATCATCATCGCACACTCCCTATACTTTCGGGATTAGTGTTGAACCTGAATAAGTGTTATTTGGTGTTTGCGTTGAGCATGAATATGATTTGATCATGTTTATTGTAATACGGTTATCCATTTAAGTAAGAGAATAAATTGTTGTTCTGTTTACATGAATAAAACCTTATATGGTTACACACCCAATGAAAATAGTTCGTTGGATCTCGATCATAGTGATACACATAATCATAATATTGAAACCAAAAGATGCAAAGTTAATAATGATAGTGCAACTTATTTGTGGCACTGCCGTTTAGGTCATATTGGTGTAAAGCGCATGAAGAAACTCCATGCTAATGGGTTTTGGAATCACTTGATTATGAATCAGTTGATGCTTGTGAACCATGCCTCATGGGCAAGATGACTAAAACGCCGTTCTCCGGAACTATGGAGCGAGCAACTGACTTATTGGAAATAATACATACTGATGTATGAGATCCGATGAGTGTTAAGGCTCGCGGCGGGTATCATTATTTTCTGACCTTCACAGATGATTTGAGCAGATATGGGTATATCTACTTAATGAAACACAAGTCTGAAATATTTGAAAAGTTCAAAGAATTTCAGAGTGAAGTGGAGAATCATCGTAACAAGAAAATAAAAGTTTCTACGATATGATCGCAGAGGTAAAATATTTGAGTTACGAGTTTGGCCTTCAGTTAAAACAATGTGAAATAGTTTTACTACTCACGCCACCTGGAACACCACAGCATAATGGTGTGTTCGAACATTATAACCGTACTTTATTAGATATGGTGCGATCTATGATGTCTCTTTTCGATCTACCACTATCGTTTTGGGATTATGCATTAAAGACAGCTGCATTCACGTTTAAAAGGGCACCATCTAAGTCCGTTGAGACGACACAATCTGAACTGTGGTTTGGCAAGAAACCAAAGTTGTCGTTTTTTAAAGTTTGGGATTGTGATGCTTATATGAAAAAGTTTCATCCTGATAAGCTCAAACCCAAATCGGAGAAATATGTCTTCATAGGATACCCAAAGGAGACTATTGGGTACACCTTCTATCACAAATCCGAAGGCAAGACTTTTGTTGCTAAATTCAGAGTTTTTCTAGAGAAGGAGTTTCTCTCGAAAGAAGTGAGTGGGAGGAAAGTAGAACTTGATGAGGTAACTATACCTGCTCCCTTATTGGAAAGTAGTTCATCACAGAAATCTGTTCCTGTGACTACTACACCAATTAGTGAGGAAGCTAATGATGATGATCATGTAACTCCAGATCAAGTTACTATCGAATCTCGTAGGTAAACCAGAGTGAGATCCGCACCAGAGTGGTACAGTGATCCTGTTCTGGAAGTCATGTTACTAGACCATGACGAACTTGCGAACTATGAGGAAGCGATGATGAGCCCAGATTCCGCGAAATGGTTTGAGGCCATAAAATCTGAGATATGATCCATGTATGAGAACAAAGTATGGACTTTGATGGATTTGCCCGATGATCGGCAAGCCATAGAAAATAAATGGATCTTCAAGAGGAAGACGGACGCTGATAGTAGTGTTACTATCTACAAAGCTAGAATTGTCGCAAAAGGTTTTTGACAAGTTCAAGGTGTTGACTACGATGAGATTTTCTCACTCGTATATATGCTTAAGTCTGTCCGAATCATGTTAGCAATTGCCGCATTTTATGAAATCTGGCAAATGGATAAACAAAACTGCATTCCTTAATGGATTTCTTAAGGAAGAGTTGTATATGATGCAACCAGAAGGTTTTGTCAATCCTAAAGGTGTTAACAAAATATGCAAGCTCCAACGATCCATCTATGGACTGGTGCAAGCATCTCGGAGTTGGAATATACGCTTTGATAAGTTGATCAAAGCATATAGTTTTATACAGACTTACGGTGAAGCCTGTATTTACAAGAAAGTGAGTGGGAGCACTACAACATTTCTGATAAGTATATGTGAACAATATATTGTTGATCGGAAATAATGTATAATTTTCTGGAAAGCATAAAGGAATATTTGAAAGGAGTTTTTCAAAGAAAGACCTCGGTAAAGCTGCTTACATATTGAGCATCAAGATCTATAGAGATAGATCAAGACGCTTGATAAGTTTTTCAATGAGTACATACCTTGACAAGATTTTGAAGTAGTTCAAAATGGAACAGTCAAAGAAAGAGTTCTTGCCTGTGTTGCAAGGTGTGAAATTGAGTAAGACTCAAAGCCCGACCACGGCAGAAGATAGAAATAGAATGAAAGTCATTCCCTATGCCTCAGCCATAGGTTCTATAAAGTATGCCATGCTGTGTACCAGATCTATTGTATACCCTACACTGTGTTAAGCAAGGGAGTACAATAGTGATCTAAGAGTAGATCACTGGACAACGGTCAAAATTATCCTTAGTGGAATAAGGAAATATTTCTCAATTATGGAGGTGACAAAAAGGTTCGTCGTAAAAAGTTACGTCGATGCAAGTTTTGACACAGATCTGGATGACTCTAAGTCTCGATCTAGATACATATTGAAAGTGGGAGCAATAAGCTAGAGTAGCTCCGTGCAGAGCATTGTTGACATAGAAATTCGCAAAATACTTCCGGATCTGAATGTGACAGACCCGTTGACTAAAATTATCTCACAAGCAAAACATGATCACACCTTAGTACTCTTTGGGTGTTAATCACATAGCGATGTGAACTAGATTACTGACTCTAGTAAACCCTTTGGGTGTTGATCACATATCGATGTGAACTATGGGTGTTAATCACATGGTGATGTGAACTATTGCTGTTAAATCACATGGCAATGTGAACTAGATTATTGACTCTAGTGCAAGTGGGAGACTGAAGGAAATATGCCCTAGAGGCAATAATAAAGTTATTATTTATTTCCTTATATCATGATAAATGTTTATTATTCATGCTAGAATTGTATTAACCGGAAACATGATACTTGTGTGAATACATAGACAAACAAAGTGTCACTAGTATGCCTCTACTTGACTAGCTCGTATCGAAGATGGTTCTGTTTCCTAACCATAAACAAAAAGTTGTTATTTGATTAACGGGATCACATCATTAGGAGAATGATGTGATTAACATGACCCATTCCATTAGCTTAGCACCCAATCGTTTAGTATGTTGCTATTGCTTTCTTCATGACTTATACATGTTCCTATGACTATGAGATTATGCAACTCCCGTTTGCCGGAGGAACACTTTGTGTGCTACCAAACGTCACAACGTAACTGGGTGATTATAAAGGAGCTCTACAGGTGTCTCCAAAGGTACATGTTGGGTTGGCGTATTTCGAGATTAGGATTTGTCACTCCGATTGTTGGAGAGGTATCTCTGAGCCCTCTCGGTAATGCACATCACATAAGCCTTGCAAGCATTGCAACTAATGAGTTAGTTGTGAGATGATGTATTACGGAACGAGTAAAGAGACTTGCCGGTAACGAGATTGAACTAGGTATTAAGATACCGACGATCGAATCTCGAGAAAGTAACATACTGATGACAAAGGGAACAACGTATGTTGTTATGCGGTCTGACCGATAAAGATCTTCGTAGAATATGTAGGAGCCAATATGGGCATCCAGGTCCCGCTATTGGTTATTGACCGGAGACGTCTCGGTCATGTCTACAGTGTTCTCGAACCGTAGGGTCCGCACGCTTAAGGTTTCGATGACAGTTATATTATGAGTTTATGAGTTTTGATGTACCGAAGGAGTTCGGAGTCCCGGATGAGATCGGGGACATGACGAGGAGTCTCGAAATGGTCGAGACGTAAAGATCGATATATTGGACGACTATATTCGGACATCGGAAAGGTTCCGAGTGATTCGGGTATTTTTCGGAGTACTGGGTAGTTACGGGAGAAGCAATAGGCCTTGATGGGCTTTAGTGGGAAGAGGAGAAAGGGCCAAGGGGTTGCTGCGCCCCCCCTCCCCTCTGGTCCGAATTGGACTAGGGAAAAGGGGGCCGGACACCTTTCCTTCTCCTCTACTTCCTTCTCCCTTCCTCCCCTCTTGGTGGACTCCTACTAGGACTTGGAGTCCTAGTAGGACTCCACATCCTGGCCGCACCAATTGCCTTGGCCGGCCTCCTCCTCCTCCATCCTTTATATACTGAGGCAAGGGGCACCCCATGAACACAAGTTGATCTTCGTGATCGTTCCTTAGCCATGTGCGGTGCCCCCCTTGTAGGATCGAAAGTATGTCTAGAGGGGGGGTGATTAGACTACTTGACCAAATAAAAACTTAACCTTTTCCCAATTTTAGTTCTTGGCAGATTTTAGCTATTTTAGGACAAGTCAAGCAATCATCACATAATTCAAGCAAGCATGCAAAGAGTATATTGGCAGCGAAAGTAAAGCATGCAACTTGCAAGAATATAAAGGGAAGGGTTTGGAGATTTCAAACGCAATTGGAGACACGGATGTTTTTCCCGTGGTTCGGATAGGTGGTGCTATCCTACATCCACGTTGATGGAGACTTCAACCCACGAAGGGTAACGGTTGCGCGAGTCCACACAGGGCTCCACCCAAGGGCAACGGTTGCGCGAGTCCACGAAGGGCTCCACCCACGAAGGGTCCACGAAGAAGCAACCACCCACAAAGGGTCCATGAAGAAGCAACCTTGTCTATCCCACCATGGCCAATGCCCACGAAGGACTTGCCTCACTAGCGGTAGATCTTCAGGCGATCTCCTTGCCCTTACAAACTCCTTGGTTCAACTCCACAATCTTGTCGGAGGCTCCCAAGTGACACCTAGCCAATCTAGGAGACACCACTCTCCAAGAAGTAACAAATGGTGTGTAGGTAATGAACTCCTTGCTCTTGTGCTTCAAATGATAGTCTCCCCAACACTCAACTCTCTCTCATAGGATTTGGATTTGGTGGAAAGAAGATTTGAGTGGAAAGCAACTTGGGAAGGCTAGAAATCAAGATTCATATGGTAGGAATGGAATGTCTTGATCTCAACACATGAGTAGGTAGTTTTCTCTCAGAACATATGAGTAGGAATGATGTGTGTGTTCTGATGGCTCTCTCCTCGAATGAGAAGGAGGTGGAGGGGTATATATAGCCTCCACTCAAAATCCAACCGTTACATAGATTTCCAATCTCGATGGGACCGAATAAATAAACTCGGTCAGACCGAAATGGTAAACCTAGTGACCGTTAGGAATTTCGGTGGGACAGACATGCAACTCGGTAGGATCGATTCGGTTAGGGTTTGGGCATAACGTAATCTCGGTGAGACCGATTACGCAAACTCGGTGAGACCGAGTTTGGTAATTAGCTAACCAGAGAGTTGGTCAGGCAAACTCGGTGGGACCGATTTGCTCTTTCGGTGAGACCGAGTGGAACTCGGTGAGACCGAAAAGTTACAAAGGGGAAACACTGAGTTTACATTGCAATCTCGGTGGGACTGATTCGCTCTTTCGGTGGGACCGAAAAGTTACAAAAGGGAAACAGAGAGTTTGCAACCCCATCTCGGTGGGACCGAGATCCTTATCGGTAGGACCGAATTGCTAGGGTTTGGCAGTGGCTAATGACAATTGAAACTCGGTGGCGCCGGATAGGAAAAATTGGTAGGGCCGAGTTTGGCTTAGAGTTTAGGTCATATGTGGATATGGGAAAGTAGTTGAGGGTTTTTGGAGCATATCATTAAGCACATGAAGCAAGAGGCTCATTAAGCAACACCTCATCCCTCCTTGATAGTATTGGCTTTTCCTATGGACTCAATGTGATCTTGGATCACTAAAATATAAAAAGAAGAGTCTTGAGCTTTTGAGCTTGAGCCAATCCTTTGTCCTTAGCATTTTGAGGGTTCCACTTTCACATCCATGCCATGCCAATCATTGAGCTTTCCTGAAATAATCATCTTGGAATAGCATTAGCTCAATGAGCTATATGTTGTTATGAATTACCAAAACCACCTAGGGATAGTTGCACTTTCAATCTCCCCCTTTTTGGTAATTGATGACAACATATAGATCAAAGCTTCGACAAATGATAATAAGCATGAAGTATATCGTCGCTTTGAGAAGTATGTGATAAGTAAGAGCTCCCCCTAAATTTGTGCATATATAAAATTTGCTTTGGACTGCAAATGCACAAGGAGTTAGAGTCATGGGTTACTCTTCCATGTCACATACATCTTGGTGGAGCGCTCAAAATGATAAGAATGAAATACATGCACTCATCACCAAGAATAGTGAATGATCACAAGCGATAGATAGCATGATAATATTTAAGCAAGCATTAAGCAAACATTAAGTGTAGCTTATGATCAAACACATGATCATCGATGTCCCACAAATACTGACATAGTATCAAGCACTCAAAAGCAGAAAAGGTTCGAAAGACCACCAAATAAAACAAGAGAGAAAAGCAACACACTCTCTCTCGAAGCCTATGATCTATACATCTTCTCCCCCTTTGGCAACAAGTTACCAAAAAGTTCCTAGAAAATGCATAGTGCTAAGTCGTCGCTCAGGCTTGATCTTCAGGTGGTGGTGGAGTCCGGATCACTCCAAGGACGAAGGCTTCTGTAGATGCTGAAGTAGTCGCCGGAGTTGGAGCTGAGGTAGATGCTGGAGCTGAGGCTGTGGCTGGTGCAGACGTTGTAGCTCTGGTGTCAACAACTGGCAGTGCAGACGACCTCGGACCTCGTGGCACTCTAGAAAAAGCATGAGTTGTGGTCCTGCCTCTCCTCTCATTCATGTCCTCCTGGAGCTGCTCCACTACAGACTGGACTTCTATTACCTTGACATCCAAGTCATAGAACTTCTGTTCCATGATCCTCTCTAGGCTCTGCTGATTTTTAGTGAGGTTGGCTAGACTTTGCTCAATTCTCAGCGAGGATGCAATCAAGTAACTGAGCTACTCTTGTTTGGTCTTCAAGAAGTACTCAGATGCCTCCTCTTGAGTAGGCATCCTGGCAGCTTTCTCCTTCTTCGCCTTCTCCTTCTTTGCATAAGCTTGTGCAGATGATGGCTCATTTTCTGTCATCACAACTTCATTGTTCTCAAAATCTGGACGGATGGGCAGGTGTTCCTTATCCAACAAATATACGCCCGTGCCCATCTTGGAGTTGATGAGCTCCTGAATCTGAGGGGCATATCCACAACTCCTCTTTTGATCTGCAACTGTCCTCTTAATGGTTTCCACAATGAGACTCATGACCTTGAATTTCTGAGGCACGTCAAAGACATGAAGCAGGTTGATCGCGTGACCTCTGATCATCTTGTGATCTCCAGACTTAGGCAACAGAGTGTGCCTTAGTATCCAATTGATAGTAGGTAATCCTGAGAGCAGATAGTGCACTGAGCCAAACTTGAATGTGTCAAGAGCTTCATTGGGAATTTCCTTGTACATGTTGGACATGGAGTTATGGTCCATTTTCTTCTTGGCATAGATGTCCAAGTCCTCATCTTGCTCTTCTGAGGCATTGATGATCTGTGCCCACTCAGCCATTGTAGATTGGTACCTTGTACCCTCAGACATCCAAGTAATCCTGCCATCCGGATAAAAGTGAGCTGTGGAGTAGAACTGCATGATGAGTTCCTCATTCCACTTTGTGAGCTTCTGCCCAACAAAGTCCTCTACTCCACACGCTCTGAAGCTGTCCTGAACTCCTGGATAGTGCTCTTCATTCTCCTTGATATAGGTCCAGTCGACCCATCTCATGTCACAAACGATTGGCTTCTTGTCAAGCAAAACAGTCTCATAAAAATCTTGTTGCTCCTTTGTGTGAAATATGTAGTCCACGGCAGTCCTTCTCCTAGAAGCATATGGATCTGCTTCCCTCCATTTCCTGAGCCCTGAGTCTCCTGAGCTTCATGTCCTCAGCCACAGGATGAGCATCGTTGTGGTCTGGGATCTTGGGCTTGAGCTTCTGAAGGACACTCTCTTCCTCTTCTTCAATAGCTTCAGGCACTGGGGCCTTGTTCTTTTCTGCAGCAGGTATACTCCTTGTGTTTCTCTTGGGAGTTGTCTTAGGCTTAGATGCTGCCTTAGGAGCTTCATTGGGCTTGGATGCAGCTCTCCCTGACCTTATGGCATCTCCCATAAGTTTGGCTGCCTTGGGTGCTGGTGCAGCAACCTCTTCTTCCTCCTCCTCTTCCACCATGATGGAGGCTCTCCCAAGCACTTTGGCTACAGTCTTCTTTACTCTCTCTTTCCTCTTCTTACCCTCAGCAGCAATGGGCTCAATGGGAGTAGGTGCAGGCTTCTCAGTTGAGGCTCTAGCCTTTGACATTGGCTGCCTGCCTGCTGGCCTCTTGATCTTCAGGCCTGGCTTTGAGCCTTGAGCTGGCTCAACCCTCTTGGAAGTGGCCTCTTCCTCTGCCACATAGTCTTCATCCTCAGAATCAGACTTTCTCTTCTTCCTTTGACGTGTGGTAGCCTTAGGCAGATTGCTGGGTGTGCTCCTGCTGCCATCATCAGAAGAACTTGAGGGGCTAGTGCCCTCACTCATCACAACTTGCTACTCTGAGAGGTTCTGGCTGTCACTTTGATCAGACATGTTGCAAACTGACTGCTGACCCTGTGAATAGATTATAGAAGAGATAGAGTGGATGAGCATCACAAAAAAGCAGAGATTTTTGCAAAAGATTAATTCAAAAACTTAGTTTTAGTTTTCCATAGAAAGCATCTCGGATCTACCGATTTTCAAACTCGGTGACACCGAAGCAGTTTTGGCACCTGAACTGATGAACTCGATCAGACCGAGTCACAGTTCGGTGGCACCGAGACTGCTAGGGTTTCACAGAATTCCAAAATCGGTCGCACCGATAAGTTATTCTTGGTCAGATCGAGTTTAACTTGTGCAATGGCAGAAGCCAGATCGGTGGGACCGAGTTTTTCAACTCGGTGGGTCCGAGATGGTTTCGGCGGAAACCTAACCCTAAAATTTTCGAATTAAACCTAATCTACAAGCGTTTTGACTGGATAGAAGTTTATCAATCGTGGCAAGATTCATGATGATCACAATGTGCTAGGAATCAGATTAAGGAATAGCACAATGATCAACTCCATACCCTAGTTTGGTGTGGACTTGCTACGGCGGCAACGGCGGGGCAGAAATCCGTTGACGATGGCGAAGACCAGCGACTGGAGGCTGCTGGCGGCGAGGAGACGATCCGGAGACCTCGGGGGCAGAGCAGGCTATCGCGCGGGCGAGGAGGTTTCGGAGAAATTTCCAAAATTCTGCCCGTCACTATATATAGCCCGACCCTGTCGGTGTGACCGAGTGGAACAACTCGGTGGCACCGAGATGCAAAACTGTGTGCAGTTATTGCAACTCGGTGTGACCAAAAAGTTCAAATCGGTTGCACCGAGATTGAAAACCTAGATCAACTTAATGAACTCGGTAGGACCAAAAATGGAGTATCAGTCAGACCGAGATTCATAAAGAGGTTTTGGAAATTTAAGTCTATGACGAATCGGGGACTCCGAGCGCTCCTCACACAGAGTGGTTCGAATCTGACTTGATCAAGTTTTGTGATGCAGCATGAATAGAGTTTGAGACGAGAAAAGCATAGATAGCTAGAGGAGGTTCTTAGGCATTCTTGTCCATCCACCTGGCAAAATAATATAAAGCCAAACAATCAAAACAACAAGTGGATGTCCTTGAATGAGTAAAATATGCAACCAACATGCTCACACAATAAGATAGCAAATGAAATATGTGGCAAAGCATGCACAACCAATTCTAGCATCTATCAAGCAATTTGCGATGACTAGGTCATCTATATATGAGTATATTGACTTAAGAGTCAAGTGAGAACACTTGATCGTAGGTCATACTCATCGTTTAAGCTCAAGTGGGGTTGCCACTTTTACATAAAGCATTGTTTTGTTCACATCTTTAGAGTTGCTTTAGCTCAAGTCTTAGAGTAAAGCTCCCCCTAGATGTGATATCCCCCTAAGAGGGATAAACTAACCTTGGGTTTTGTCGATGATGACTTCATGTAGATATTGAAGATGTGGATGCTCAATGTTGATGTAGATCTCTTGGAGCTATCCTTTTGAGTGAATTGCACTTCCAATACCTACATGGGTTAGTCCCACAAGGAACAAACAAGGATATCCATAGACATAGAGTGATGCACACAAAATATGATGTCCATGAAAACTCTAGGTTACCTTGTCCCTTGTCTTACCAACAAGAGGGTTTGTGACTCCTTGAACTAGTGTAAGATGTGGAAGTTGATTGCACTTGTTCTTGCCAAAATGATAAGAGTGAAGTATGTTGGCGGAGTCACCCTCGAGAACTCTCTAGTTCTTCTTCTTTTGGATCCACATCATCTTGATGGGAATCCTTGGAGCTGTAGTCGTACTTGATGAAGTGGAACTTGAAGTAGTCTTGGGAATCCACTTGACTAAGGTCTTAGGAGCTTCTTCAAATGCATCAATTTCCTCTTGAAGCTTGTCCTTGCCTTTTTGCTCGTAGTCTTGTGGTGGAAGATCATCTTGAGCTTGTGTCCCCTTGAAAGAAGTATACTTCTCTTGTTGAGGGACAAACTTAGTCTTGGGGTATTGATCTTCTTCCCATTCAACTCCATTGGCATTGAACTTTCGTTCAAAACCAACACCTTGATTCTTCCGGTGCATTCCTTGCTTGCGCACAATTTCCTCGAATTGCTTACTCCCGGCAAGGCTTTTGTACACTCCTTTCTCTATAATTCCCTTCAATAAGCTATTTTCTTGCTCAAGTGTAACTTGGCTAAGAGAATCATTAGTGGAATCAAGAGAACTACTAGAAGCAACAATATTGGATTTAGCATGATCATTGTTACTACTAGAGGAAGAATCTTTCTTGTTAGATTTGACTTGAGGCATGTAAGTGGATAAGAGTAAACGCTTGGCAATGTAAGAAGAACTTTTCTTGCGGAGATCATCATTGATTGCCTTTAAGAACTCATGCTCTTGCTCAAGATTGAGCTTTTCAAAGCGTAGTTTCTCATGAGCTCTTAAAAGTTCTCGGTGATCTTCGAAGATAGTGTCATGAGCTAACTTAAGAGTTTTTAGTTCTTTAGTTAGAGCCTCAATCTTCTCCTTATCATTGTCATTCGCTTTATCTTGTTTAGCATGCTTAATTGGTCTTTCATCATAGTATTCATCACTAGAGTTGTCACCAAGTAAATCATCACCTAACAAGTCATCTTCATCACTATTGAAATCAACATACTCGGGGTGTGTTACCTTAGGACCTTTGGCCATGAAGCATCTTCCAATTCCTTCATTTGGTGAGTCAAATATGTCGTAGGAGTTGGTTGACACAAGTGCTAGACCGGCAACACCTTCATCTTGAGTATCTTCGGAGTCGGAGTAATAACTTCTCTCGGAGTGGCTGTCGGAGTCGGAGCCGGATACCCATTCACCAACATGAGCTTGATGTCTTCGTCTTGAGTAGCTCCTTGATGATTTTTCCTTCCTTTCCGAGTCCTTGCTTCTCCGTGAGTATCTTCGTTCATAACGATCATCTCTACTCCTTCTCTCTCTTGGTGGTGATCCTTTGCTTCTTCTTTTGGAGAATCTTCTCTTCTCTTGTAGGGAGCCGTACACTCATTGGAATAGTGTCCGGGTCTTCCACAATTGTAGCAGTTTCGCTCTCGACTAGAAGATCTTTTGTCATTGTAGGACCTTGACTTGGAGCTTCTATCTTTGCTTCTACTCTTGTAGAACTTGTTGAAGTTCTTCACCATTAAGCTCAATTCTTCATTGAAGTCTTGTTTCTCACTTGATGATGTAGGGGCTTCACATGAGGCTTTGTAGGCACCACTTGATTTGTTGTGAAGTTCCTCTTTATCCTTAAGTGACATCTCATGAGCAACAATTCTTCCAATCACTTCCGTTGGCTTGAGATCTTTGTAATTGGGTATCATTTGGATCAATGTGCACACGGTATCATATTTTCCATCCAAGGCTCTTAGGATCTTCTTGATGATGAATTTATCGTTCATCTCTTCACTTCCTAAGCCGGCAATCTCATTTGTGATGAGAGCAAGCCTAGAGTACATTTCGGCGACGCCTTCACCATCCTTCATCTTGAACTTGTCAAGTTGGCTTTGAAGCACATCCAACTTGGATTCCTTGACGGAGTCGGTACCTTCGTGCATATCAATCAAAGTGTCCCAAATTTCCTTTGCATTCTCAAGGCGGCTGATTTTGTTGAATTCTTCGGGGCATAATCCGTTGAAGAGAATATCACAAGCTTGAGCATTGTATTGCAACATCTTCAACTCATCCGCGGTAGCTTCACGGTTTGGTTCTTTCCCATCAAAGAAGTCACCTTGCAAACCAACACACACAATAGCCCAAACGGCGGGGTTATGTCCAAGAATATGCATTTTCATTTTATGCTTCCAACTAGCAAAATTAGTACCATCAAAGTAAGGACCTCTATGGTGATAATTTCCCTCGCTAGATGCCATACTCTCCTAGGTTGTGAAACCAAGGCTATGACCACCAAAAGCTATGGAGATCAAGCAAATGGAGACCAAAGCTCTGATACCACTTGTAGGATCGAAAGTATGTCTAGAGGGGGGTGATTAGACTACTTGACCAAATAAAAACTTAACCTTTTCCCAATTTTAGTTCTTGGCAGATTTTAGCTATTTTAGGACAAGTCAAGCAATCATCACATGATTCAAGCAAGCATGCAAAGAGTATATTGGCAGCGGAAAGTAAAGCATGCAACTTGCAAGAATATAAAGGGAAGGGTTTGGAGATTTCAAACGCAATTGGAGACACGGATGTTTTTCCCGTGGTTCGGATAGGTGGTGCTATCCTACATCCACGTTGATGGAGACTTCAACCCACGAAGGGTAACGGTTGCGCGAGTCCACACAGGGCTCCACCCAAGGGCAACGGTTGCGCGAGTCCACGAAGGGCTCCACCCACGAAGGGTCCACGAAGAAGCAACCACCCACAAAGGGTCCACGAAGAAGCAACCTTGTCTATCCCACCATGGCCAACGCCCACGAAGGACTTGCCTCACTAGCGGTAGATCTTCACGAAGTAGGCGATCTCCTTGCCCTTACAAACTCCTTGGTTCAACTCCACAATCTTGTCGGAGGCTCCCAAGTGACACCTAGCCAATCTAGGAGACACCACTCTCCAAGAAGTAACAAATGGTGTGTACGTAATGAACTCCTTGCTCTTGTGCTTCAAATGATAGTCTCCCCAACACTCAACTCTCTCTCATAGGATTTGGATTTGGTGGAAAGAAGATTTGAGTGGAAAGCAACTTGGGAAGGCTAGAAATCAAGATTCATATGGTAGGAATGGAATGTCTTGATCTCAACACATGAGTAGGTAGTTTTCTCTCAGAACATATGAGTAGGAATGATGTGTGTGTTCTGATGGCTCTCTCCTCGAATGAGAAGGAGGTGGAGGGGTATATATAGCCTCCACTCAAAATCCAACCGTTACATAGATTTCCAATATCGGTGGGACCGAATAAATAAACTCGGTCTGACCGAAATGGTAAACCTAGTGACCGTTAGGAATTTCGGTGGGACTGAAATGCAACTCGGTAGGACCGATTCGGTTAGGGTTTGGGCATAACGTAATCTCGGTGAGACCGATTACGCAAACTCGGTGAGACCGAGTTTGGTAATTAGCTAACCAGAGAGTTGGTCAGGCAAACTCGGTGGGACCGATTTGCTCTTTCGGTGAGACCGAGTGGAACTCGGTGAGACCGAAAAGTTACAAAGGGGAAACACTGAGTTTACATTGCAATCTCGGTGGGACCGATTCGCTCTTTCGGTGGGACCGAAAAGTTACGAAAGGGAAACAGAGAGTTTGCAACCCCATCTCAGTGGGACCGAGATCCTTATCGGTAGGACCGAATTGCTAGGGTTTGGCAGTGGCTAATGACAATTGAAACTCGGTGGCGCCGGATAGGAAAAATCGGTAGGACCGAGTTTGGCTTAGAGTTTAGGTCATATGTGGATATGGGAAAGTAGTTGAGGGTTTTTGGAGCATATCATTAAGCACATGAAGCAAGAGGCTCATTAAGCAACACCTCATCCCTCCTTGATAGTATTGGCTTTTCCTATGGACTCAATGTGATCTTGGATCACTAAAATATAAAAAGAAGAGTCTTGAGCTTTTGAGCTTGAGCCAATCCTTTGTCCTTAGCATTTTGAGGGTTCCACTTTCACATCCATGCCATGCCAATCATTGAGCTTTCCTGAAATAATCATCTTGGAATAGCATTAGCTCAATGAGCTATATGTTGTTATGAATTACCAAAACCACCTAGGGATAGTTGCACTTTCACCCCTCCACCATATTCCACCTCGGTCATATTGTAGTGGTGCTTAGGCGAAGCCCTGCGACGATAGAACATCAAGATCGTCACCACGCCGTCGTGCTGACGGAACTCCTCCCCGACGCTTTGCTGGATCGGAGCCCGGGGATTCTCATCGAGCTGAACGTGTGCCAAGAACTCGGAGGTGCCGGAGTAACGGTGCTTGGATCGGTCGGATCGTGAAGACGTACGACTACATCAACCGCGTTGTCACAACGCTTCCGCTGTCGGTCTACAAGGGTACGTAGATCACACTCTCCCCTCTCGTTGCTATGCATCACCATGATCTTGCGTGAGCGTAGGAAATTTTTTGAAATTACTACGTTCCCCAACATGATATAGCAAGTGGTAGGTATCGCAGCATAGCAAAAGAGCGAGCAACTAGCAAGCAAAGATAGAAGTGATTTCGAGGGTATGATCATCTTGCCTGCAAAGTTCTCTGAATTGATGTAAGCTTGATCCTCGTAAGCGTACTCAACGGGTTCCTCAATCACGAACTCGTCTCCCGGATCTACCCAAAGCAAGAACACAAGCAAAGGAAACAACAATCAACCATGGTGCAATGCGCAAGCAACATGATGCAAAACATGGCATGATATGCGAGATGTGATATGCAATGCATATGCGTGCTCCGGAAGGAAAATATTGAACCATGCCTCAACTTGGCAAACCAAGCGTGCCGCTGGAAAGATGAGTTGATTTCAGTCGAAATTGATATAAAGATCAACGGAATCGGATGCACGGGTTGCAAATGGCAAGCAAAATAATAATGGCACAATTCTGCGATTAACAGCATGATGCCATCTAGAATGCAACTAGAAACTAAGTTACTGCACTCCAACATAGCGACAAAGCACATGGAAGTGATCTACTCAAGATGCTTGACAAAAGATGAACACTGAGCTACGGCTAAATCACACAAGAGCGGGTTCAAACAAGCATGGCAAAAGAGCAAAAGATATCAGCTTCCCAGACTTAGTAAAAATACTAACATGCCAGGAATTAACATCAGGAAGCAATATTTAGAGCAAGATAACAACATGCTACATGACCATATTATGGCAAAACAAGGCATGGCATGAATCTACTCAAAGCATATAACAAAAGTCCCTTACTGACCATAAGCCAAAAAGGATCATAAGATATGATGGCACCTATGTAAACATAGCAAGTTACGTTAACAGATTCAGACTTAGCAGAAAACTGGACATGGCAAAACAAAATAATGAAGGCATGTTTGCGAGCTCGATTCACTCAACACAAGGCATTGCATGACAAGCTAAGCATACTACCAGCAAGAAGACATGTTCAAGAAGCTAACCATGGCAAGAACAATCTCATAGCATGCATGGATCAACTACAACAACCTTGGCAAAATTGATTAACACGTAAACAATCTGTCAGGAACATTTTATAGCAAAAGTAGAGCAAGATTGAGTCATGCTAGGGCACTCCATAAATGCAAATAGGGGCATGGATGGATTGAACACAACCATATGTAAAAATCATCTTTACTAAACATACTCAAAAGAAGCACGGATCTCTCTATAGCAACATGAATACATGGCATTAAAATAACAATAGGGAAATGACTTAGTGAAATTCTAAGTCCCTGAAATCAGCAACATCACGAGAGCTACTTTGCATGATTGTGCTAGTCACCACATTGATCACAAAAATACATGGCATACACCCCTATAAAGATGGCATGACATAGCCCAAAACACATGTAGAGCTCATGCCCATATGCAGCACACAATAATTATGGCAAAAATGACAAATGCTCATAATCTGTTAAGAAACAGGAACTAACATTTTATAGCACTCTTGCAACGGCAATTAGGGCATCAATATGGACTCAAACAAGCATGGCAGAATGGAACAAAATGAAGAGCACATCCAGATGAACATTTTGATATCTCATACGCACAAACAGAGCTACGGATGAGGAGTTATGATGCGATGAACAGGGCTCCAGAATGTAAGAATTGAGGGACTTAGATGAAAATATCACCTCCGAAACAGATCTAGGGTTTCGGGCGCACTTTCCAAGGATCGCCGGAATCTTCGTCGCGGTGGTCGGTGTAGGACGGGGCGGCGCCGGAGATGCCAGATCCAGGCGGCGCGGTGGCGGAGCTCGCCGGAGACGGCCGGCGGAGGCGCTAGCAGGGGCGGCGCCGGTCGCAGAGGCGCGGGGCGATGCTGGCAGCGAGCGGCGCGGTTGGCAACGCGAGGGAAGGTGGTGGGCAGCGGCGAGGAGGCGGCGGGTGGCGCGAGCGGGCGGCGGCTGGCGAGGCGCACGGTGGGCGGCGCGAGCGGGCGGGGAGGCGCACAGGCGACGGCGTGGGGAGCCGGGCCGGGGAGGGCCTGGCTCGGGCTCGCGGGCTTCACGCGGAGTGGGGCACTGGGGGGACACGTGGCGACGCGCTAGAGGAGGAGAGAGGCGGCGCTGCTGAGGTGGCGGCTTCGGATTGGCTGGAGTGAGGTGGCCGGGCGCGGCGGACATGTCCGGGCGACGGGATTTTTGTCCGGCGACGCGGAGAGGAAGAAGGTTAGGGTTTCATCCGCGAATTTTCGGGGGGAGGTGCAAATATATAGGTAGAGGGAGCTAGGAGAGTCCAAATGAGGTGCGGTTTTCGGCCACGCGATCGTGATCGAACGACCGAGAGGATGGAGGGGATTTGGATGGGTTTGTGGGCTGACTTGGAGGGGTGTTGGGCTGCAACACACACGAGGCCTTTACGGTTCCCCGGTTAACCGTTGGAGTATCAAACGAACTCCAAATGGCACGAAACTTGACAGGCGGTCTACCGGTAGTGAACCAAGGCCGCTTGGCAAATATCGGTCCAATCCGAGAATTATCAACACCTGCACATGAAAAGAGGCAAAAGGAGGGCGCCGGAGGACATAGGAGTGTCGGATTGCAAAACGGACAACGGGGAAAATGCTCGGATGCATGAGACGAACACGTATGCAAATGAGATGCACATGATGACATGATATGAAATGCATGATACACAAACAAATGACATGGCAACAACAATGAATCACTGGAAGACACCTGGCGCAACGGTCTCGGGGCGTTACAACACTCCACCACTACGAGAGGATCTCGTCCCGAGATCTAGCATGGCACCGGAGGGAAAAGGAAGAGGAAGATAAGAGGTAAAACTAAGTTGCTTCTTTGACAAAGGAGTGAAACCAAAGAACCTTGAGAGGTTGAGCAAATTGAAATAAATAATGCAACGGAGACGAACAAAGTTGATAACTCTCCGTTAGAAAAGAGGAACAAGGGAGAACCAATTTGGGCAGCACTCCGATTGAAAAGAGATGCAAGACTTGATAAGGTGAAAAGAACTTGAGCAGAGGGCACAACACTCCGGTTAAACGGATAAGAAAGGAAAAGGAGCATGATCCTCACCATTTGAGATGAGGATTGAAAAGATCAACACCACAAAACCTCCGGAAGAAATGAGAGAATGGAATGGAATGAACGGAGGGAAACAAGATCTTGGGAGAGCACGCTTACAACCAATGCTAGAATGGAGTTGTTGTATTATCAACAACGAAAGGATAAGCTTGGTGTGGGCTTATGGAAGACATCTCCAAATTATGAGGTGAAATTCTGCCACTCACGGAAAAAAATTGATTGGGAGCTAGAAAAAGATAGAAATCTTTCTTCCACCGAGGTGATAAGGATAAAACTTGGATCATAGATAATCACCACAAAGAGCAACATTCCCAATGGAAGGCTTTAGGTGAAATTTATACCAAGATAACTCCATGGAAGAAAGTGATGGGTTTAAATACCTCATTCTTGTGAATGAAGAATGATATATTACCACCTCAAAAGATAAGGGAGAACAATTGCACTCTGGATTGCAAGATGAAGAATGCTTGAGCTCCTCTGAAAAGAATCTCAATGAACACTTCGAGAAGGAATTAAATCCTTGATGAACCATTATGTAGAGCCTCCATGAAGAACTCCGGTAATAAAAGGATGATCAAACGAAAAGAAAGAGAAGTTGAAAACACAAGGTGAATCCTTGCAATGATTTAGATGGAGCTTCGCGATGATATAACCGAGAAAACTTGAAACTCAGGAAAGATTGAAGAACAACTGAAATCAATAATTTTGATGAACCTCCGGAATAAAGAATTAAATTTGGTCGATGAAACAAGAATAAGAATTACATTATGCTTATCCTTCATCAATTAAATTGATGACAAGCAACGGATTTGGCATACTACTTATTCTCGTAGAAAAGATTCAGGAGAGATATAGCGTAATCTTGAAAAGGTCTTCAACGAACCACCAATAGGATTGAAACAACGAATGCATTGATATGATAATGAAGGAAAAGAAATCTTGAACGAACCACCATAAGAATTGAAAAAGAACGAAGAAAAGAGATGAATCACCGGTAAGAATTAGAAAACGAACGAAGATACTTGGGGAAATTTAGATACTAGAGAATGAAGAGATCCCAAACTGATTAGATAACACTTGAATAATGCACTGGTAAGATTTGGAGAATGAGAGCTGAAAGCTGGGAATGAATAATTCCGAAATGATGGCCTTCGGAGAATCAAACTGAAAAGACTCCTGAATTGCTCCGGATGGGTGAAAAGAATTCTTGCAATTGAAAACAATTATGAGAGGATGGCGTAAATCTAGCACCATGGATCCTTGAGAGAACGGATAAGATTTGGAGGAAAAACTCTTCTTCGGTCTTCAAAATCCGAGAATGACGACGAGAAACACCACCATGAATTATTGAGATACTCCGAGAGAATCAAAAGCGAAGAGGTTGAGCCAACGATGAAAAGAATTTGACCGATCTTGGAGAAAAGGCATTTGACTGATGATAACTCATTCTTACATCAAACTTAGGAAGAATTTGAGAAGCTCCGGGAAAATTAGAAGAGTCAGGTAAGATCCTGGGAAAAGACCTGTGGGTTAGGGCCCACTCAAAAGAAACACCGTTGAACGATTACTTGAAAAGAGAGATTGCACCGGTTGAGTTAAATGGCTTGAATGAGATAACAACCTCGAGATATCTTGAACGATTGAGAATGGCAACGCGAATCTTTCGAGATATCTTCAGCACTCTGGGACAATTGAGTAGCAAGCGGGGAATGATTATGAGGTGCAACAGCATGAGAAAACATTTGAAACGAGGAAAAGATATGATCGACAAAGCTTGAATCGAATCCATCGGAGAAGAAAGAGAACAAAGAATGATGATCTTGAAGCTCCGTTAGTATCTTCATGAGAATCACCGGATAAGAACATTGACGGAAAAGAATGGAGAGACTTCCCATCCATAAAATAGATACTTGATCGAGAAATCTGAGTCCTTGAAGAAACAAGGGTGGGTGGGCGGGAAAAACAAAGGCAGCTTGGGACAGATGAACAAACACTGTTGAGAGAACTTCCAATTGAACTTGCGAATGTTGAAATGCTCGGATCCACTTGAAGAGAAGCATGCCGGTTGGAAAAGAATTGACATGACAATCTCGATGATCAAGAAGGATTAGTATTCACATAGAAATGTGAGAACACCACTTAGGAAAGATATGGAAACACATTTGACATTGAAGCAACTCGAATACCACAATCAATCAAAAACAAAGGATTGGCTTGCAAAATAAGCCAGAAACAAACATATGATAGATCCCATATCGTATCATGTGTCTGTTGGATGATATTCTAGGAGCTACTTGAATTCCCACTTATAAACTCCCGAGACTTTCTGGTTATGCAATCAGGTGTTGGTGATATAGGGGAAGCATAATATCTCACCCAAAACTAGCAAATCCTACATCCAGCTGTATCCATCCTTCAACACATAACCAAGAAATCTTCGGAAATCATTTACCTCAACCTTCGAAAAGCATCCGTTATACGAGTTATGGCAATACTCCCAAACTCCCGCCCCAGTATTGGGTGGCGTCAAGGTTATCTCACCAACAACTGCATAAAATGTTGGAAATATGCCCTAGAGGCAATAATAAAATGGTTATTATTATATTTCTTTGTTCATGATAATTGTCTATTGTTCATGCTATAATTGTGTTATCCGGAAATCGTAATACATGTGTGAATACATAGAGCACAGCACGTCCCTAGTGAGCCTCTAGTTGACTAGCTCGTTGATCAAAAGATAGTCATGGTTTCCTAACTATGGACATTGGATGTCATTGATAACGGGATCACATCATTAGGAGAATGATGTGATGGACAAGACCCAATCCTAAGCATAGCTCAAAGATCGTGTAGTTCGTTTGCTGTAGCTTTTCTGAATGTCAAGTATCATTTCCTTAGACCATGAGATTATGCAACTCCCGGATACCGTAGGAGTGCCTTGGGTGTGCCAAACGTCACAACGTAACTGGGTGACTATAAAGGTACATTACAGGTATCTCCGAAAGTGTCTGTTGGGTTGGCACGAATCGAGACTGGGATTTGTCACTCCGTATGATGGAGAGGTATCTCTGGGCCCACTCGGTAATGCATCATCATAATGAGCTCAATGTGATCAAGTGGTTGATCACGGGATCATGCATTACGGTACGAGTAAAGTGACTTGCCGGTAACGAGACTGAACAAGGTATTGGGATACCGACGATCGAGTCTCGCGCAAGTAATGTACCGATTGACAAAGGGAATTGTATACGGATTGATTGAATCCTCGAATTCGTGGTTCATCCGATGAGATCATCGTGGAGCATGTGGGAGCCAACATGGGTATCCAGATCCTGCTGTTGGTTATTGACCGGAGAGTCGTCTCGGTCATGTCTGCATGTCTCCCGAACCCGTAGGGTCTACACACTTAAGGTTCCGTGACGCTAGGGTTGTTAGGAAGACTTGTATGTGATTACCGAATGTTGTTTGGAGTCCCGGATGAGATCCCGGACATCACGAGGAGTTCCGGAGGTAAAGATTTATATGTGGGAAGTTGTCATACGGTCGCCGGAAAGGTTCGGGGGCATATCGGTATTGTACCGGGGCCACCGGAGGGGTTCCGGGGGTCCACCGAGAGGGGCCACCTCTTCCGGAGGGCCTTATGGGTTGTATGGAGAAGGGAACCGGCCCAAGTGGGCTGGGGCGCCACACCCCCCTAGGGCCCATGCACCTAGGGTTGGGGGGAAACCCTAAGGGGGGCGCCCCCTTGCTTGGGGGGCAAGCCCCCCTCCCCTTGGCCACCGCCCCCCTCTAGATCTCATCTAGAGGGGGATGGCCCCCTTCCCCCTTCCCCTATAAATATAGGGGTGAGGGGAGGGCTGCATACAACATCCAAGGCGCAGCCCCTCCCCTCCCCAACACCTCTCCTCCTCCATAAGAGCTTGGCGAAGCCCTGCCGGAGTACTGCAGCTTCACCACCACCACGCCGTCGTGCTGCTGTGGGAGCTCTCTTCCTCAACCTCTCCCTCCTCCTTGCTGGATCAAGGCGCGGGAGACGTCCTCGCTCCGTATGTGTGTTGAACATGGAGGTGCCGTCCGTTTGGCGCTAGGATCTTTGGTGATTTGGATCACGTCGAGTATGACTCCATCAACCCCGTTCTCTTGAACGCTTCCGCTCGTGATCTACAAGGGTATGTAGATGCACTCCTCTCTCCCTCGTTGCTAGATGACTCCATAGATTGATCTTGGTGATGCATAGAAAATTTTAAAATTCTGCTACGTTCCCCAACAGTGGCATCATGAGCTAGGTCTATGCGTAGTTACTATGCACAAGTAGAACACAAAGCAGTTGTGGGCGTCGATATTGTCAATTATCTTGCCGTTACTAGTCTTATCTTGATTCGGCGGCATTGTGGGATGAAGCGGCCTGGACCAACCTTACACGTACGCTTACATGAGACCGGTTCCACTGACTGACATGCACTAGTTGCATAAGGTGGCTGGTGGGTGTCTATCTCTCCCACTTTAGTCGGATCGGATTCGATGAACAGGGTACTTATGAAGGGTAAATAGAAATTGGCAATTCACGTTGTGGTTTTGGCGTAGGTAAGAAACGTTCTTGCTAGAAACCTATAGTAGCCACGTAAAAACTTGCAACAACAATTAGAGGACGTCTAACTTGTTTTTGCAGCAAGTGTTTTGTGATGTGATATGGCCAAAGGATGTGATGAATGATATATGTGATGTATGAGATGATCATGTTCTTGTAATAGGAATCACGACTTACATGTTGATGAGTATGACAACCGGCAGGAGCCATAGGAGTTGTCTTTATTTATTTATGACATGCGTGTCAACATAAACGTCATGTAATTACTTTAGTTTATTGCTAAAGCGTTAGCCATAGTAGTAGAAGTAATAGATGATGAGACAAATTCAAGAAGACACGATGATGGAGATCATGATGATGGAGATCATGGTGTCATGCCGGTGACAACGATGATCATGGAGCCCCGGAGATGGAGATCAAAAGGAGCAAATGATATTGGCCATATCATGTCACTATTTGATTGCATGTGATGTTTATCATGTTTTACATCTTATTTGCTTAGAACGATGGTAGCTTAAATAAGATGATCCCTCATAATAATTTCAAGAAAGTGTTCCCCCTAACTATGCACCGTTGTGAAGGTTTGTTGTTTCGAAGCACCACGTGATGATCGGGTGTGATAGATTCTAACGTTCGAATACAACAGGTGTAAGCCAGATTTACACACGCAATACACTTAGGTTGACATGACGAGCCTAGCATGTACAGACATGGCCTCGGAACACGGAAGACCGAAAGGTCAAGCATGAGTCGTATAGAAGATACGATCAACATGAAGATGTTCATCGATGTTGACTAGTCCGTCTCACATGATGATTGGACACGGCCTAGTTAACTCGGATCATGTTATACTTAGATGACTGGAGGGATGTCTAATGTCTATCTGAGTGGGAGTTCATTGAATAATTTGATTAGATGAACTTAATTATCATGAACTTAGTCTAAAATCTTTACAATATGTCTTGTAGATCAAATGGCCCATGTTGTCCACAACTTCAACGCATTCCTAGAGAAAACCAAGCTGAAAGACGATGGCAGCAACTATACAGACTGGGTCCGAAACCTGAGGATCATCCTCATAGCTGCCAAGAAAGATTATGTCCTAGAAGCACCGCTAGGTGACGCACCTGGCCCAGAGAACCAAGACGTTATGAATGCTTGGCAGTCACGTGCTGATGATTACTCCCTCGTTCAGTGCGGCATCCTTTACAGCTTAGAACCGGGGCTCCAAAAGCATTTTGAAAGACACGGAGCATATGAGATGTTCGAAGAGCTGAAAATGGTTTTTCAAGCTCATGCCCGGGTCGAGAGATATGAAGTCTCCGACAAGTTCTTCAGTTGTAAGATGGAGGGAAATAGTTCTGTCAGTGAGCACATACTCAAAATGTCTGGGTTGCATAACCGCTTGTCTCAGCTGGGAGTTAATCTCCCGGATGACGCGGTCATTGACAGAATCCTTCAGTTGCTTCCACCAAGCTACAAGAGCTTTGTGATGAACTTCAATATGCAAGGGATGGAAAAGACCATTCCTAAGGTATATTCAATGCTGAAATCAGCAGAGGTGGAAATCAAAAAGGAACATCAAGTGTTGATGGTGAATAAAACCACTAAGTTCAAGAAAGGCAAGGGTAAAAAGAACTTCAAGAAGGACAGCAAGGGAGTTGCCGCACCCGGTAAGCAAGCTGCCGGGAAGAAGCCAAAGAATGGACCCAAGCCCGAGACTGAGTGTTTTTATTGCAAGGGAAGTGGTCACTGGAAGCGGAACTGCCCCAAATACTTAGCGGACAAGAAGGCCAAGGTATATGTGATATACATGTAATTGATGTGTACCTTACCAGTACTCGTAGTAGCTCCTGGGTATTTGATACCGGTGCGGTTGCTCACATTTGTAACTCAAAGCAGGAGGTGCGGAATAAGCGGAGACTGGCGAAGGACGAGGTGATGATGCGCGTCGGGAATGGTTCCAAGGTCGATGTGATCGCCGTCGGCACATTACCTCTACATTTACCTACGGGATTAGTTTTAAACCTCAATAATTGTTATTTAGTGCCAGCTTTGAGCATGAACATTGTATCAGGATCTCGTTTAATTCGAGATGGCTACTCATTTAAATCCGAGAATAATGGTTGTTCTATTTATGTGAGAGATATGTTTTATGGTCATGCTCCGATGGTGAATGGTTTATTCTTAATGAATCTCGAGCGTAATGCTACACATATTCATAGTGTGAATACCAAAAGATGTAAGGTTGATAATGATAGTCCCACATACTTGTGGCACTGCCGCCTTGGTCACATAGGTGTCAAACGCATGAAGAATCTCCATGCAGATGGACTTTTAGAGTCTCTTGATTACGAATCATTTTACACGTGCGAACCATGCCTCATGGGTAAAATGACCAAGACTCCGTTCTCAGGAACAATGGAGCGAGCAACCAACTTATTGGAAATCATACATACTGATGTGTGCGGTCCAATGAGTGTTGAGGCTCGCGGTGGCCTATCGTTATGTTCTCACCCTCACTGATGACTTGAGTAGATATGGGTATGTCTACTTAATGAAACACAAGTCTGAGACCTTTGAAAAGTTCAAGGAATTTCAGAGTGAGGTTGAGAATCAACGTGACAGGAAAATCAAGTTCTTGCGATCAGATCATGGGGGAGAATACTTGAGTCACGAATTTGGCACACACTTAAGAAAATGTGGAATAGTTTCACAACTCACGCCGCCTGGAACACCTCAGCGTAATGGTGTGTCCGAACGTCATAATCGCACTCTATTAGATATGGTGCGATCTATGATGTCTCTTACCGATTTACCGCTGTCATTTTGGGGCTATGCTTTAGAGACTGCCGCATTCACTTTAAATAGGGCTCCGTCAAAATCCGTTGAGAAGACACCGTATGAATTATGGTTTGGGAAGAAACCTAAGCTGTCGTTTCTAAAAGTTTGGGGATGCGATGCTTATGTCAAGAAACTTCAACCTAAAAAGCTCGAAACCAAGTCGGAAAAATGCGTCTTCATAGGATACCCTAAAGAAACTGTTGGGTATACCTTCTACCTCAGATCCGAAGGCAAGATCTTTGTTGCCAAGAATGGGTCCTTTCTAGAGAAAGAGTTTCTCTCGAAAGAAATAAGTGGGAGGAAAGTAGAACTTGATGAAGTATTACCTCTTGAACCGGTAAGTGGCGCAGCTCAAGAAAATGTTCCTGAGGTGCCTGCACCTACTAGAGAGGAAGTTGATGATGATGATCATGAAACTTCAGATCAAGTTGCTACTGAACTTCGTAGGTCCACGAGGACACGTTCCGCACCAGAGTGGTATGGCAACCCTGTCTTGGAAATCATGTTGTTAGACAACGGTGAACCTTCGAACTATGAAGAAGCGATGGCGGGCCCGGATTCCGACAAATGGCTGGAAGCCATGAAATCCGAGATAGGATCCATGTATGAAAACGAAGTATGGACTTTGACTGACTTGCCCGATGATCGGCGAGCCATAGAAAATAAATGGATCTTTAAGAAGAAGACAGACGCGGATGGTAATGTGACCATCTATAAAGCTCGGCTTGTCGCTAAGGGTTATCGACAAGTTCAAGGGGTTGACTACGATGAGACTTTCTCACCCGTAGCGAAGCTGAAGTCCGTCCGAATCATGTTAGCAATTGCCGCATTCTATGATTATGAGATATGGCAAATGGACGTCAAAACGGCATTCCTTAATGGTTTCCTTAAGGAAGAATTGTATATGATGCAGCCAGAAGGTTTTGTCGATCCTAAGAATGCTGACAAGGTGTGCAAGCTCCAACGCTCGATTTATGGGCTGGTCCAAGCATCTCGGAGTTGGAACATTCATTTTGATGAGATGATCAAAGCGTTTGGGTTTATGCAGACTTATGGAGAAGCCTGCATTTACAAGAAAGTGAGTGGGAGCTCTGTAGCATTTCTCATATTGTATGTGGATGACATACTGTTGATGGGAAATGATATAGAATTCTTGGAAAGCATAAAGGCCTACTTGAACAAGTGTTTTTCAATGAAGGACCTTGGAGAAGCTGCTTATATATTAGGCATCAAGATCTATAGATATAGATCGAGATGCCTCATTGGTCTTTCACAGAGTACGTACCTTGACAAGATATTGAAGAAGTTCAAAATGGATCAGTCAAAGAAGGGGTTCTTGCCTGTATTGCAAGGTACGAGATTGAGCACGGCTCAATGCCCGACCACGGCAAAAGATAGAGAAAAGATGAGTGTCGTCCCCTATGCCTCGGCCATAGGGTCTATCATGTATGCTATGCTGTGTACCAGACCTGATGTAAACCTTGCCGTAAGTTTGGTAGGAAGGTACCAAAGTAATCCCGGCATGGAACACTGACAGCGGTCAAGAATATCCTGAAGTACCTGAAAAGGACTAAGGAAATGTTTCTCGTTTATGGAGGTGACGAAGAGCTCGTCGTAAAGGGTTACGTTGATGCTAGCTTCGACACAGATCTAGATGACTCTAAGTCACAAACCGGATACGTGTATATTTTGAATGGTGGGGCAGTAAGCTGGTGCAGTTGCAAGCAAAGCATTATGGCGGGATCTACATGTGAAGCGGAGTACATGGCAGCCTCAGAGGCAGCACAAGAAGCAGTCTGGGTGAAGGAGTTCGTTACCGACCTAGGGGTCATACCCAATGCGTCGGGCCCGATGACTCTCTTCTGTGACAACACTGGAGTTATTGCCCTTGCCAAGGAGCCCAGGTTTCACAAGAAGACCAGGCATATCAAGCGTCGCTTCAACTCCATTCGTGAAAGTGTTCAAAATGGAGACATAGAGATTTGTAAAGCACATACGGACCTGAATGTAGCAGATCCGTTGACTAAACCTCTCCCTAGAGCAAAACATGATCAATACTAGAACTGCATGGGTGTTCGATTCATCACAATGTAACTAGAATATTGACTCTAGTGCAAGTGGGAGACTGTTGGAAATATGCCCTAGAGGCAATAATAAAATGGTTATTATTATATTTCTTTGTTCATGATAATTGTCTATTGTTCATGGTATAATTATGTTATCCGGAAATCGTAATACATGTGTGAATACATAGACCACAACACGTCCCTAGTGAGCCTCTAGTTGACTAGCTCGTTGATCAAAAGATAGTCATGGTTTCCTGACTATGGACATTGGATGTCATTGATAACGGGATCACATCATTAGGAGAATGATGTGATGGACAAGACCCAATCCTAAGCATAGCTCAAAGATCGTGTAGTTCGTTTGCTGTAGCTTTTCTGAATGTCAAGTATCATTTCCTTAGACCATGAGATTGTGCAACTCCCGGATACCGTAGGAGTGCCTTGGGTGTGCCAAACGTCACAACGTAACTGGGTGACTATAAAGGTACATTACAGGTATCTCCAAAAGTGTCTGTTGGGTTGGCACGAATCGAGACTGGGATTTGTCACTCCGTATGACGGAGAGGTATCTCTGGGCCCACTCGGTAATGCATCATCATAATGAGCTCAATGTGATCAAGTGGTTGATCACGGGATCATGCATTACGGTACGAGTAAAGTGACTTGCCGGTAACGAGACTGAACAAGGTATTGGGATACCGACGATCGAGTCTCGGGCAAGTAACGTACCGATTGACAAAGGGAATTGTATACTGATTGATTGAATCCTCGACATCGTGGTTCATCCGATGAAATCATCATGGAGCATGTGGGAGCCAACATGGGTATCCAGATCCCGCTGTTGGTTATTGACCAGAGAGTCGTCTCGGTCATGTCTGCATGTCTCCCGAACCCGTAGGGTCTACACACCTAAGGTTCGGTGATGCTAGGGTTGTTAGGAAGACTTGTATGTGATTACCGAATGTTGTTCGGAGTCCCGGATAAGATCCCGGACGTCACAAGGAGTTCCGAAATGGTCCGGAGGTAAAGATTTATATATGGGAAGTTGTCATACGGTCGACGGAAAGGTTCGGGGGCATATCAGTATTGTACCAGGGCCACCAGAGGGGTTCCGGGGGTCCACCGGGAGGGGCCACCTCTTCCGGAGGGCCTTATGGGATGTATGGAGAAGGGAACCAGCCCAAGTGGGCTGGGGCGCCACACCCCCTAGGGCCCATGCGCCTAGGGTTGGGGGGAAACCCTAAGGGGGGCGCCCCCTTGCTTGGGGGGCAAGCCCCCCTCCCCTTGGCCGCCGCCCCCCTCTAGATCTCATCTAGAGGGGGCCGGCCCCCTTCCCCCTTCCCCTATAAATAGAGGGGTGAGGGGAGGGCTGCATACAACATCCAAGGTGCAGCCCCTCCCCTCCCCAACACCTCTCCTCCTCCATAAGAGCTTGGCGAAGCCCTGCCGGAGTACTGCAGCTTCACCACCACCACGCCGTCGTGCTGTTCTGGGAGCTCTCTTCCTCAACCTCTCCCTCCTCCTTGCTGGATCAAGGCGCGGGAGACGTCCTCGCTCCATACATGTGTTGAACGCGGAGGTGCCGTCTGTTCGGCGCTAGGATCTTCGGTGATTTGGATCACGTCGAGTACGACTCCATCAACCCCGTTCTCTTGAACGCTTCCGCTCGTGATCTACAAGGGTATGTAGATGCACTCCTCTCTCCCTAGTTGCTAGATGACTCCATAGATTGATCTTGGTGATGCATAGAAAATTATAAAATTCTGCTACGTTCCCCAACATAAAAGAGATTTTTTATGTCGGCGAGACTCAAGTATTCCAGAACTGCAATGACAAAATTGTGACGGCAACACCTCGGAGCTCAACTCCCCGGGACACTGCCACAACCCCTAAATGTCAGGAGGCACCAAGAACAATGTTCTCATCACAAAACTATCGGAACGATTCCAAGATACCAGCGTGATCCTAAATTTTTTCCGTGAAATTTGAGAAGAGAAAAGTCAAAACTCTACGTCAGGAGGCCTCACCAGAGCGACGAAGGGACTGAGGAGTAAAAAGAATCCTACTCTTCGATATATATAATCCTATAAGACTCAAAACATTTTTCTAGACTCAACAACGCTAGCGATTCGATCAAGCAGGGGGCTCCTAAGTCGGGGAAGGCTCTGATTACCAACTTGAAACACCCACGATGCGGTTATATCTCCCACGTGTCAGAGCACGACTTAGAGGCATAACCGCATAGTAGGCATGTCGCAAGAGGGGTAATCTTTACACATCCCATGTACTGAATATGAAAGGGATAAAGAGTTGGCTTACAATCGCCACTTCACACAATACATAAATATAGCATTACATCATCCAGAATACAATCAAGGTCCGACTACGGAACCCAATAAAGAAAGACAACCCCAAATGCATAGATCCCCGATCACCCCGACTGGGCTCCACTACTGATCAACTGGAAACGAAACAAGACTACGATCAAGATCTTCATCAAGCTCCCACTTGAGCTCGGTTGCGTCATCTGCACTGGTATCATCGGCACCTGCAACTGTTTGGAAGTATCTATGAGTCACGATGACTCAGCAATCTCACACCCTCGGATCAAGACTATTTAAGCTTATGGGTAGGAAAAAGGTAGTGAGGTGGAGCTGCAGCAAGCACTAGCATATATGGTGGCTAACTTACGCAAGTGAGAGCGAGAAGAGAAGCAAAGCATGGTCATGAACTAGAAGTGATCAAGAAGTGATCCTGAAACTACTTACGTTCAAGCATAACACAAGACCGTGTTCTCTTCCCGGACTCCGCCGAAAAGAGACCATCACGTCTACACACGCGGTTGATTCATTTTAATTAAGTTAAGTGTCAAGTTCTATGCAACCGGATATTAACAAATTCCCATCTGCCCATAACCACGGGCACGGCTTTTGAAAGTTCAAAACCCTGCAGGGGTGTCCCAACTTAGCCCATCACAAGCTCTCATGGTCAATGAAGGATATTCCTTCTCCCAGGAACACCCGATTAGACTCGGAATCCCGGTTACAAGACATCTCGACAATGGTAAAACAAGACCAGCAAAGCCGCCCGAATGTGCCGACAAATCCCGATAGGAGCTGCACATATCTCGTTCTCAGGGCACACCGGATGAGCGGTCCGTACAACTAAAACCAACCCTCAAGTTTCCCCGAGGTGGCGCTGCAAGGGGCTCTAGTTTGGACCAACACACTACAAAAAAAAGACACATCCGTGACATTTTGGGCCGAACGAATTTTTTTTCTGTCATACGTATGACACTTCTATGACGGTAATTGTGACAAAACCCGGTATCATCATAGATGTGTTGGGCTCCTACTTCTATGACAAAAAATCATGACAGAAAATGGGCTTTTCGTCCTGGGCGGGCCGGAGACGCAGCCGCATGACATTCTTTGGGCCGTCCATGACGGAAAAAACCGTGGTAGAAGCGAGGGCGAGGAATATTTCAGGGAGTTCTTGGTTACGGTGGGAGGTCGGGGGCCGAGCGATGCGCGTTTCCTCATACACGTACGCGCGTGTGTGCGAGGCGTTGGCTCTAACTGAACCCGAGCGAGGCGTTGGGCTCTAACTGAACCCGAGCGATTGCACTGCAGGCTACACGTTACTGAACCCGAGCTATCGATCGATGGCTGTTAACTGAACCCGATCGAGCGATTCCTTCGCTACTGCTGCTAACTGAAGCCGATCGATGTTGCCTCTGAATGAACAGTGAGCGTTGCGGGGGGGGGGGGGGGGTTGGATGGACAGTTCCCGGTGGGGGTGGATGAATAGGACACCATGGTGTTGCCTCTGGATGAACAGGACCCCGATCGATCGAGCCGGTTGGGGCTGGATGAACAGGACCCCGTGGAGGGCTGGATGAACAAGACCACCCCGTGGAGGGCAGGATGAACAGTAGACGGTGGAGGGTAGGATGAACAATATCCCGTGGAGGGGTGGTTGAACAGGAGCCCGTGGAGAGGGCTGGTTGAACAGTAGCCGGTGGAGTAGCGCGCGGTGGAGGCTGGATGAACAGGAGCCCGTGGATGAACAGTCGCAGGTGGAGGCTGAAGGAGGTCGACGGTGGATGAATAGTAGCTCGTGGAGGCTGGAGGGGGTTGACGGTGGAGATGAACAGTATCCCGTGGAGTCCCGTTTTGCGGTACGCCACACCCCTCCTGATGAAGAGGACCCCCATTTTGACCGTAGGAGGTCTGTTTCGTCCGTTTTGCGGTACGCCACACCCCTCCCGATGAACAGGACCCCCGTTTCGACCATAGGAGGTCCGTTTCCTCCGTTTTGCGGTACGCCAGACCCCTCCCGATCAACAGGATCCCGTTTCGAACGTGGCTGGTCGAACACAAGGCCGTTTCCTCCGTTCTGCGGTACGCCAGGCCTCGTTTCCATCGCCTGTTCCGTCCAAGCCCTCCCGATGAACACGACGCGTTCCGTTGCCTCCCCATGAACACGACGCATTCCGTTGCCTCCCCATGAACACGACGCATTCCGTTCCCTCCCCATGAACACAACGATGACGTTGTTTCTCCGTTCCGACCCAGTCATGTACACGAGCCCTGGCCGTACGTATGCGCGAGTAGGCGTTCGAGACCCCGCCCGTATGTACACATACGTGGCCGTATTTTCTTTCTTGCACACTGGCCACTGTACGTACGTGTACATGCTACGTGCGCGCCTCTACTACGACACGTGCGCGCCTCTACATCGACCAGTATATATGTACGTACATGTTCGCAACCATAATGACAATGCTACGTATGCTTCGACAAGGTGGGTCCCGACTGTCAGGCACTTCCTTGCGTGCGAAGATGTAGCTGGTGGGTCCCAGCAGTCAGGGGCAAACGTTTTTTCGCGAAATACGGTGGCCCGTCCAATGGGTCCCCGCTGTCAGGTGGAGGAATAATTATTTTGCGCATAGTAAGGAGGCACTTCCTTGCTGCGGCCGTGGCCCCAGCTGTCAACGTCTCCACGCACAGTACTCTTCCGATGGAAGTCGGTCGTTGACCACATTGACCATGCCGCGCCGAGAGCACCACAGCGGTGGACGACGGAGAGGCCTAGGAAGGGGACGACGCGGAGCCGGGGAAGACGCGACAGTGGAAGCCCGCGCAGAGAGGAGTACGAGGGTTCACTGGTTCGGCTGCGGTGTGAGGCTGTCGTGGCCGCAGGGCCTGGCCAGCGGTGGGAATAGTAGGGGTGGGTGAGGCCTCCGCGGCAGCACAGCCGGCCACGGGAGGCAGGAGCATGCGGGACGACCGGCGCTGCTTTGGGCAGCTGGAGCAAGAAGACCAGAGGTTGAAGAAGCACTACGGCCGTTGGATGGACATCGTACGGTCACTGGAGCTAGAATCGTTCATATTGACTAAGTTGACAAAGCCCTTCATCCCCGTCAACTTAGTAGGCCCACAAGTCAGCCTCCCACTAAGGTGGGTCCCAGCTAGCCGGGGGAGTATTCATTTTTTGTGCGTAATAAGGAGGCACTTCCGGTGGGTCCGAGCTGACAGCGGGGGGGACTTTTTGTCGTGAAATACGATGGCCCGTTCGGTGGGTCCCAGAAGTCAGGGGGAAACGATTTTTTTCGCAAAATACTGGTGGCCCGTCCGGTGGGTCCCCGCTGTCAGGTGGAGGAATAATTATTTTACGCGTAATAAGGAGGCACTTCCTTGCTGCGTCCGTGGACCCAGCTGTCAGCGTCTCCACGGACAGTACTCTTCCGATGGAAGTCGGTCGTTGACCACATTGACCACACCGCGCCGAGAGCACCACGGCGGTGGACGACGGTGAGGCCTAGGAAGGGGACGACGCGGAGCCGGGGAAGACGCATCAGTGGAAGCCCGCGCGGAGAGGAGTACGAGGGTTCACTGGTTCGGCTGCGGTGTGAGGCTGCCGTCGCCACAGGGCCTGGCCAGCGGTGGGAATAGTAGGGGGCGGTGAGGCCTCCACGGCAACACAGCCGGCGACGGGAGGCAGGAGCATGCGGCACGACCGGCGCTGCTTTGGGCGGCTGGAGCAAGAAGACCAGAGGTTGAAGAAGCACTACGGCCGTTGGATGGACATTGTATGCTCACTGGAGCTAGAATCGTTCATATTGACTAAGTTGATAAAGCCCTTCGTCCCCGTCAACTTAGTAGGCCCACAAGTCAGCCTCCCACCAAGGTGGATCCTAGCTAGCCGGGGGTGTATTCATTTTTTTTGTGCGTAATAATGAGGCACTTTCGGTGGGTCTGAGCTGACAGCGGGGGGAACATTTTTTTCGCCAAATACGGTGGCCCGTCCAGTGGGTCCCAACAATCAGGGGGAAATGATTTTTTTTGCAAAATACTGGTGGCCCGTCCGGTGGGTCCTCGCTGTCAGGTGGAGGAATAATTATTTTCCGCGTAATAAGGAGGCACTTCCTTGCGGCTGCCGTGGACCCAGCTGTCAGCGTCTCCACACACAGTACTCTTCCGATGGAAGTCGGTCGTTGACCATATTGACCACGCCGCGCCGAGAGCACCACGGCGGTGGACGACGGTGAGGCATAGGAAGGGGACGACGCGGAGCCGGGGAAGACGCGACAGTGGATGCCCACGCGGAGAGGAGTACGAGCGTTCACCGGTTCGGCTGCGGTGTGAGGCTGCCGTCGCCGCAGAATAAAAGGGGGTGTGGGTGAGTAGAGGGATGCCCTGGCCAGCGGTGGGAGTAGTAGGGGCGCTGAGGCCTGCGCGGCAGCACAGCCGGCCATGGGAGGCGGGAGTAGGCGGTCCCGCCGGCGCTGCTTTGGCGGCTGGAGCAAGAAGATCAGAGATTGAAGAAACACGACGGCCGTTGGATTGACATCCAAGGATTACGTCTGCTAGAATCTTTTGTTGACGTACATAATACCTAAAAAATCTTGCATATGCGTCAACTAAACAGGCCCACAAGTCAGACCACTCCCTCTTTTTTTTTAATAATTTATATATAGCTCATGGCAACTTCTTATGCAATTTATTGCAGTCGTTTTTTTGGTTGGCTAGGGCCAATTTCGCATATTTCTGTGGGTTCCAAACTATTTTTAATACCGAAATGTCCAGCCAGATTTAAAGTACTTTGAAGATATATTTAAATTAGGTTAATGCCCAGTGAAATAGGAATCTGAAAATGTAATAAAATTCAGAAATTATAAAGTAATTGCCAATTTGTCATCTGTTTTTATATTTACAACCCATTTCATATTACTTTCAAGATTTGCAGGCGTCTTGAAAGAGTTGCAGCCCATCAGGGCGTAGAAAAATAAGTAGGCCTGGATTGGGTATTCTTCAGAAAAAATAAACTGGGCTCATTTTCACAAAGAAAAAATAGCTGGGCTGGTCACATGGTGAACATAAAATATAAGCCTGGGCTAGACGGGCCACATCCCAGTTCAAACCCTGCTCCGTCTCAACAATACCAAACAAAAAAAATACTGCTCGAGTAGCTACGTCCCAGGTGTCAGCCGATCTTGTGTTGTTCTCTTGTCTATTGACTATATACGCTCCCAATGTCGTGGGTCCCAGATGTCAGGAAAACACTAGGAGGAAGCATTTTATTTTTCCATACGCTGACGTGGTGGGCCCCTACTGTCATCCTCTCCACGTACTTCTGCTGATTCCTGTTGTTTGTTGACCATGTTGACAACGCGAGAGGGCGGCTCCGCAGCGAGCGCACCAAAGCACGCGGAGGACGTCGACGTTAATGATTTAGGAGACGGTGGGGCGGAGATGCGTGCGTTGAGGCGCAGCCAGCCATGGGAGGCGGAAGCAGGCGGCCCCGCCGGCGCTGGTTTGGTTTTGGCGGCTGGAGGAAGACAGGACTAAAGAAACACGACAGACTGTAGTACTTAACAACCTTAACTGAAACCAGCAAGGGCACTTAACAACCAAAGCTGAAAGCAGTATGAGTACTTATACAGGTTCAACCGTACAAAGCACGCCTCGAACAGTGCTACTTTGCCTACAGTTAACCAAGGGTGAGGCCGCCAAGCCCCAGGACAAGGCCCATGCGCCACCCTGCGCATCCACAACCTTTTGAAAGCAGCTTCATCTCGCAACGTGGTTAATAAACAGGATATTCGCTTTATAGCCATGGAAAAGCATGAACATAATCTTCTGTCCTATTCTCCAAGATGGACATGCCTTCATTATTTGAGACCGCCCATGAATAAGTATCTTTTCACCTCCAAGGGGAATTGAGTAGGTCGACATAAACATCATGTTGTGACCAAGCGCAAGTCTGACCCGACCATGGTCAGGCATCTGTATAGGAACAATAGAACTCGGCAGTTCCTGTTTCAAGAAGATCACAGCTGTAAAACTATGTATAAGCAATAGTTTATGAACAACATATATAACAGAAAACAGCTCGTACCATAAGTTTCTCGACACAGTTGGACCTGTTCAACGAGTGCAGCAGTGGCACACATATCCCACGTGGCCTTCCACCATTGAAACGCCCCACAAGGACCTCAAGACGATCAATAAAGTGTAGGAACTTGTGGATGTCGATCCAGTCAACTTCAGTGCCATTAGTAACAGCCGAGTTATTACAGAGTAACAAACGAGCAGACTGCTTAACTCTGAAAAAACCTACACGTGCCACCAATTATAAGAAAATATTAGTTAGAAGTAGCATCTTCGTGAGAGATTCGTTGCTACTTCTAAAGTTAAATTGTGATTAGTTAGACAGAATAGGTGGATTAAGAAGTAATCGAGGCAACAAGCAAGAACCAGATACAAAACTAACATGGATGAACAATTGGAACGACGTCGGGGTGGAAGATCGCAGTGAAGATGAGACCAGGTTCTGCTATTTCCATCAACATTCGTGCGCCAACTTTCAGTCCGTAACACTTGAGAAAGTTTATCCAAGTTCGGCCATAAAAAAGCAGCGATCTTCTTGGTTCATGAACCCAACTCGGAACTTATATCCATGGCTTGTCTTCACTGTGACCATTAAACTAGTGTATTCAGTTATGGCAAGGCCGAGCATCTTGAGTACATGTGTTCTGGCAGAGCAAATAATACACTGCAGGAAAAATAATATGAGAACACAGCATGTTCAAAAAAACCCCACCCTCCCGAATAGAAAAGAGGATTCTAGGAACATACTGTGCGCATTTCAAAATGATGTGTTAGGATGAGGAGGAACAAGTGTGGCATCTTGCCGAGGGCGCAGAAACCTGTAGGGTACTCACACTTTGGGCACTGCAAATGAAACACACTAGATTCAGTAGGAAGAAAAATGCATCAACGGCGGCGGCTGCCATCCTAGGATTACCTGCAACCAAGGGACTTGGGTTTATCGGGGATGGATGAAGAATTCGTACCTGGTTCTCCATGAGAAAACCCTATGCAATCGCCGAGAGGGGGTTTTCTCTGAACAAGCAGACGAGGGAGAAGGGGATTCAGGCCCAGTGAAATATTGCCGCTTCGTCCATCCAGCTTACTGCTAAAGCTGGAAAGGGGGGGTTGTGATTTGACGGCTCATTGAGCATTACTGCGGCGCTACAACCGGGGTGTGTCTACCGTGAAGTTGTGCACTCTAATTTGTGCATATGGCACGTGGACCCCGTTGTCGGTTGCCCCACATATCAGCGAAAGGAAGTAGAAAGACAAGAGTAACTAGTTACACATAAATATATTTTTTGACAGAGAGATAGTCCCTCTATAAAGAAATATACAAATCTTTTATATCACAGGCTCACCTTGCCGAGAAAAATACTCCCTCTGCAACGCACGGGCATTACGGGGGTTCAGCTGAGAATATAATACTCAGATGTTTTTTTTGAGGGATAAAAGCTGCTTTATTGAAGATTAACAGTCATAGGTATACAAATAATTTCGTGGGTTCCTGTGAGCCAAAGATGGCGTCCACAAGGCAAAGAAGTAGCAGCTTTTGCGAGCACATGCGCTTCAACATTACACTCACATTTTTCATGTATGATCTCCATGGTTTGGAACATATTCTTCTTCATCTTGATCTCGTCCATAATAACTTTGCTGGTCCCCAAGTATGCCTCTCTGATATGCTTGACTGTTGCTGAACAATCGGTGCTAATCTGAACTTGTTGCAGGTTTAAGTCAAGAGCCAGAGATAGCCCCTCGCAACATGACATTGCCTCTAGGATCTCTGGATCAGTAACACTTTCTCACACCAATGCCGATGCTCCAAGGAAGAAGCCTGTATGATCCCGGCTCACAACTGCCAGGGCTCCCCTTTCACCATTGCGAGATAACGCAGCATCAACATTCATCTTCGCCCAACCCACAGCAGGAGGAGGACGCCACTTCTGCACTGAGCTAGTGCTTCTCGAAACCAGGTTCTGGACTTTGGGCCGCAGGCCGACCCTGCATGTTTGGGGGCCCATGTGTTCTACCTCAGCGCTTTTCATATTGCAAGCGATCAGTACGGCGCTGGTTTTAGATGCTGTTGCAAGGCGAATACACAAAACTGAATAAAGCACGACAGTTGTTGGAATGAAATCGAACGACAGTTCCTAACCAGCAATCAGAGTTGCAATTCTATCAATGATATACCATGTGATAAATAATACTATCGTACTACTTATACACACAGGACACTTGTTTCACCATGCCAGATTATTACATCAAAATCTCTCGGAGGATAGATCAGTTAGGCAATTGCGTGCTGCTACTAAAGAATTTCAAAGTTGATTTGGACCAGCTCTCCTTGACGAGAAAGTTCGATTTTGACATCATCCCTACCGCAAGATATGATTTAGATTTGAACCTTGACCATCCTTTAGCATCAATCATCATGCGACCATCCTTTGTACTTACAATATATTGAGCAGGTTCATTCACACCAAGGCTGTGCATGGTAAGAGAAACTTGGCCGTGGTCACTCGGATTGTTGAACGACTCCCTCGTTGCTCTAGAATTCTCTGTTTGCAAACAAGAAGACATACCCAAACAGTTAGATCAACACAGTGAATCATGTGAAACAACATGGAAAGAAAAAAGAACGAAGCACTTGGGCGGCCAATACTTACCAAGAAGGTGGACATGTCGGTTTTTGTAAGGACTTTGGTATATGAAGTGCGAACTACAGCCCAGTCTGTTGCCGGTGTAACTGCACGGGCCGGAGCAGATGTAAGTGCAAGTGTTGGTGCAGGTGCCGAAGCCGCCGCTACTGCCGGAGATGGTGCTCCTTGTAGAGCTGGTGCCGGTGTCGGAGCAGGTGCCGGTGTCGATGCCCGATCCTCCGGTAGATCATACTGATCCGCTGACGCGGTCGGTGCCCAATCCTCGGCTGGATCAGATTGAGCTATTGCCGCTGTCAGTGCTAGAGCAACTGTCGGTGCTCGATCTGTGCGAGACAGCGGTGACCGTGTCTGGTCTGCTATGATCAGCTTTCTAACTTGACTAGGATCCGTGACCGTGATCCAGTTTTTTTCTTCATTTCTTTTAAACGCGAGAAGGACTGATTGTGGCATTTTTGTTAAACCAAACTGCAGTTCATCATAGGGATTCATCTTGTACTCAGACAACAGACTGATCCAATTTTTTCCAGTAATATAAGTGATGGACAGTGCCTTCGTTACTGACACGACATAAGAAGTGAAACCTGCAAAAATAGCCATCGTAGAGCAAACCAAACAGTTTATTCTGTGGTGAATGTCACATGGCAAAACCTGCATCATAAAATTGCAGGAAAAGAAAGAAAACATGACATTAAATAAATAAGATTTAGACAGTAAATCAATAAGATTTACTCGATGTGACACGAGTGAATCCTTACCATGAAATCACTATGTTGAAGTACTAAACAGAAGATTGATCGTTCAACTATGCGTGGCATGCAGGGGCCCCGCCTACTCCCACAAGCAGGACAGTCCAAAGGTCGTGAAAAATCGTATGGACCAAACATCCATGGGGCTGGAAATCCTGGTGGGTGCGATAAACCCTACAATGCATACAGATATTGGAGTGTAACCATAATTGATAGACTGTCCTCACAAAAAATATGATATGGATACTTCAAAATATACAGACTGAATTGAGTGGACAAACATTAACATAGACCATTCTCAGGACTGACCACACACCAAAAGCGGCAGTACTAATAAACAATACAGGGTTCACAAACGCAAATCAAGTACTAAACAATAGTACTTACTACAGACAAGCAAAGTTGCACTAACTAAACTCTGCAGACTATTTTTTGCCACCGACCTACGGGATGAACCCCGCATAACTGACTAGGCCATGGACTTCGTGTGAGATGTCTACATGCACCATCACCATCTTGTCAACCTTGGAGAACCTAACAGAGTGGTCTTTCCACTCATAAACATGATGATGAAAACAGGCCGCATCAGATTTGTTGGGAAGATTTACAAGAACCACACCCTTCGTAATTGAAGGCACAGCTAGGAAATTGTTGTGGTCAAGTACAGCCTCGAGAACACGCCTGACAATAATGCTACAGGAAGACACTAGTTCAGGACACGTGGCGACAAGGACACAACAGCTGGATAATTCAGCAGTAGAACTCATCATTAGGTCTTCCAGTTCACACGGCATGACTTTGAGAACTTCATCTCCACCGCGGACCTGGTTCTAATTCAAACAGAAACCATATTTTATTACTACCTCCGTTCAGAAATATAAGATGATTTTCGATATTATACTCCATATATGACTACATATACGCACAGAAATGAGTGAACAAAGACACTAGAACATGTCTTCAAAGGCATGTGAGCAGAGGGATTACATGCAATATCCATAACACAAGTTACTGAGGCAAATATACCCTCTTAAAAGGTAGCATTGATGTTCATAAAGTACTCCCTCCATCCCAAAATTCTTGTCTTAAATTTGTCTAGATACAGATGTATCAAGTCACATTTTAGTATTAGATACATCCGTATCTAGACAAATCTAAGACAAGAAATTTGGGACAGAGGGAGTAGTTGAAAGTAATCTATAAGAAATCAGTGTCAACCTCTCGCATGTTTTGGTCAAAAGAGGAATTTAGAACTGTCATTTGGCACACAAAAATCACATGCAAGATCACCCAGAAAGTTGTACTACTAGTACTAGTACTGCGTGTTAGATGAAAAAACACGATCAAAATCGAGAAAAAGATCGTCAAGAAGAGATATTACCTGGACTTGCTTAATGAGGGATCTCGGAGAGGGAGGCTTGGATAGGGCGATGGCTTTCAGCTTATCTGCGGTAGTCTCGGCGGGGTGCTTGCGCTTCTTCGTACCATGAGCCTCGACGGTTTTGGCCGGAGCCATAGACATCACTTCGGCCGGTGCTCCAGCGTCCATCAAGAAACTGTCAAATAGAAATAAAAGAAAAGAAACCATAATCACAAACCCAAAATAAGAAAAGAGAGGGAGTTATAGGATCAGTCTCGGGGTTGCAAGACCGGGCCTTGGCCAGAATCAACACCATTGATGCGCTCACCTTTCCTTCTTTGGGAGAGAAGAACAATGGCAGAAGCAGGTCGGGGTTTTCTTGAAGAAATGAGGAAAAAGATGAGGCAGAAGCGAGGGTTGGGTAGAGAGGAAGCTGAGAGAGAAGAGTGAAATGATGGTTTCTTCGTCCGTCCAACTTACTGCTGGAAAGGAGGGGGTTTTGTGATTTGACGGCTCATTGGGCATTACTGCGGTGCTTCGATCGGGGTAGTCTACCGTCACTCTACTATGGAGTAATTTAGTGCATGGCTGGTGGACCTCGATGCTGGTTGTCCCACACATCGGCGAAAGTGAGTAATTTAGTGCATGGCTGGAGGAGGATCCGCACGGTAGAGCGTGTCCACTGTTTTTGAGAAGAAAAAAAATGATTACAGCAAGCGTTTCCACTCTTACGACGGAGGAGTGCGAAACACGGCAGCCACTTGAACATACACAGTGCTCCTACTACTAGGCATGTGCAGTGGTTCATACGTCAGTACTACACAATCTTGTTGCTAGTGTACTAAGATATGACGATAACAAATGATGTTGTGCGCATGTCAACTACTCCTATATGTAACATAGTACCGCTTTTTCGACTGTCCGGTCGAGAATGGACGGTGAGATCAATGTTAACAGAACTAGGTCCACAGCGCACGAAGAGTATGGTGCTACAGTACTCCACGAAACATGAACCACATGAAGCATGAATAGTGTTAGGCAGGGTGTATGAAGGGTGCACGGGATGGGAGCAAAAGTTTCCTTCTCGACCCACTTTTGGGTGTTTGGCAGAGTGCATGAAGGGTGCATGAGTCCACACTAGTAGGTTGACAAAAATACACGAAGAGGAAACACTACAACAAAACAAAGATTAAGTAACACAGTCTTGTAACACATAGCAAAACGTGTTACAGAGAAAATTTGCAGTAACACATCATGTGTGTTGCAGGTTGGACAGTAACACATAGTTGGTAAGATGCAAAAATGTGTTACCGGCACATTATTATAGTAACATATAAGTTTGTGTTGCTCCATCTGTTACAAATAACTATTGTACAGTAACACAGAATCATGTGTTGTTGTGTAGTGTTACAAGGTATAGAACTTTAGCGAAAAAGAAATAGTTGAATACTATATTTTAATATGAAAGGAATAGTGCCACACTGCTTACAAACATAAGTTCATTTTTTCACTCAATTAATTTTCTCAAAAATCATTTTCTGTTACATAAGCTTGTACATAGGTCATGAATATTTTTCCTATATTACTTGAACTTTATTGGAGATACATATATGAATCAAATTGGAATTATTGCTCCAATATGGACGCATAAGCTCATTCATTTTTCTACAGAAAATAGTGAATAAATTTCAAATTTTGCTCTAAAATTTATAAATATTAGCATGGAAGCATATTGTATATACATAATCTTCCTATAAGAAATTGAAGACATGTGATGTGGAAGCATATTATATGTACATAATAATATTGCCATAAAAATTGAAAACATATGGGCTCGTAAACAACTGAGACCGTGTAAACAACCCAAGAGAAACCAGGGCCATTTGACATGAATGAACAAAATAAAATGACCAACAATGGGGCCATTTGACATGCATGAAGAAAAAAATAGTGATATCCTAATTAATTCGAACCTGCTACCTCCTAGCAGCAGAGGGGATCAACGTGATAACCAAGTGGCCATCATCGTTGTTGTACGTAGAAAGAATTACGCTGCTTCTTCATGACAAAACTGAACAGCTGGGCCATGGCCTATTTAAAAGAAACGTGAGGGCTGGCCCGCGAGGAGGTAAATGGGCGCCCATATGTCTCGCTTAAAGCAAGACGTAGGTAAGCCTCGCATCTACGGGCCCAGAATGGGCCAGCACAGAAGGGAACAGAGGCCTTTAGCGTTTTTTCTTCATTTTTTTCCATATTTTAGCTTTTGGTTTTGTTTTATTTTTTACCTCTTGCTTATATTTCTAAATGTTATAATATATCAATTATAAAAATCACTTTACATACAAAATAAATATGTTAATCATGTCTTTAAAAATTATTAAACATCTATACAAAAATGTTCATGTATAGAAAAAAGAAAAATGTGTAAAAAAACTACACATCAAAACATATATATGAAAAAATGTCTCATGTATTTCATAAATGTTAAATGTGTATATAGAAAATGTTCGATAAGTATAGATAAAATGTACAATATGTATGAAAACAGTTGACATGAATAATATAGGTATCAAAAACAATGTTAAACACGTGTAAAAATGTTTCCAGTGTATAAAAAATGTAGTGTTTACAAAAAAAAGTAGAAATAAAAAATATAAGTTCAAAAATATTAATCATGTATTTGGAAAATGTTAAGAGTGTATAAAGAATATTCCTGATGTATACAAAACATTTACAAATGTGTATGGAAAAGGTAGACATAAAAAACATATGTTTGAGGGAATGTTACTCATGTCATTTGTAAAAGTTTTGTGCAGTTTGTAAAAAATGTTTATTCCCATAAAAATGTAGATCATGTATTTGCAAAAATATTGAGAATTTATTCAAAAAAGTGTCCAAAACATGTATTAAAATAAAATCTACATCATGTATTTTAAAAAAGTTCAACATGTTTCAAAAAATGAGACCGATATGTAGTTTATGGGCCAAAAAATGACTTGGAAATCCATGCATCTTGGCTCGACCTGCATATGTTTTACATGAGTGGTATATGTACAGGATCCGGGGGCGCATTTACAGGATCCTACAAACCCATTTTGAATGTATCAGGTATCTGTTCTGGCAGATCGAAGTTCATACCGCGAAAGGCGGTTCGCGGTATCACGCAAACATCTTTTTGCAGGATCTTCTAGAGTTGCTCTAAATAGAAGCATCCCTTTGGCCCGGTTGCTACCATGGAGCCTCTGGACCTGGGAAGGCCAGAAAGTGCTGGTGTGATGGGCATGGCTAGTCTTTTGAGAATCATGTTTTTGGGTTCTGTAAGGGATGTGTATAGGATGTTGATTCCCTTCCCAATTCTTATAAAATTTTGTCACCCCTTCATAGGCTTGCCTACGACTCAATAATGGCAAATAGTAACTACAAAAATTAAATACAACATGTTCTTGATAACCTTTTGTGTCGGGGCCATTGATCAACACACTTCATCCATGTGCGAGACTACTTTCCTGCTTGTATACTTTTTTTAAACTATTCATGTTTACATATCTGAAATATGATTAGTCCCCTAATTCATGGATCATTAACACCAATATCCACACATAGGCTAAATGTGTGTTTCAATATTATCTCATCAACAGGTTGTTCAAAATACCCCAATTGCCATGACTATTTCTCCTATAGATCACCTACTCTGCCACCTGCGGTGCCATCTTTACTTTGGCAATAACCAAGCTCTAAGCTCCCATATGTTAAGTAAGGTTGCCGTGTCGGTGAGAGGGCTCAGGCTCCGTTTTATGTATTTTTCTGAGGTTGTTTAGGGTTTCTGTCTCGCTCGGGAAGACGAGGCGGCGGCGGCTCCGTGAAGATGGAATAAATTTCTCACCGCCTAGCCCCGTCCCGACGATGTGTCTAATGTCGCTGGAGGGCGTGTGGAGTTGTGTCTCCGGCCGATCTTGTGGGTTTCGGTTGCCGTTTTTGTCTTTGGTGGCACTTTTCGAACAAAAATGTCATATGTGATTTTTTTCACTAACTTCTCGTCGGCACACGCTAATTAATCTGATTTTGGACTAGTTATCAACTACTCTTTGTTCTTGCCGTGATTTGGCTATGTGATATGGTTGCAAGCGATTCTAGTTGTTGTTTTTGTCCCATTAATGTAAATGTGATTTACAGTTACGCTGTTTTTATGTATTGTGTGACTGAAATGCAATTAGTTAATTTCGTGAGCCTGAAATTTGAACTCGGCTATCCAAATTCAACAGGGAAAAATGAATCTATAATTTGATAGGCACTGCTATAGAAAATGGAAATTTAAATGTACCATGAATACTTGGCTGGGCCAAATGGCATACACGTCATCTTTCCTTCTCTCAAAGTCCATGTTTTATTGGCATGTTGCCACAACATCATCAATTATGAGAAAAAAAATCAATGAGTTGACACATGTCAAAGTCGCATCTATTTATTGTGTTCAATATTTGGACAAATATATGTTGTCATAGGACTAAAATGTGTTACAAATAGTGTTGCTAAAGTAAGAAAACTATGTTACTATGCCTAAAATTTATGTTACTATTTACGTTACTATAGTTATAAGAATGTGTTACCAGCTCATCTGGTAACACATATGGTGCATGTTACAATAGCAAAACTGTAACACAATTTTTAACATATAGTAACAACTATTATGTGTGACAGCGGACATCTCTCAGTAACACAGCCTAATGTAACACTTCTCAAAAAGTGTTACTCCATTGCCTCGTAACACTTTTTTGGACCTGTAGTAACACAAATGCGTGTTACCAAAACTCTGTCCTATTGTAGTGAAACAACTATATTGAGACGAGAATGCAACCAAACACACCCACACGCTTTGTGCTACAGTGACTGATCTGCACCGTCTGAGTTTGATCCAACGGTCATGTTGCGCCGAGACATGGACATGCCCATGCATAGGGCGCCTAAACACCACCGAAGTCCCTCTGCTTCTCGAGGCGCACGACGTTGGTGATGCAGGGTGCAACCGCCCACAAAGCCCGCTCCCGGTCGATGGGAGCCAGCTCGTCAAAGACGGCGTCCAATGGCACGAATGGATTCCGATGACGGAGCCCTGAAAGGATTCGCCCGGCAACGGCGACGGCAACCCACAACCCCTCCTTGTCCAGCTTGGCCCCCACCATCGCGCGGAGATGGCTCAGCTCCTCGGAGATATAGGTGAAGAAGGAGATCAGGTCAGGAAGCTGCAGCTCGTTGAAGTCGACCGGGTGGTCGAACGGGTTTAGCCCGACGGCCGGCATCATCGCGCTGGCACGACGGTAGGCATCGCGCAGCCGCAACATGTGCGTGGCAACTTGGTTCACCAAGTGGCTGAGGCGATCCTGGACCTCGTCACGATCGGCCCGCTCGCGCTCTAGCCGGTTCCCCTGACGGCCAATCGTATCTCCCGCTTTCTGCAGCAACGCCGCCGACGCCTCGAGCATCTTTGTGGTGGACGCCTGCCACTTTTGAAGCTCCGTGAACTCCCGCACATAACGGAGGAGCATGGCACTCCTCTCCTCCTTGAGCTCACGGAGCTCCACGTCCTTGGCCCTGAGCTCCGCATCCTTGGCATGGAGGTCCTGTGTCAGGAGCCTCACCTCGGACTCCGTGATCTGCTGCGCCGCCATGGCACCAGGTAGAAGCAATGGGGAGAGGAAGCAAAGGGAGCCAAACGGCTGAAAGGCAATGCAATCTATGGGAAGGCGGAGGGAGTGGGGAATCTTTTGGTTTTCACCACGGTAAAACACCAGTCGACGACTTCTCACAAAGGGAGCAGTGGGTACAGGCGGAGTCATCGTGACTAATTGCTGCTGCGCCTGCTCCCGTCAATCAAAAAATTAAAAATCCTGCCGTGCCTGCTCCCATCAATCAAAAAATTAAAAATCATGCTGCACCCAAACACTAGGGCAACGCCGCGGTGGATATTTAAATTTACCTGCCGGCAAGTAGATAAAAAAGGGGTGAAAAAACAAATGTGGCGGCGGCCTAGCTAATCGATCGAACTAGCCCAACTAGCTAGCAACCGTGCTTCACTGATGTACTCGGCGGGAAAGGTGGTCTTTCGTGATTTGATGACTCATTTACTTGCTTCGGCGCTACGACCGAGGAGGACCCAGAAAACACGCAGTAGGGCGTCCCACGTCAAGAAGAATATATGTGTGCACCACCAGGGAGGACCCCGAAACCACGCGGTAGGGTGTGCCACGTCTCGGCACGGAGGAAAAATGTGCGTGTAAAAATATACTGTATCAGACGTAGTAGAGTACCTATGGTTCGACCTCGGGACCCAGCCAGTCGGTTGAAAACACCCCACTAGCCACACAGCTTCATCATGCAAACGTGGCACGGAGGATAGATGTGGTTAGCTTCGTCTCGACCAGCCACAACATCTCTTGTTCTAGGCAATTCTTCTATTTTCTAAGTTTTTTTAGTTGTAATAACACCACGGCAAGCTAGCGCCGCTCTTCGTGTGTGCCCGTGCAAAGGTTAGACGATGGAGAGAAGAGAGATTGAGATCGCAGACCTGGGACCCACCAGTAAGTGAGATAACGGTCATGCACGTGTTGACGAGGCACTCCCTCTACTCTACTCAACGCAAGTACTGTATATAATCAAGTTATGGGACAAAGCCAACAACCGTTTGTTTTTTCAGGCTATCGACTTACGCTTTGTAGTCCAGGTTGCCAGTTCGAATCTCGTCTTTCATATTTGTTAGTTTTAGGTCCAAATTTGATTAATGACAAGTGGGACCCCCGTGTGTTGTTCCGATATTTCAGTGTAGGATGGTTTTTTTGAACAAACACTTTGCGCGGTTAGACAAGTAACGTCATGAGTTACACGTTTTTTGCAAGTTTACGAACAAAAATGACAGCGGCATAGAATATCACATCCACCCCACAGCTTAGATACTATGGTGATACGAGTTTTTACACCGTTGGAAGTGAGATCCAATGGCTTGGGAGTAGTCTTTGTAATTATGCGCTATTTCCAAACTCTCCAAAGGTTTTTTTGCAAATAAAACATTTAGGCCTTGTGTGTGGCGCTGCATCTTCGATCCAATGGCTCCCTGGTGCTCATATTAGGTGCTTCCCGTAGCTTAATTACCCGCTACGGTGATTGGAGTAGTTGTGGGCCGAATGCTATGAAAATATAATCTAAACCGACCAGAATAAATGCCTACACAAATTAATCCAAGGTTGGAGTGCCCCTCGCAATGTAAATAGCTCCGGCTTTGCGAGGGATGGAGAGGTAGTAGCTTCAACGCGTGGAAGATACGGTGTGAGAAAGCGAGGTCAATCGAGAGACATATAGATAGAGAGACAAAGTGAGTGTGGTCCGACATTCATTGAAAAAATATATATGCTCTGGAGAGATATTGTCCGATTGAGATTTTTGGCAAGGGTGAGGCCTATAAGATAGAGCTTGAGAGATGATCCAGTCACAGACGTGTAGATATATTTTGTGCGTGAGAGGAAGCAAGGTCAACAGATCACATAGGGTCGCCGTGCGATCGAAAGAGTGAGACGGGTTGGAGAGAGTGACCTAGATAGACGATGTGCGTGAGAGAGTATACAATGTGAATAGGTCGAATTGGGCTCAACATGGTGATATATCATTTTTTCCGAGAAAGAGCGAGGTCAATCGAGACATACGGAGAGAGAGAGAGAGAGAGAGATTGAGTGAGCGTGGCCCATCATGAGGTCGAAAGAGTGGTGGCGGCTTGGATGGACTGACCTAGATAGACAATCTGCGTGAGAGAGTATAGAGTGTGTTGATCGAGGCCCGAACAGGGAGATATATCATTTGTGTGAGAAAGAAAACAAGGTTAAACGAGACTCGGATAAAGAGAGCGAGATTGAGCGAGTGTGGCCCGCCGCGTGGAAGAAAGAGTGAGACAGTCTCGAGGGAGTGACCTAGATATACAACGTGCGTGCGTGCGCATGCACGAGAGGTTGGGGGGCTAGATAGGCAATGCATGTATTTAGCACGAGAGGGTGAGAGGGAGAGGGGGGAGAGAGAGAGCTCGACATGGGGTGCTACGGCGGGTGTGTGAGGTAAATACATTTGGTAACAGAGTGGAAAAAGGGGTTGTGTAGTTGAGAGACTAAGAGATCGAAACATGGAGAGAAAGAATGAACGTGTGTTGGAAACCGATAGCTTCCTAAGGTGGTTAGGAGAGGAAGATTGACCGATACAGGAAGTATGTAGCGTTTGTGTGTGTGTGGGGGGGGGGGGCTAAAAACAACATTTGAATGTACATAGTACGAGACTTAATATCGATGTTTCAATTCGGTGTACATTGTAAGATTTGAACCGAGGACCAGGCATACGGGTAATTATTTCGAATTCGTGCCATACTAAGTTTCGAAAAGTTGACATTGACTCAGTTTGTTGTGCTATTTTGTAGGTCATATGTTTGAATCCATCCAAAAGTTTTCTCACTACCATGGTGTTCATCATATACATATGAATTTGTATTAAAAAAGTAGCGTGGATACAGTGAAATGCGAAATCCACGTTAGAATTGGAGATCGCTACGTGACACACACTCTAATTCAAATAACTAACTACGTGACACACACTCTAATTCAAATAACTAATTATGTGACACACACTCTAATCCACGTTAACGTGGGTACCGTTTCGATTTTTTTTCAAATAACTCCTCATTAATTAATTTACAGTACTCCCTCTGTTCACTTTTATAAGACCTTGAAGACATTTCAGACAATGTGCAAAACAGTTCATTTTAAGTTGTCTGAAACGACTTACAAAAGTGAACGGATGGAGTATCTCGTTTCGAATGACTAATTATTGCAAGGAAAACACGGGCATGGTAATACATACAGATTCGTTTGCAAATGAAAGAAGATTCATTTGCATTCTCAAATGTAGGCGCACCAGGCAAACCAGGGTCGTGTCGGGGTGGACACTACTTCGGTGCCTTAAAGGCAACTGCCTTTGGGTCACTGACATGTGGGCCAGCCACCTATTGGGCCCATATGTCATGGACACAAAGGCAGGTGCCTTAAGGCACCGAAGCATAGTCCTGTCGGGGTGGTCGCGTGTGTCGGACGGACGCGTAGCACCCAGCCACCCACCCCCCTCCCCCCAAAAAAGGACGACGACAATATAAGTTTGCGCTTCCACGTTTCAGATTGAAATATCTGGCGGCCCCAATTCCAGCCCTGCAAAATCTCTCTTCTCCACCATCCCCTTCCGCGCCCAGATTGCTCAAATCCCTAATTCGCCGCCAACCCTCGAATCGCCCCTTGTCTTGTCTCTTTCCCCACCGTTCCCCACCTCTGTGCCGGACGACGACGACGAAGACAATGGCCGCGCTTCACCACCGCACCGGAGTTACCTCATCTACGCCCTCGTCCACCGCACCAGGTGGTCCACCGACAACGTAGGCCGCCGCAACCGACGTGCCTCACAGACACCGAGTTCCACCGCATCAGGTGCGCTTCACCGACGCCGTCTCCCAGCTCACCGGGGCTACTTCACCGAGCACATCATCACCTCCGCCCCCCGAGGCCGTTGGGGCTTCACCAACGGTCTCGTCCACCGCATCGTAGCGCTCCGCTGCCACTCAAGATCTGCATCTGTGCACGGCCAGCCAACGCCAGCGCATCACCCTCAACGACTCTGAAGTGACCCGCACTCTAGCTAGGCGAGCATGCCCAAACGTCGGCCCGACCTAGGTATCCACACATCACTCCCTTGTGCACTGTTACGATGATGTTTGGATATCCTTTCACTGCTCTCTTAGCTTACACGCCTATGCAACTCTGACCTTAACTCTTATTTCTTTTGGAGATATCATCTGAAACAAGCAAATCCATATTTTAGCGAAGCATGACGGCGCTACGGGATCTGGTACACATCCTGCACACCCGTATAACCTTGTAAGTATCTGTCCTCCGGTACAACATCAAGGTCGATTCCTCTTATTTGATCAACCATTCGCCATGTCAAAAATGCAGAGGGGGATGCAAGGAGCACAAGGCCTGCACATCAAAAGCAAGTGGTAACATGGACTTGTACATGGAACATCCCAAGTGCAAGCAGAGCTGCAGTGAGCCTGTACAACGAGCTAGCGTAAGTCCCTGCATTTCATTTAATTTGTACTGGCATTCGTGTATGATTTGTGTGCAGTGGCTGATCCACGAATTCAAGTTACCAGGGGCGAACATTTAACTTAAAAAATACGAAGGCACTTGCACTCCGAAATCAACATAATTTGAGAAATGTGAAGCTACATGCACTTTGAAAACCAGCTAATGATCCAAAGTAGTTCAGATTATAAACACTAAATGATGCAAGCACCAAAAAACACAAAATGCAACATGGTGTACAAGGACTACAAACATGGTCTGTACCTGCTTGAATTATTCGTTCTCTGGCTGAAAATATCGAAGTGTAATTGCACGTATAACCAGTGCGCAAACTGCATATCAATATATCTATCCTGCACAAGTATGCCAATAGTTTCAAACAACAGATTAGAAAAGTATTTATGCTATGTTGTCATGATACGGGGACTTTCTGGTAGATGGCCTCGACGTTTCCTCAAGCTATGAAAATGCACTATAATTTGCTTGTCATCAATGCCTGCAAATCTCTGTCTCTCTCAACATAGTAGATCATCATTAGACACTAAATCCTTCAATGAGCTTGCAAAATGCTTGCATTAGATCCCTCATTAGACACTATATGTTCATCACCAGGAGCATGTAATTTTTTTGCATCAAATCCTTCATTAGCAGTCTGTTCATTAGACACTTCAGGCTCAAGAACAACATGAGCTTGTATGTTTGCACCGGAAACTTGATTAGATACATCAGATTCAGTCAGTTCAGTATTGATTGGGGGAGTTATAAAATAAGTAGAAATTGGTTTCATTTTCTCATTGATTCCCTACATACAAGCAGTTTTACAACACCGTCAGGTTTAACTATTGGCCAGAAATTGAAGAGTTGAATTAGATATAATCAGGGATGTGATGTACCTGCTCGTTATGCGTGCTACTCTTGCAAGCTGCGACTGTTTGTTTGCGCAAGCTCGATGCCATACCCGTGCTGCCGCCGCTGCCTCCCACACAGGCTACACCCAGGGTTGGATCTTCATCTTCTTGTCCTTCCATTTGCTTGAAGCCCGGCGACCGCCCTCCAACAAGGGCGCGAGGAAGTGCTGTGCCGGTATGTCCAGCGGCGGCTAGGTTAGGAGCGAACCAGACTGGAGGCTGGAGCGAATGAATTGGGATTTTTCCTGTTGTCGATCGATATGGGAGGCGCTCATTTGGGCCGCGAGCCTGCTATAGGGCCTGCCTTGCACTTACGTTATTGGCCCATCCAAATTGAAACATTTTTCTTCATTTTTTACATTGCCTGCTCGTGCGTTGGGACGAACAAAACTAGCATGGGCCAACCTGGACGACTCAAACTAGGTGCACACTTTCCAGCCACCTGAGGCGGCCGCCCATACCAGCCCCTATGGTGGCGTCACCCCTTTTTGTGTGTATGATTGGATAGTGAAAAATATTCCAGTGGCACTTTTGATTTTCCCACAGAATGGTTGAATTGCTTGTTTCTATGAACTGAGTTCGCCAATAATGTGAAGGATGCCAGTCTTTTCATCCTATTGTAGATTGCTTAGATCTCGATATGCCAAAAGTAATCGCATGAAATATACAGTAAAAGCCAGTGTGATGTGTTTGGCTACAACTAGTCTGACTACAAGTCCTCATATAACACATCAAGGACGCACCATCTTACCAGATTAACCATTCGACTTACCCATGCAGTGTGGGAAGAAAGAAGTATTGGGACTGCGTATCCAAGCAATTGATGCCATGGACTCCTTCGTACAACCTTGTAAGCAAAAAAGAAGTTGCAATGTGCCTGTACAAAGAACTAGCGTAAGTTCAGTTACTTGCTTCTCGGAAGTTTAGTTAGCCACTCATTGCAAAAAATTTCAATTATGTTGCTTGGCTTAATTTAGTTTGCTACTGATTACATAATGGCACAACCTGTCAATCATATTGTAGACTGCGCCTATCTATGTGTTGATACTTACTGTTAAGAATTACCTGTTTGCCTTAACTTAAATATCTACTTGTTTGTTTAACTGCTTTGCTACTGCAACAGTGGGTTACAATGATGTTAATAACTACTTTTTAGCATCCAATTGAAACTCTTTAATTCCTTGTTTGTTTAACTGGTTTGCTGTTATAACTCCTAGTTGAGATGTTTTGCTAACTTCAACTTTTCTGAATCCAATCGGAACTTTAATGGCAAAACAGGTTAGCCCAAGATCAAAGAGCGAGGTCCCCATGGATGTTGCATCATCCCACAGCAGTGGCACCGGCCCAATCGTGAATTATGAATTGCCAACTGCTGATGCTCTAGAGGCTAAACTAGTGGTAGAAAGAGATTCTGCTTCTGCACTTAGAGATGAAGTTGACATGTTGAGGAAGCAAACATCACAATCACAAGCAGTACTCAAGACAACCATTAAATATTTGGTGGATTTCAAAACGAAGCAAGCTGAGACTGACCAGATTGTTAAGGTCCTGAAGGAAAAAGGAAATTAAATTCCTACTTGGTAAATCATAGGTGAAATGTTCTTTCCATAGTTGAATAACCTTTGTGTTGTCTGTTCATGTAATCAATCAAACCATTTGTTTTAGAGATCATGTAATAATTGTTTTTTTGTTTTTTGTTTGTAATTTTATTTGAGCACAAGTCTGTATTAATTGATAAGACTCGGAGACATTTCATTTGGATTGTTGTGCCAGACCTACAAATATGCCAATCGGGCTGAATGTGCATTCAACAATAGTAGTATAGATGGACCATAAGTGGCACGCATCGGAAAGGGCCAAGATGCTGGCTAAAAAAAGGATGTTGTTGTAGCCAAAAAAGTACAGCGGCCTGGCTTATGTATGTTAGTTGATATTATTGATCCATATACTCTATAAGTGTTTATATGTCTGTTAGTTTCATACATTCTTGGTTGATTGACTCGGTATTTGAATCTTGATACATCGCTTGTATACATATCTAAATGGGAGTACACATTATGCTGCGTGTGACATTTCAGTTGGACATGAAGTGTTCCAAATATTCGAATTCACCTTAAACTGGATTCTAGTTTCTGAATTTGAGTATCAGCATTTGTAAACCATATTCATATATGACAGTGGAATACATCATTGTCATCCTTTTGAAGATATATAAAAACACATAGAATGATTTATAAAGATTCATATAGGAATACAAAATGGAATCTAATTTAGTTGCCAGGGTAAACGTGGATGCTTATTGTCCCAAAATTCGAAAGAAACAGCAAAATGTCCACTCCCACATCGGCTGCATGAAGCCAAGTGTTTGGGAGATGGAAATTACTGTCTACCCATTACACGGACAATCCATCGGCCCGATTTCCACTGCTCTAAATAGGGGTAGGTTAGTAACTTCAATTAGACGTGACATGACCGCCTGTGAGCCCATTCCGACACGGTGGGCGTCAAACATGGGCGGCAAAACTCATTTGATTCAAGCTCGTTCGAAAGACCTCTGTTTCTCCCTCCATTCCCCATTCATACACGGTGGGCGGCAAAACACCCTCTCCTCGTCTGAAATAGATATAGGCTAATATTTTAAATAGGGGCAGATGTGTAACTTTCATCAGACGTGACACAACCGCCCTACCTGTCAGCCCCGTTCATACACCATGGGCGCCAACCGTGGGCGGCAAACACCCTCTCCTCGCCTGAAATAGTTACCGACAAATATTTGGGAGATGCGAGATTACCGTCCTATCCCCAACCGACGAGACGTCCAAATTTGAAACAGGGGATAAGTTCGTAACTTTCCCATATTTCAGACAGGCGCGTCCCAAAAACATGGTTCCCCGTACCTCTCCCTCCATTTTCCCATTCATACACCGTCCGCGCTAGAACACCCCATTCCCACACCAGCCTCCGTCCGCCACCCCATCCATCACCGCCGTCCTCCACCACATCCATCGCCACCGTCCTCCACCATGCCGGAGCGTCTACCAAGACCGCGTCGTCCACTGCTAGAGATGGACGTTTCTCATCCACGACGACGGACCAATAGCCTTGCATCGCGTCCTCTCGCTTCATCGGCGCCGTCGTCCTCTTTGCCGGGGCCGCTCACACGACCTTCTCTTCCACCACAACGGGACTTATCCCCCGATGCACCCGTCTACCGTCGCAGATCTTCTTAAACGCCACCGACAGCCATCGCACCCCCGATGCCTACACGGCGCCGCAAGAGAGGTGGTACTTCATATCTCCTCAACTTTTTGATCTCAACCAGAAAATAGATCTTAACTTGGTTACTCTACTTTCTTTTCAGCTCTTAGAATTTAGTTCTTAGTTCGAAGCAAACAATGGATGCTAAATATCATTTCTTCAGTTTGCAACTTCAAATCTGCCATGGCACAGCCATAATACGGTTTAATTGATCATGCTTAGGGTTTAATTGATCATGTTGGTTCCGTGGTGGTTTCTTTAATAGAAATCGGAGGGGAAACCCTCTTTTGCTAAAAAAATATATGCTTAGAGTTTCCCCCTTTTATGATCACTATACGATCAGAATACATGCTTCGTGTCATAATAACACTGCTCCACCCATCAAGCTAAACAAGCTTAGTTGTTCAAATATGAATCTGATATTATTAAAATAGAGTTGTTTAATTGGTCAGCTAAATGTTCCTAAATTAGTTTCGAAAATGCATGTTCGCCGCTCGGGTGTGTATCTCTGTGTGTGGTCTGGTCAGCATCGTTGGGGAGGTGAACTTTGCATATGCAGGGGTTTATAGGGAGACACTCTCCGAGTTGAAACCGCAATGCATTCCATAGATAATCTGACTACTTTTTATGTTTTCATGAATCTCAGATTCTGAACATCATCATAATGATTATGAGCTTGCGCGCATGAAAAGAATAAAGCAGAACAATGCCATGGCTGTCAAACTTGGCATTAAGGGACTGGAATCATGTCTGGATGCAATGCAATGCAAACACTCTCCACCTACAGATTCATGCTCAGAATATGATCCTAACAGTGATTCTGAGCTAGAGGGAGACCTAAGTCAATGTAGCTCCCTAGTGGAGGAGTCAGAGGAAGATGCCCTATCTTATTCACCCATCAAGGTACTTGCTCTAACTTTCCAAGGTTACATTGCCCGCACATATCTTGCAACTGATGCTTTGCATTGCTTCTACTTTGTTGAACTGCCATTAGCTTAGTTTACACATCGTGTATGTGAATACGCCCTGCCTATCCATTTTCAGTACATATTCCATCTGTCATAATACCATATTTATCCATTCAAATGATGTTCTTGTGTATTAGACGTTCAAAAGGAAGAGGGTGATTGCTGATCGTGGAGGAGCACAAGTAAAGTATTTGGAAAAGGTAGTGGCACCTGATAAATCAAATAGCCCATTAGGTGTAGTTGCAATATCACCTGACCCACAAAATACCCCAACTCTAGCAGACTCTAGCCCTACTACACTGGTCATTTCTGGTGCCCCAACTCAGCAGACCCCAACTGCAGCAAACAGTATGATTATGCCAGTTGACATAGCACCAGCTGTACGACGCAAAACCCCCATTCCAGCAAAGAGTACACCAAATCCAGTTGCCAAATCCCTTTTCGAACCAGAGAGAGCCCCAATTGCAGCAAATAGGACCCTTGTTCCATTTCTTCCCAGTTTAGAAGACGAAGCTTATGTTGTTGTCAGGAACTTTGTGCGCATCTTTCCTTCATGGAAAGATTATACCGCAGACACAGAACAATTTCCAGTCTTCCTCCGCAACTTACGCGTAAGTAATGTACTAATGTTATTCATGGTCATTACTGCATATGTTTCTGCTGACAGAAGACACAAGATTTCATTCTTTTAAATAGGCGACGCGCAAACTGGATTGTGATGACGAGCAAGGGTTGGTTGCGCTTTTCAAGCACTCGTTGATGAAGTATCGTTCCTACCTGAGGCAAGCGCACTTCAATGGCAAGCCTCTAAACGAAATTTCTATAAAGTCTCCGGTGCTACATTTATCCGACGGTGACTGGAATAATCTTGTTACACATTGGTCTCAGCTGCAGCGTAAGGTACTGTCTATGATATCACATCACAATTTGAACTACATTTCTGCATTTGCCTTAATGTCTCACTTGTATGAAAACTGTTAGCAGAAGAACATTCGTTCTCAAGGGACCACAGAATCTCGCAACTATACTGCACACTGCATTGCTCTTGTGAGTACCTCTTGCCCTGTATGACCATACTTACTTACATAGCTGTTTGATTATGTAGCATCACTGCACATGTTAGCCTCGTAATCATCCATTTGGTGGACATTATAAGATCTATACGGACTCTTACATAAATTTAGAATCAACCCAATGCTTTTGAAGAGGTTTAGCTCTGCAGTCCTCTTGTAAGGACTGAACATGGTCTATCACTGTACTTACATTAACAGCTACTCCCTCCGTCCCATAATATAAGAACGTTTTGTACAGTACACCAGTGTTCAAAACACTCTTGTATTATGGGAAGAGGGATTGGTTCATTTTGTAGCATTCTGCATCTTATCTTCCTCGCCCACCATTTACTAAAAAAGATCAGATCTATATTTAATCTTACCAACAAGTAGAATACACAGACAATGCTAGTGCAGAAGTGTAGCCCATTGCTCTTGTCAGTATATTTTGTCCTGTAATGCTTGTACTTCCAAGGATTGGTAGTTGATTATGTAGCATCAGTCTGCATCTTATCTTCATTATCCTCTATCCTTTCCAGTATTATCATATCTATAATTACTCTCTACAAAATGTAGAGTACATGCAATGCTTATGAAGAAGATTTTGTGCTGAAATTCTTGAGTTATCCTTCCCTTGCCATGGAGAAGGGCATTATAAGCCGGTGTTAACTGTTAATGTAAGTCAGTCCTTCTAAAGCCTTTATCCTCAACTGCTGTTTAATTTGCTCATACTCCCTATTGTTTACTGCTGTTTAGTTTGCTGTTTCTACCAAAATGCATGTTTGTAAGAACCGTAAGTTATAAGTTTTACTTGTAAAACCAAATTCCTTATTCATACCATGCACATTACTTAATACTCCCTATATGTATGCTTGTTTTTGCGGATCTATAATCCAGTGTGTGGTGAAGCAGCCCACGTTTGCACCTTGTCATCTCCTGTTTTATCTTACTGATGTGGCTGATGATATGAACAACATGCCATGCACATTATCCAAAATAGATACAATGATTTTCTTTGCCCTTCATCTATGCTTGTTATGTTGACATGGTAATCCAGTAGTGTGGTGAAGCTCCCCGCATTATTTACAATGCCAAATTATGCTATTGATATTTTGAACATACTCTTTATTTTCTAATTTGAAATTGGATAGAATTGACAGAACAGTTATCATCTTTGTTTATACACGTGCAAAACCTGTCATCTCTCTGCTTTGTTTCAGGGTGATATGCCTGATGGCATGCACAAGTCTGTTGAAGGCTGTGATACAAACCCAACATATATTGCAGCAAAGAAGGCAAAACATCTTGAAGATAGCGAGACAACCCCAAAGTCTTGTCTTGATGCAGTGTTCAAGTTACTTGAGACTAACAGTCAGACAAGCTCACAGAATTCGTTGTCTGAATCAGTTCGACTTCTTCAGTCCCAAGTTCTAGCAGAAAGGCATTCTGCAACTCAACTTCGACTTGAAGTCCTATCTCTAAGAAAGATTGCGGAGAACACCAATGAGAACCTCATCGCTAAACAGCTACACCTGGAAGCTATGACCGACATGCTAGGCCGGTCTCACAGCCTTGCTCAGCAGCTTGCGCAGCAGTTCCCCCGCAAGGCTAACCTTTCTTGAACTGTCTTGGAAGTGGTCTCGATTCAGTATTATTTTGTTACGCTGCAATGGTGCCCAGTTTTTGTAATCCGCTTCTTCGTTGCGCTTTATGATCACTGGTGGCGAACTTTGATGCCCAGTGGATGTAATATACCTTAAATCCTTTATTGTGTAGTGTAGGTTTATTCTTAGTTACTATGCCGTAATTTCTTTATTGTATAGAGTAGGTTTGTTCTTAATTCCTACTAGTTACGCAGCAGCCCAAAATGAACCCCGGCCCATGATTGTGTGAATCAAATCACGGGCTTTAAACAAGCCAAAATTGTCTGGGTCCTTGTTTGGCCCAATCAGATATCGACTGCGAGCAGGCCGGATGCAAACTGGGCCATAGTTAGGCCCAACTATATGATGGGCTTTTAACAGACCGAAATTAATATAGGGCCGAAATGTTAAACGGGCCCTTAACAGGCCAAAACTAATATCAGGCCGAATTACTAAGTGGGCCTTTAGCAAGTGGGCCCAAAAACATAGTGTCCAGTTGATGGGCCGAATCTGATATGGGCCATAATTGAGCCCAAAGCCTCTTAAAGGGTCGGACCTGATCTGGGCCGTAATTTGGCCCAGAACATGGTAGGCTTTTAACGGGCCGGATCTCATATGGGCCACTATTAGGCCCGGAGCGTGGCAGGCCATTAATGGACCGGATCAAATATGGGCCGGCATTTGGCCCAAAACATGGCAGCCAGTTAATGGGCCGGCCTACTAGGGTCCTCAAAATTTTGTGGGCCTACAGCTAGGTCGGCCCATTAATGTCGGTGAAATCTCATGGGCCTTTAGCTGGGCCGGCCCATTATGATCCGCAAGAATCTTGTGGGCCTTTACCTAGGCCGGCCCATTATGGCACAAAAAAATCTTGTGGGCCTTTACCTGGGCCGACCCATTATGGCCAGCAAAATCTTGTGGGCCTTTAGCTGGGCCAGCCCATTATGGTCCGCAAAATCTCGTGGGCCTTTAGCTGGGTAGGCCCATTATGGTCCGCAAAATTTTGTGGGCCTCTAGTTGGGCCGGCCCATTTAAACTTGTTGGGCTGTGCCACGTGTCGACGTATCATAGGCGCCTTCTGTCCAGTGAGTGGATGACATCTGTCCCGACGATGAGCCGACACGTGTTTCCTCTAGCCAATGATGATTTTACACGTGGAAAATCCCCATTGGTCGGGGTTGTTAATGGGTTATCGGATCCAAAACCCGACCCGATAGCTTAACGGCGTTCCGTTACGGTGGATGCCATGTGTTGGTCACCCTTGACGAAAGCACTTCTGTGACGCGCGATTTATCGTCATGGAAGTGGACACTTCAGTGATGATAATTTTGGTAATGTCATGGAACACTTCTACGACAGCACATGTATGACTATCTTGATTCTGTCATAAATTTGTCATGGATGTACATGCATGATAAAAAAAGAGACCTACTGTGACAAACACGTATCATCACGGAAGTGTATTTTTTTTGTAGTGACTCAGAGGAGCACTGGCCCGGGGGTTTAAAATAAAGATGACCCTTGAGTCTGCAGAACTCAAGGGAAAAAAGGCTTAGGTGGCAAATGGTAAAACCAAGGTTGGGCCTTGCTGGAGGAGTTTTATTCAAAGTGAACTGTCAAGGGGTTCCCATTATAACCCAACCGCGTAAGGAACACAAAATCAAGGAACATAACACCGGTATGACGGAAACTAGGGCGGCAAGAGTGGAACAAAACACCAGGCATAAGGCCGAGCCTTCCACCCTTTACCAAGTATATAGATGCATTAATTAAATAAGAGATATTGTGATATCCCAACAATAAACATGTTCCAACAAGGAACAAACTCCAACTTCACCTGCAACTAGCAATGCTATAAGAGGGGCTGAGCAAAGCGGTAACATAGCCAAACAACGGTTTGCTAGGACAAGGTGGGTTAGAGGCTTGACATGGCAATATGGGAGGCATGATATAGCAAGTGGTAGGTATCGCAGCATAGCAAAAGAGCGAGAAACTAGCAAGCAAAGATAGAAGTGATTTCGAGGGTATGATCATCTTGCCTGTAAAATTCTCCGAGTTGACATAAGCTTGATCCTCGTAAGCGTACTCAACGAGTTCCTCAATCACAAACTCATCTCCCGGCTCTACCCAAAGCAAGAACACAATCAAATGAAACAACAATCAACCACGGTGCAATGCGCAAGCAACATGATGCAAAACATGGCATGATATGTGGGATGTGATATGCAATGCATATGCGTGCTCCAGAAGGAAAAGATTGAACCATGCCTCAACTTGGCAAACCAAGCGTGCCGCTGGAAAGATGAGTTGATTTCGATCATAATCGATATAAAGATCACCGGAATCAGATGCACGGTTTGCAAATGGCAAGCAAAACAATAATGGCACAATTCTGCGATTAACAACACGATGCCATCTAGAATGCACCAAGAAACTAAGTTACTGCACACCAACATAGCAACAAAGCACATGGCAGTGATCTACTCCAGATGCTTGACAAAAGATGAACACTGAGCTACGGCTAAATCACACAAGAGCAGGTTCAAACAAGCATGGCAAAAGAGCAAAAGATATCACCTTCCCAGACTTGGTGAAAATACTAACATGCCAGGAATTAACATCAGGAAGCAATGTTTAGAGCAAGATAACAACATGCTACAAGATCATATCATGGCAAAACAAGGCATGGCATGAATCTACTCAAAGCATATAACAAAAGTCCCTTACTGACCATAAGCCAAAAAGGATCATAAGATATGATGGCACCCATGTAAACATAGCAAGTTACGTTAACAGATTCAGACTTAGCAAAAAACTGGACATGGCAAAACAGAATTATGAAGGCATGTTTGCGAGCTCGATTCACTCAACACAAGGCATTGCATGACAAGCTAAGCATACTACCAGCAAGAAGACATGTTCAAGAAGCTAACCATGGCAAGAACAATCTCATAGCATGCATGGATCAACTACCACAACCTTGGCAAAATTGATTAACAAGTAAACAATCTGCCAGGAACATTTTATAGCAAAAGTAGAGCAAGATTGAGTCATGCTAGGGCACTCCATAAATGCAAACAGGGGCATGGATGGATAGAGCACAACCATATGTCAAAATCATCCTTACTGAACATACTCAAAAGAAGCATGGATCTCTCTATAGCAACATGAATACATGTCATTAAAATAACAGCAGGGAAATGACTTAGTGAAATGCTAAGTCCCTGAGATCAGCAACATCACGAGAGCTACTTTGCATGCTTGTGCTAGTCACCACATTGATCACAAAAAAACATGGCATACACCCCTATAAAGATGGCATGACATAGCCCAAAACACATGTAGAGCTCATGCCCATATGCAGCACACAATAATTATGGCAAAAATGACAAATGCTCATAATCTGTTAAGAAACAGGAACTAACCTTGTATAACACTTGCAACAGCAATTAGGGCATCAATATGGACTCAAACAAGCATGGCAGAATGGAACAAAATGAAGAGCACATCCAGATGAACATTTTGATATCTCATACGCACAAAACGGAGTTACGGATGAGGAGTTATGATGCGATGAACATGGCTCCAGAATGTAAGAATTAAGGGACTTAGATGAAAATATCACCTCCGAAACAGATCTAGGGTTTCGGGAGCGCTTTCCGAGGATCGCCGGAATCTTCGTCGCGATGGCCGGAGTAGGACGGGGCGGTGCCGGAGATGCCGGATCCGGGCGGCGTGGTGGCGGAGCTCGCCGGAGACGGCCGACAGAGGAGCTAGTAGGGGCGGCGCCGGTTGGAGAGGCGCGGGGCGGCACTGGTAGCGAGCGGCGCGGTCGGCGATGCGAGGGAAGGCGGTGGGCGGTGGCGAGGAGGTGGCGGCCGGCGAGGCGCACGGCGGGCGACGCGAGCGGGCGGGGAGGCGCACGATCGGCGGCGCGGGGAGCCGGGCCGGGGAGGGCCTGGCTCGGGCTCACGGGCTTCGCGCGGAGTGGGGCGCTGGAGGGACACGTGGCGGCGCGCTAGAGGAGGAGGGAGGCGGCGCTGCTGAGGTGGCGGCTCTGGATTGGCTGGAGTGAGGTGGCCGGGCGCGGCAAACATGTCCGGGCGACGGGATTTTTGTCCGGCAGCGCGGAGAGGAAGAAGGTTAGGGTTTCATCCGTGAATTTTTGGGGGGAGGTGCGAACATATAGGTAGAAGGAGTTAGGAGAGTCCAAATGAGGTGCGGTTTTCGGCCATGCGATCGTGATCGAACGACCGAGTGGATGGAGGGGTTTGGATGGGTTTGTGGGCTGACTTGGAGGGGTGTTGGGCTGCAACACACACGAGGCCTTTACGGTTCCCCTGTTAACCGTTGGAGTATCAAACGAACTCCAAATGGCATGAAACATGACAGGCGGTCTACCAGTAGTGAACCAAGGCCGCTTGGCAAATCTCGATCCAATCCGAGAACGTTCAACACCCGCACACGAAAAGAGGCAAAAGGAGGGCGCCGGAGGACATATGAGTGTCGGATTGCAAAACGGACAACGGGGAAAATACTCGGATGCATGAGACAAACACGTATGCAAATGAGATGCACATGATGACATGATATGAAATGCATGACACGCAAACAAATGACAAGGCAACAACAACGAATAACTGGAAGACACCTGACGCAATGGTCTCGGGGCGTTACAGATGCTCTCCCCCCATCTCTCTCGATGGCACCGGAACGCCGCCGGGGCCATCATCGTGACGGCGATCAACACCAACAACTTTGCCGCCGTCATCACCAACTCTCTCCCCCTCTATGCAGCAGTGTAACACCTCTTCTACCTGCTGTAATCTCTACTTAAACATGATGCGCAATGCTATACATTTTTTCCAATGATGCATGGCTATCCTATGATGTTTGAGTAGATCCGTTTTGTCCTATGGGTTAATTGATGATCATGATTGTTTTGAGTTGCATGTTTTATTATTGGTGCCGTCCTATGGTGCTTTCCATGTTGCACAAGCATGAGGGATCCCTGCTGTAGGGTTTGCAATATGCTCATGATTTTCTTATGGTGGGTGGCGTGAGTGACAGAAGCACAAACCCGAGTAAGTAGGTTGTTTGTGTATGGGAGTAAATAGGACATGATACTTTAATGCTATGGTTTGGTTTTACCTTAATGATCTTTAGTAGTTACCGATGTTTGATAGAGTTTCAATCATAAGTGCATATGATCCAAGGAGAGAAGGAATGTTAGCTTATGCCTCTTCCTCATATAAAATTGCAATAATGGTTACCGGTCTAGTTATCGATTTCCTAGGGACAAATAACTTTCTTGTGTGACAAAAATCTCTCTACTCAAACTATCTTTATCTAAACATCCCCTAACTTTTATTTACGTGCTCTTTATTTGAAGGAAATATGCCCTAGAGGCAATAATAAAGTTATTATTTATTTCCTTATATCATGATAAATGTTTATTATTCATGCTAGAATTGTATTAACCGGAAACATAATACATGTGTGAATACATAGACAAACAAAGTGTCACTAGTATGCCTCTACTTGACTAGCTCGTTAATCAAAGATGGTTATGTTTCCTAACCATGAACAAGGAGTTGTTATTTGATTAACGAGATCACATCATTAGGTGAATGATCTGATTGACATGACCCATTCCATTAGCTTAGCACCCGATCGTTTAGTATGTTGCTATTGCTTTCTTCATGACTTATACATGTTCCTATGACTATGAGATTATGCAACTCCCGTTTGCCGGAGGAACACTTTGTGTGCTACCAAACGTCACAACGTAAATGGGTGATTATAAAGGTGCTCTACAGGTGTCTCCAAAGGTACATGTTGGGTTGGCGTATTTCGAGATTAGGATTTGTCACTCCGATTGTCGGAGAGGTATCTCTGGGCCCTCTCGGTAATGCACATCACATAAGCCTTGCAAGCATTGCAACTAATGAGTTAGTTGCGAGATGATGTATTACGGAACGAGTAAAGAGACTTGCCGGTAACGAGATTGAACTAGGTATTGAGATACCGACGATCGAATCTCGGGCAAGTAACATACCGATGACAAAGGGAACAACGTATGTTGTTATGCGGTCTGACCGATAAAGATCTTCGTAGAATATGTAGGAGCCAATATGAGCATCCAGGTTCCGCTATTGGTTATTGACCGGAGACGTGTCTCGGTCATGTCTACATTGTTCTCGAACCCGTAGGGTCCGCACGCTTAAGGTTTCGATGACAGTTATATTATGAGTTTATGAGTTTTGATGTACCGAAGTTAGTTCGGAGTCCCGGATGTGATCACGGACATGACGAGGAGTCTCGAAATGGTCGAGACATAAAGATTGATATATTGGACGTCTATATTCGGACACCGGAAGTGTTCCGGGTGATTTCGGAGAAAACCGGAGAGCCGGAGGGTTACCGGAACCCCCCCCCGGAGAAGTAATGGGCCATATGGGCCTTAGTGGAGAGAGAGAGGGGCAGCCAAAGGTGGGCCGCGCGCCTCCTCCCCCCTGGTCCGAATTGGACTAGGAGAGGGGGGCGGCGCCCCCCCTTTCCCTCTCCCTCCCCACTTCTTTCCCCCTCCTAGTAGGAGTCCTACTCCTACTAGGAGGAGGACTCCTCCTTGGCGCGCCTATAGGGCCGGCCGGCCTCCTCCCCTTGCTCCTTTATATACGGGGGCAGGGGGCACCCCTAGACACACAAGTTGATCCACGTGATCATATTCTTAGCCGTGTGCGGTGCCCCCTTCCACCATAGTCCTCGATAATATTGTAGCGGTGCTTAGGCGAAGCCCTGCGACGGTAGTGCATCAAGATCGTCACCACGCCGTCGTGCTGACGGAACTCTTCCCCGACACTTTGCTGGATCGGAGTCCGGGGATCGTCATCGAGCTGAACGTGTGCTAGAACTCGGAGGTGCCGTAGTTTCGGTGCTTGATCGGTCGGGCCGTGGAGACGTACGACTACATCAACCAAACGCTTCCGTTGTCGATCTACAAGGGTACGTAGATCACACTCTCCCCTCTCGTTGCTATGCATCACCATGATCTTGCGTGTGCGTAGGAATTTTTTTGAAATTACTACGTTCCCCAACAGTGGCATCCGAGCCTAGGTTTTATATGTTGATGTTATATGCACGAGTAGAACACAAGTGAGTTGTGGGCGATATAAGTCATACTGCTTACCAGCATGTCATACTTTGGTTCGGCGGTATTGTTGGACGAAGCGGCCCGGACCGACATTACGCGTACGCTTACGCGAGACCGGTTCTCCCGACGTGCTTTGCACATAGGTGGCTTGCGGGTGACAGTTTCTCCAACTTTAGTTGAACCGAGTGTGGCTACGCCCGGTCCTTGCGAAGGTTAAAACAGCACCAACTTGACAAACTATCATTGTGGTTTTGATGCGTAGGTAAGATTGGTTCTTGCTTAAGCCCGTAGCAGCCACGTAAAACTTGCAACAACAAAGTAGAGGACGTCTAACTTGTTTTTGCAGGGCATGTTGTGATGTGATATGGTCAAGACATGATGCTAAATTTTATTGTATGAGATGATCATGTTTTGTAACCGAGTTATCGGCAACTGGCAGGAGCCATATGGTTGTCGCTTTATTGTATGCAATGCAATCGCGCTGTAATGCTTTACTTTATCACTAAGCGGTAGCGATAGTCGTGGAAGCATAAGATTGGCGAGACGACAACGATGCTACGATGGAGATCAAGGTGTCGCGCCGGTGACGATGGTGATCACGACGGTGCTTCGAAGATGGAGATCACAAGCACAAGATGATGATGGCCATATCATATCACTTATATTGATTGCATGTGATGTTTATCTTTTATGCATCTTATCTTGCTTTGATTGACGGTAGCATTATAAGATGATCTCTCACTAATTATCAAGAAGTGTTCTCCCTGAGTATGCACCGTTGCGAAAGTTCTTCGTGCTGAGACACCACGTGATGATCGGGTGTGATAGGCTCTACGTTCAAATACAACGGGTGCAAAACAGTTGCACACGCGGAATACTCAGGTTATACTTGACGAGCCAAGCATATACAGATATGGCCTCGGAACACGGAGACCGAAAGGTCGAGCGTGAATCATATAGTAGATATGATCAACATAGTGATGTTCACCAATGAAACTACTCCATCTCACGTGATGATCGGACATGGTTTAGTTGATTTGGATCACGTAATCACTTAGAGGATTAGAGGGATGTCTATCTAAGTGGGAGTTCTTTAAGTAAATTAATTGAACCTAAATTTATCATGAAACTTAGTACCTGATAGTATCTTGCTTGTTTATGCTTGATTGTAGATAGATGGCTCGTGCTGTTGTTCCGTTGAATTTTAATGCGTTCCTTGAGAAAGCAAAGTTGAAAGATGATGGTAGCAATTACACGGACTGGGTCCGTAACTTGAGGATTATCCTCATTGCTGCACAGAAGAATTACGTCCTGGAAGCACCGCTGGGTGCCAGGCCTGCTGCTGGAGCAACACCAGATGTTATGAACGTCTGGCAGAGCAAAGCTGATGACTACTCGATAGTTCAGTGTGCCATGCTTTACGGCTTAGAATCGGGACTTCAACGACGTTTTGAACGTCATGGAGCATATGAGATGTTCCAGGAGTTGAAGTTAATATTTCAAGCAAATGCCCGGATTGAGAGATATGAAGTCTCCAATAAGTTCTATAGCTGCAAGATGGAGGAGAACAGTTCTGTCAGTGAGCATATACTCAAAATGTCTGGGTATAATAATCACTTGATTCAATTGGGAGTTAATCTTCCAGATGATTGCGTCATTGACAGAATTCTCCAATCACTGCCACCAAGCTACAAGAGCTTCGTGATGAACTATAATATGCAAGGGATGAATAAGACTATTCCCGAGCTCTTCGCAATGCTGAAAGCTGCGGAGGTAGAAATCAAGAAGGAGCATCAAGTGTTGATGGTCAACAAGACCACTAGTTTCAAGAAAAAGGGCAAAGGGAAGAAGAAGGGGAACTTCAAAAAGAACGGCAAGCAAGTTGCTACTCAAGAGAAGAAACCCAAACCTGGACCTAAGCCTGAAACTGAGTGCTTCTACTGCAAGCAGACTGGTCACTGGAAGCGGAACTGCCCCAAGTATTTGGCGGATAAGAAGGATGGCAAGGTGAACAAAGGTATATGTGATATACATGTTATTGATGTGTACCTTACTAATGCTCGCAGTAGCACCTGGGTATTTGATACTGGTTCTGTTGCTAATATTTGCAACTCGAAACAGGGACTACGGATTAAGCGAAGATTGGCTAAGGACGAGGTGACGATGCGCGTGGGAAACGGTTCCAAAGTCGATGTGATCGCAGTCGGCACGCTACCTCTACATCTACCTTCGGGATTAATATTAGACCTAAATAATTGTTATTTGGTGCCAGCGTTAAGCATGAACATTATATCTGGATCTTGTTTGATGCGAGACGGTTATTCATTTAAATCTGAGAATAATGGTTGTTCTATTTATATGAGTAATATCTTTTATGGTCATGCACCCTTAAAGAGTGGTCTATTTTTGTTGAATCTCGATAGTAGTGACACACATATTCATAGTGTTGAAGCCAAAAGATGCAGAGTTGATAATGATAGTGCAACTTATTTGTGGCACTGCCGTTTAGGTCATATCGGTGTAAAGCGCATGAAGAAACTCCATACTGATGGACTTTTGGAACCACTTGATTATGAATCACTTGGTACTTGCGAACCGTGCCTCATGGGCAAGATGACTAAAACACCGTTCTCCGGTACTATGGAGAGAGCAACAGATTTGTTGGAAATCATACATACAGATGTATGTGGTCCGATGAATATTGAGGCTCGTGGCGGATATCGTTATTTTCTCACCTTCACAGATGACTTAAGCAGATATGGGTATATCTACTTAATGAAACATAAGTCTGAAACGTTTGAAAAGTTCAAAGAATTTCAGAGTGAAGTTGAAAATCATCGTAACAAGAAAATAAAGTTTCTACGATCTGATCGTGGAGGAGAATATTTGAGTTACGAGTTTGGTGTACATTTGAAAAATTGTGGAATAGTTTCGCAACTCACGCCACCCGGAACACCACAGCGTAATGGTGTGTCCGAACGTCGTAATCGTACTTTACTAGATATGGTGCGATCTATGATGTCTCTTACTGATTTACCGCTATCGTTTTGGGGTTATGCTTTGGAGACGGCCGCATTCACGTTAAATAGGGCACCATCAAAATCCGTTGAGACGACGCCTTATGAACTATGGTTTGGCAAGAAACCAAAGTTGTCGTTTCTGAAAGTTTGGGGCTGCGATGCTTATGTGAAAAAGCTTCAACCTGATAAGCTCGAACCCAAATCGGAGAAATGTGTCTTCATAGGATATCCAAAGGAACTATTGGATACACCTTCTATCACAGATCCGAAGGCAAGACTTTTGTTGCTAAGTTCGGAAACTTTCTGGAGAAGGAGTTTCTCTCGAAAGAAGTGAGTGGGAGGAAAGTAGAACTTGACGAGGTAACTGTACCTGCTCCCTTATTGGAAAGTAGTACATCACAAAAACCTGTTTCTGTGACACCTACACCAGTTAGTGAGGAAGCTAATGATGATGATCATGAAACTTCAGAACAAGATACTACTGAACCTCGTAGATCAACCAGAGTGAGATCCGCGCCAGAGTGGTACGGTAATCCTGTTCTGGAAGTCATGCTACTAGATCATGATGAACCTACGAACTATGAAGAAGCGATGGTGAGCCCAGATTCCGCAAAATGGCTTGAAGCCATGAAATCTGAGATGGGATCCATGTATGAGAACAAAGTATGGACTTTGGTTGACTTGCCCGATGATCGGCAAGCAATTGAGAATAAATGGATCTTCAAGAAGAAGACTGACGCTGACGGTAATATTACTGTCTACAAAGCTCGACTTGTCGCAAAAGGTTTTCGGCAAGTTCAAGGGATTGACTACGATGAGACCTTCTCACCCGTAGCGATGCTTAAGTCTGTCCGAATCATGTTAGCAATTGCCGCATTTTATGATTATGAAATTTGGCAGATGGATGTCAAAACTGCATTCCTGAATGGATTTCTGGAAGAAGAGTTGTATATGATGCAACCAGAAGGTTTTGTCGATCCAAAGGGAGCTAACAAAGTGTGCAAGCTCCAGCGATCCATTTATGGACTGGTGCAAGCCTCTCGGAGTTGGAATAAACGCTTTGATAGTGTGATCAAAGCATTTGGTTTTATACAGACTTTTGGAGAAGCCTGTATTTACAAGAAAGTGAGTGGGAGCTCTGTAGCATTTCTGATATTATATGTGGATGACATATTACTAATTGGAAATGATATAGAATTTCTGGATAGCATAAAGGGATACTTGAATAAGAGTTTTTCAATGAAAGACCTCGGTGAAGCTGCTTACATATTAGGCATTAAGATCTATAGAGATAGATCAAGACGCTTAATTGGACTTTCACAAAGCACATACCTTGACAAAGTTTTGAAGAAGTTCAAAATGGATCAAGCAAAGAAAGGGTTCTTGCCTGTGTTACAAGGTGTGAAGTTGAGTAAGACTCAATGCCCGACCACTGCAGAAGATAGAGAGAAAATGAAAGATGTTCCCTATGCTTCAGCCATAGGCTCTATCATGTATGCAATGTTGTGTACCAGACCTGATGTGTGCCTTGCCATAAGTCTAGCAGGGAGGTACCAAAGTGATCCAGGAGTGGATCACTGGACAGCGGTCAAGAACATCCTGAAATACCTGAAAAGGACTAAGGATATGTTTCTCATATATGGAGGTGACAAAGAGCTCATCGTAAAAGGTTACGTTGATGCAAGCTTTGACACTGATCCGGACGATTCTAAATCGCAAACCGGATACGTGTTTACATTAAACGGTGGAGCTGTCAGTTGGTGCAGTTCTAAACAAAGCGTTGTAGCGGGATCTACATGTGAAGCGGAGTACATAGCTGCTTCGGAAGCAGCAAATGAAGGAGTCTGGATGAAGGAGTTCATATCCGATCTAGGTGTCATACCTAGTGCATCGGGTCCAATGAAAATCTTTTGTGACAATACTGGTGCAATTGCCTTGGCAAAGGAATCCAGATTTCACAAGAGAACCAAGCACATCAAGAGACGCTTCAATTCCATCCGGGATCTAGTCCAGGTGGGAGACATAGAGATTTGCAAGATACATACGGATCTGAATGTTGCAGACCCGTTGACTAAGCCTCTTCCACGAGCAAAACATGATCAGCACCAAGGCTCCATGGGTGTTAGAATCATTACTGTGTAATCTAGATTATTGACTCTAGTGCAAGTGGGAGACTGAAGGAAATATGCCCTAGAGGCAATAATAAAGTTATTATTTATTTCCTTATATCATGATAAATGTTTATTATTCATGCTAGAATTGTATTAACCGGAAACATAATACATGTGTGAATACATAGACAAACAGAGTGTCACTAGTATGCCTCTACTTGACTAGCTCGTTAATCAAAGATGGTTATGTTTCCTAACCATGAACAAGGAGTTGTTATTTGATTAACGGGATCACATCATTAGGTGAATGATCTGATTGACATGACCCATTCCATTAGCTTAGCACCCGATCGTTTAGTATGTTGCTATTGCTTTCTTCATGACTTATACATGTTCCTATGACTATGAGATTATGCAACTCCCGTTTGCCGGAGGAACACTTTGTGTGCTACCAAACGTCACAACGTAAATGGGTGATTATAAAGGTGCTCTACAGGTGTCTCCAAAGGTACATGTTGGGTTGGCGTATTTCGAGATTAGGATTTGTCACTCCGATTGTCGGAGAGGTATCTCTGGGCCCTCTCGGTAATGCACATCACATAAGCCTTGCAAGCATTGCAACTAATGAGTTAGTTGCGAGATGATGTATTACGGAACGAGTAAAGAGACTTGCCGGTAACGAGATTGAACTAGGTATTGAGATACCGACGATCGAATCTCGGGCAAGTAACATACCGATGACAAAGGGAACAACGTATGTTGTTATGCGGTCTGACCGATAAAGATCTTCGTAGAATATGTAGGAGCCAATATGAGCATCCAGGTTCCGCTATTGGTTATTGACCGGAGACGTGTCTCGGTCATGTCTACATTGTTCTCGAACCCGTAGGGTCCGCATGCTTAAGGTTTCGATGATAGTTATATTATGAGTTTATGAGTTTTGATGTACCGAAGTTAGTTCGGAGTCCTGGATGTGATCACGGACATGACGAGGAGTCTCGAAATGGTCGAGACATAAAGATTGATATATTGGACGGCTATATTCGGACACCGGAAGTGTTCCGGGTGATTTCGGAGAAAACCGGAGAGCCGGAGGGTTACCGGAACCCCCCCGGGAGAAGTAATGGGCCATATGGGCCTTAGTGGAGAGAGAGAGAGAGGGGCAGCCAAAGGTGGGCCGCGCGCCTCCTCCCCCTGGTCCGAATTGGACTAGGAGAGGGGGGCGGCGCCCCCCCCCTTTCCCTCTTCCTCCCCACTTCTTTCCCCCTCCTAGTAGGAGTCGGAGGAGGACTCCTCCTTGGCGCGCCTATAGGGCCGGCCGGCCTCCTCCCCTTGCTCCTTTATATACGGGGGCAGGGGGCACCCCTAGACACACAAGTTGATCCACGTGATCATATTCTTAGCCGTGTGCGGTGCCCCCTTCCACCATAGTCCTCGATAATATTGTAGCAGTGCTTAGGCGAAGCCCTGCGACGGTAGTGCATCAAGATCGTCACCACGCCGTCGTGCTGACGGAACTCTTCCCCGACACTTTGCTGGATCGGAGTCCAGGGATCGTCATCGAGCTGAACGTGTGCTAGAACTCGGAGGTGCCGTAGTTTCGGTGCTTGATCGGCCGGGCCGTGGAGACGTACGACTACATCAACCAAACGCTTCCGTTGTCGATCTACAAGGGTACGTAGATCACACTCTCCCCTCTCTTTGCTATGCATCACCATGATCTTGCGTGTGCGTAGGAATTTTTTGAAATTACTACGTTCCCCAACATTATTATCTTGCAAACATATCTCTTTACACCTACAAAGTACTTCTAGTTTCATACTTATTCTAGGTAAAGCAAACGTAAAGTGTGCATAGAGTTGTATCGGTGGTCGATAGAACATGAGGGAATTTTTGTTCTACCTTTATCTCTTCGTTGGGTTCGACACTCTTACTTATCGAGAAAGGCTACAATTGATCCCCTATACTTGTGGGTTATCAGGCCCACAACAGTCTCTGACACCATCCTTCTGCTATATGAGGCCTTTTGCCCTAAACAAATAAGAGAAAACTTTTGGGAGAAGAGTCGTTGTCTCGAGGCGGAATTTGGTAAGTAAATTAAAGTGAAATTGGTTCATAAGATAAGTGAATTAGGATGATTGATTGTCATACATGGAAGGTTGTACAAAGGGGTGATGGGAAGAAAAGTAAAACATGAAACCTTAAACCCTAATTCACCTATACAAATTATCATTGTATTTGGTGTGTCGGGGACACAAAAGACTTTTTATTATTTAGTTGCAGGGTTGTTTAAGAGAGACCATCTTCATCCTACACCTCCCACAGATTGATAAACTTTAGGTCATTTATTTGAGGGAAAATTGCTATTGTCCTACAAAACTCTGTGTTTGGAGACCCAACACGTGTCTATAAGAATAAAGTTGCGTAGTAGACATCAGTGATTCCTCCGCTCTTCGATTGCCGTCTTGACACCGTGAGAGGGGGGGTAGGTTTCTCATTCGGGCATGTAGTAGTCCTAGGGTTTCTAGATTTTTCGAGTTTCCTCCGTTGGTGTCATGGCGGGGCTGATGCTGATGGTGCTCATAGGAATAATCATCTTCCAGGCCATGCTTCTGCTCGTTGGAGGTGTTGTTAACGCCTACGAGAGGCTTGTGGAGTCCAAAATGTTGGGGCGGCTTCGATCTGGCGTTGTGCCTTGGCGTGATGGCAGTGATGGGTTGCTCTTGGAGGGTGACGGTGATGATTGTTGCAAATATGCAGAAGACAGTGAAGGATCCGACCGCTTGGTGAAGGGCGGATTGGCTTGGCCACGGATCCGGTGTTGAAGAGGCTCGGAGGGTTCATTCGGCCGATGTTCCTTATTGGGCTAAATCCAGCCTTTCGGGGTTGGTGGCTATCGTGGCTGGTTAAAGTCTAGGGGTTTTGAGGTAGACCAGCTTCGCATGCTCCCCTTCTTCAATAACGATAAAAGTTCTGAGTGCTTGATAGTTGCGGCGAGGACGGTATATAGCAGTACAACTGCTTGGATCTTTCTTATTTTCCGTTGCTTGTATGCCTATCATTTCTTTGTCGTTACTATAACAAATACCAGTAATGTACTCTCTTCATTTCTAAATATTTGTCTTTTCAGAGATTTTAAATGTACTATCACATACAGATGTATATAGACATATTTTAGAGTGTAGATTCATTCATTCTGCTTCGTGTAGTCATTTGTTGAAATGACAATTACTTAGGAACGGAGGATGATGTGTGTAATAAGTATATTAAAAAAAGATGCGAAAGTACTCCACGAGATCACATACTCAAAGTTAATCGTCAACTCGTCATCCTCCTCCTCTCCTCTCTCTTCCTCGTTGGCCCTGCCTTTAAAAGTCGCCAGTCGCCACCAAACTCACCACGAATGGGCTGGTGCTCCCCATCCACTCCCCGGCAGCTGCTATCCACCGTCGCGCTCTTTGCCTTCGGCGCGGGGCTCCTCTCCTACGGCGCTCACCTCTCCTACGTCCACATCGAGCCCCAGCGCGCGCGCACCCTCGCCCGCGATCAGTTCGTCCGCGACTACCTACGCAGGAAGCACGACAAGTAGCCCGCACCCCCCACGACACCCCCTCCTAGTCCGCTCGATTTCTCGCCCTTCCTCCTCGGCGGCGATGGCTTTGTCCCCCGCGAGCGTCGGGCCGGTGATTCCGGAGGTGGAGATGAACGCCGGCGCCGATCAGGGCTCCACCACCGTGCGGGCCACTGTCGTGCAGGCCTGCAGCGTTTTCTACGACACTCCTGCAACGCTCGGTGCGTGCTCCCACCCTGTTGTTGTTTCCTTTTGCTGCTAGTAGTAGCTCGTATGGTGTTCGATCATTTGTCTCGCTCGTGTGTCTGTTTGGATCGGGTGCTGAGCGCTAGGTGTTTGCTTGCTTGTCTCACTAGCACGAACTTGACTTGTTGTAGTCGATCAGACTGATGCCTCAAATCGCAAGGATGGTGCACCGATCTGTAATACTCCTATTATTTTCCCTTCTTATTGTGGTCTTCGATGTATACAAAGGAAGTGCCTTGCTTTCTCAACGTCAGTGGACTGATGAAAACGGAATTGATAGCTTCTCTTTAATAGTAGTTGGTGTAGTTTTCTTAGTGGCAAGTTACTAAGTTCCAGTCTTTCTTGCTCGGAAAACAACGTGTTTGTGTGCTGGTGTGGTATAAACTATCCACTTTGGATGCCAAGGGGACAGATGCTCGTGCTAGATTTGTTTTTTTTCTCTTTCTCAATTATACATGTGTCGAAGCAATTATTGCTCTACAATTTGTGGTTATGCGGAAGGGGCATTGGATAGAAGTCAGTACCAAACTTGTTTGTTTTGCCACAGAGCTGTGATGTCAATCTTTAAGAAAGCGAACACTAACTTGCAGTCTCCTAGTGAGAGATTCCTTTCGCGTCGATAAAATTCGATTATCTATTTGTTTTCTTGCATCTTTTCTCCTTTTTTTTCTATGATGTTCCCTGTTAAGCAAGATCTATTGGAGAGTTGAGGCCTCATATAGTTTTTCTTAGTCTATTAATTAACAGTCATTAATCACTTAACTGCAATAATCAGTGTGCCACCAAATCGAGTGAAGAATAAAATTAATAAATACAGTATTATGCCGAAAGAGTGCAAGGATTTGAAATAGGAAATGCATGTTGGTAGGGTATCTTGTACTCCATTTATTTACATGAATTCCTTACAGGACTGGACAATGTTTTGTTGCTGCTAATTTCGTAAATGCATTGTCGACAGATAAAGCAGAGAAATTGATAGCGGAGGCTGCTGGATATGGTTCACAGTTGGTTCTTTTTCCAGAAGTCTTTGTTGGTGGCTACCCTCATGGGTCTACCTTTGGACTGACTATTGGCAGTCGATCTGCCAAGGGAAAAGAAGACTTCCGGAAGTATCACGCGGCTGCCATAGATGTGCCTGGTATTCCAAGATACTGTCAATATATATATACTCATTGTACATTATTTTTTCACAATAGTCACCATGCTTCATCATTTTGCTTGACGCTTATCCTTTCCTAGTGTACATTTTGCTTCGGATAAATAGAAATACACCTACAACCAAACTTTTTTGTTCGGTTTTGGAACTGTAGATTCAATCCATATGTTGAGCTACAAATTTTGAAGCACACAATTATTTTTTGATGTGTTACAGTTACATTGACAGTATATTCAAACAGTGTAGTGCTAGAAATGAAGTATAAACCACAAAATAATGTAAGACTATGTATCGCTTCTTTTTCCTACATCGTCGAAAAATGGAAAAGCAAGCATGGAAAACCTCAAATTTGCTGTCCAGGCCACAAGCTGATAAGTTACAGCTGGTATTACGACTGAGCTGAAGTGTGTATCATATTTGGTTCCTGTTTCCGTGGTTCACAGCATTTCAAGAAGTAGAGCTCTTCTTCCAAAACAAAGTAGAGCTCCATAATTGATAGAACTTTGCTTTTGACCTTGTCGCCTGTATTTGTTAAATTTCTTTGTTATTCGTTTGGTTGATGGTGTAATTCAAATCATCACAACAGAGCATAGTGAAAAAGTCATGTGAGCTTGCACCTCTTGTTAACTACCGCTGATAAAAATGAATAAATCAACAAAGCATATAATAAACATCAGTACTCACATGTTGTTAGTTAGCATTTGCATCTTCACTTCTTTCACATTTAGACCCACTATCTTCCACTTCCCAATGGATCTATCTTTTCCTGCCACAAAATATTTCTTTAGTACCAATCTGTTAGTATTGCAGACCATTTTACACACATTCAAAAAATGCAGGCCCAGAGGTTAGCCGCTTAGCTGCATTGGCCGGAAAATACAAGGTCTTTTTGGTGATTGGGGTTGTTGAAAGGGCAGGCTACACACTGTACAATACAGTGCTCTCCTTTGATTCTCTGGGAAAGTACCTAGGAAAACACCGCAAGCTCATGCCTACCTCACTGGAACGAGTATTCTGGGGGTTTGGAGATGGATCTACGATACCTGTTTATGATACTCCACTTGGAAAGATAGGTGCCGTCATCTGCTGGGAGAACAGAATGCCACTTATCAGGACAGCGATGTATGCCAAAGGTATTCCGAGTTCTTGCGATGTAATATGTTTCCCAACCTCAACACTTCCTCCGTTTCAAGATTATTGAATTTTATTGGCAGAAACTAAGATCCCACATAAGAGTTACTAGATTGGCTCAACGCATTAACGTACAAAAGAATGGCAGCATGAAATCTAAAACTAGAGATAAATGCTGACAACGAACCATGACATGTAGTTGAGTTTATATTTTCCCTGACGTGCACTCCTATGCTTATCCAGGTGTTCAAATATACTGTGCTCCCACTGCGGATGCGCTGCCAAGTTGGCAGGCTTCCATGACACACATTGCGCTTGAAGGGGGATGCTTTGTTCTGACAGCAAACCAGTTCTGCCGCAGAAAAGACTTTCCTCCCTCGCCTGAGTATACCTTTGGTGGCCATGAGGAGGAGCCATCCCCAGAAACCGCTGTTTGTCCTGGAGGGAGCGCCATCATCTCGCCATCTGGGACAGTGTTGGCAGGTCCCAACTATGAAGGCGAGGCCCTCCTCACAGCTGACCTGGGTAAGAAGAAACCGATGACTCCCAAGTCTATGCTAAACACATACTATCATTTTGGGTACTTATACGCAGTACGACACGGTGTATGGATTTTATCTATTCATATGTTTTCAGTAATCTACAGTTATCAGTATTGCAGCTGTCACCTACATAAATCAGTATTGTGACAGAAACATGACAAGCATATAAATTCTTACTAGAAACTTGGTGATATGTTTTGCAGACCTTGGAGAAATTGTTCGAGCCAAGTTTGATTTCGACGTCGTGGGACACTACGCGCGCCCTGAGGTGCTGAGCTTGACCGTGAAGACCGAACCGAAACACGCCGTGTCTTTCACTTCTACTGTCTGATAGATTTGAGGCCGCAAAGAGGGACGATATTTTGAAGACCTGATGTCCAGTAATCTTCCATAGTCGTGTATAACAAAGTTGTGATCCAACGTCTATCTGTCGGCATTACAACAATAATTGTGCCTTCATATATATTTTTTGTAAAGATTCGGAGAAGATGCTTGTTAGCATAAACAATTAAGGCATGCACATGCCCTATTTTACAGGTCTTGTCATCGGTCATTCTCTACTGGTTTGCTATCATACTCTCACTCGTAGTCACCGGCCGCCATATATACAAATCCTATCAACTTTAACATCTTAGCACACAGGGATGTGGATGCTTTCCGAACATCACCTTCCCGTTGTATGTTTTTCTCTTTGATTCAACCACTGGTATGTACTTCACCAAAGAAAAAAAACATCACTGGTCTACACTACTGTATATTCATTTTCCTTCACTGCATTTTTCCTTTGTGTCCACTGCATAGAATATATACAGGAACGATGAAAGATGGAGGCAACTCGATAAGCATCGCGGCGGCCATCTTTTGTGTACTGTTTTTGGCAATGTAAAGTCTCATCACGGATCGCGCATATTTAGGTTGCAATTTTGCCGAAACAAATGCCAATATTCGGAGCCTTCGGATTTATTTAGGTGCAATCATAGTTGTTTTATCCAATGAATAAAGCGGACCGTGGGGAAGGAGGGCCACGTGGTGGCAGCTGGCGTGAGGCAATATTTTTTTCTTTCGTCCGATTGCTCGCGATCGTTAGCGAACAAACAGGTGATGGCTAGCCACGTACGTCTATATAACGAAAATAGATAGACGATGTTTTTTTTTTTGCGGGTGCGATAGACAATGTTGAAAAATAGCATAAATCATTTCATCAGTGGAAGACAATTTAGAAGTTGAAAACAGCGAGACAGCTGTTCAGGAAAAGAGAGGACAAGGCTGGACAATGTTTGGAAAATAAGAAACGATGTAGACAAGGCAAGAGAGGCCTAGAAGCATCAAGCATGCGCTGTCGAATTCAAGTCCCTCCGCTTTGTCGTCGTACTAACAACCCATCCACTGTCACACTCACACCAGCGTGGAGCCATGGATTGATTGGCGTTCTATTTGTCTAGTAGGGCATGTACAATGGCGGCACATGGATGTATATGCTCCATGACAAAAAGTAATTTGAGGCATTTAAATTTATTTTTTCTCTTCAATGCAAGCTATCATCAGTTGGTCTTATTAAGAAATAGAAAATAAAGACTCTAGTACACATGTATCTTTACTTTTCACTTCAACTTTTTCAGCTTTTGTCACCGGAACATACTTTTTCTCTTCAAGCACCCGCCTCCTGAAGAGGATCTCGCTTCTCTATCCGAACCTACATTATGTCATATCCGATCCTACATGGCATGCGAGGCATCACCTTGAGCCTATGCATTGTATATGCCCGTAGTAGTTCACTGACCCGCTCCGGTGCTCCCCGGTCCCCACCATCCCCGCTTTCCCCTCGAGTGCCCGCCTCTGCATCAAGTTCCGGTTCGTCGTGGGCGCTCCTCAGAGGATCTCTAGCAGACCCTTAAAGCGGTCAAACCCGTAAAAAGGTGTTTAAAGTTTCGGTCGAAAAAACAACGCCTAGCAGATTCCGTAAAATTCACTTTGCCCTTAAACTTTTTAAATGGCGCTGAAAATCCATCCGTGAGAACCTCATATGTATAGTTTCAAAGACAGTATACAATTCAGTCTGTAAACTAGTCAAACCTCGTTGGAGCAGACGCACCGCCGCGAAACAGGTCGGAACCTAGCCGGAACTCACATCCATCGCCGCACGTCGGAAGAAGCCGCTGCACGCCGAAATTTGCCAGTGCCGGTCCGAATTGCGTCCGGCTCGACCTCCACTGCCGAGGCGAGGCCGTCGACGGGCAGGGCGAAGCAGGCCACCAGCGGCCCAAATCAGGGGGGCGGCGACGGGGAGCTTGCGCAGCCACGTAGGGGAGTGCACATGGCGGCGGGCGGTGCTGGGCTCAATCGGGGACGGGGAGGCGCACCAGGGAGCGCGCGGGCGGCGCCGGGGTGAGGCACACCGTGGCCGGAGATAGGCTCTGCCAGGACGGGAGAAAAAGAATAGAAAAAAATGAGCTACAGTGGAATACAGTTTTATTTACGGTGTTTGCTCTATCCAGGGCAATTTCGTATCATAAAAATGGTTTACAGTGCCCCTTATACGCGTTTTTACTGGCCAACTTTTAAGGGGTCTACTAGAGATGCTTTCACAGCTGACTTGGGTAAGAAGAAACCGATGACTCCAAGTCTATGCTAAATATATATCATTTTGGGTACTTAGAGCATCTACAGTCGGGCCTCTTATACCCGTCTCAAACGCCCCAGCAGGCCATCCGGTCATTCTCCGACGACGGTTTTTTGACTCAAGCGGCCCCCTCAAACATGCGGGCTGACTGGCACCTCTCATATCTGGTCCAAATATGGGACGGATATGGACCGAAGAAGGAGTCCCAGCCGGAAATGCCCTGAAACCCGACGGTCCGAAGCTCGTCTCCTCCGTCGGACCGGTGGCGCCGCGTGGCGCAGCTCCGGCGGGCCGCGTCGTGCCTAGCCCGACTATTTAAGTCGACCGGCGGCACCGAAACCCTACCATCTATACACATTTTTCTCCTTCTCCTATCCATAGCCGCCGCCACTTTCCACTCCACCCGTCCGCCTAGTAGCCATGCCCCCATGCCGCCGGGTGAGGAGCAAGCCATTTCTGACGCCGGAGCGCCGGCTCGAGCTCCTTGAGCAGATTCGGGCTAGGCATGAAGCCGAATGTAGCGACCAGACCTCAAACGGTCCAATCTCTATGCTCAGGTGTCATCCCTGGATCAGTAATGCTGACACCACACAGTACTTGAAGGATTTATAACAGAGTAGCAACCACACACTTATTACATCGAGTGTCTCAATAAAGAACTTATTACAATAAATATGGCTTAAGGACATCTAATAACGATAACAGCGGAAGGCTTGGAAGATAAGTGAGTCCATCAACTCCAACGGCATCACTGAGTATAGAACCACGACCTAAAAACTCCTTAATCGTCGTCTGAAAAGTCTGCAACATTAATGTTGCAGCCCGAAACGGGTCAGCACATGGAATATGCTGGCAAGGTAACACATAGAGAGTAATGGAATGAAACAGCTATACTATATGCATATTTGGCTGGTGGAAAGCTCTATGGTTACAGTTTTGCGTAAAGCCAATTTTTCCCTACTGCAAAGGAATAAATTTTATTTAACTATCATGGTAGTTGTTAAACATTGAGAATGGTTGACAGCATCATCAATCCCAATTAAGCATCATCATTAACAAAACCCAACAAAATTAATTTAGAGTAACATGTTGAGATTCACATGATAATCCAAGTACTAGATACTCAAGATGTCCATAACCGGGGACATGGCTAACCATGATTAGTTTATACACTCTGCAGAGGTTTGCGCACTTTTCCCCACAAGACTCGATCGCCTCTGTTTGGTTTCTCGCACTACATGGTGTTTGAGAAGACGGATGACCAAGACATAGTCTTTCAGAAGCGCTAGCACCTTACGATGGATAGACCGTTACACCTACTTTCCCCTACATCTGCTAGTCCATCCTGTAAGAGTTCGCACGACTTAATCAACTATGCTAGAGCCCATAATAGCTTGTGGCTGCACACGGAAGTTTCTAGTATGAAAAATCTCATGATCCCTTTGGGCCTGGGTGGCGGTCCATAAAGAAAAACAGGCAATCCTGGAATACCCAGGTACCTCAATCCACCCAGATGTGTGTTTAAGTTGCCACCTTAGATAAACCATTAATTAACAAACTCACATCTGTCATGGATATCACTCACCCAATCCACGTCTACTAGCATAGCATGGCATAAAAGGCAAACGTAGAAGTAACTCCCAAAGGTTTGGAAATAAGCAGGTAATAGGTACTACCTCAACTACTTCCCATCCCACAATTTAATTAGATCCTAATCATGCAATGTTTGAGGATTGATCTAATGCAATAAAACTGGGTAGTAGGAGGTATGATCAAAGTGTTACTTGCCTTGCTGATGATCCGCGAAACCTAGAGATTCGAAGTAACAGGCGGCGCACTCCGGGTATTCTATCACAGACAAACAAACAAGCATACAATAAGTATTCATCTAATGCACAGGTAAAACTCGAATAAGAGATTTAACCAGAAGGTTCAACTTAAGAACTCTGGTTTGCAAAAAGAATCAAATCAAACGAAGCAACGAAAGTCAAACGGCAAAAGAAACAGGCTTCGTTTACTATTCTAGATCTAGGACAATTTTTACAGTGGCAACAACTTGTTTAAGTTGGTTAAACGGATAGAGGGTTTCGAGACGAAGCTCCAGGCGCTTGAATTGCCTGATTCCGATAAACGAGCGAAAAGTTATACTAAAACGAAAATCGGATCAGAAATCGCGATCAGAAAAAATCACGGATTTAATCCGAGAAAAAGAAAGACGACGAACGTTCGCTAGAACGAACGAACGGACGAATGCTCGCTATTTAAATAAATCGGAAAAAACGATCTATTAAAAAAACCGAAATTAAAAAAACGAACAAAACCGTCGGAAAAACCGAACGGTTTTTCGGAAAAAAATGGTGTCTGGAAAAAATCTACCCGGCAACTCCGGCGAGAACTCCGGCAGCGGCGGCGGGGCTCCGGCGGGGCGACGGCGGCGGTGGCGCAGCGTGGCGGCGGCGGCGGCTAGGGCGGAGCTGGGGCTAGGGTTTGGGTGGGGAGGCTCCCGGGCTGGGCTCCCGGCTTATAAAGCCCAATCGGGCCTAGAGTCCAGGTCGGACACGACCCGTAGGTCGGTTGCGTTTTTTTTAAATATTCCGCGCAGAAAAACAAATAAAAGAAATACTAAACGGACTCCAAAAATCCCGAAATAAATTCTTACGGGCTTCTAAAATCAAGCCGCACAAGGTGAACATTAATTAGGGGCCTAAATGCAATTTTGAAAAACGCACATTTTTCCTAAATTCAAATAAAATACCGAAAAACTCCGAAATAAAATCTTATTTGATTTTATTATTAAATCCTCAATATTTCTTTATTTTGGGAAAGTCATTTTATTCCCTCTCTCATATTTTTGTAATAGAAATAATTGATGATAAAATAATTAAAATCAAATGACCCTATTCTCAAAATTTTGAGAAAACTCAAATATGAAAATAACGAAATCCCCAACTCTCTCCTGGGTCCTTGAGTTGCGTAGAATTTCTAGGATCAAAGCCAAAAGCAAATAAAATATGATATGCAATGATGATCTAATGTATAACATTCCAAATTGAAAATTTGGGATGTTACAAACCTACCCCCCTTAAGATGAATCTCGCCCTCGAGATTCGGGTTGGCTAGAAAATAGGTGAGGGTGGTCCTTGGGCAAATCTTCCTCTCGTTCCCAGGTGGCTTCATCCTCCGTGTGGTGGATCCATTGAACCTTGCAAAACTTGATAACTTTGCTACGGGTGACTCGACTGGCGTACTCTAGAATCTTAACTGGTTTCTCCTCATAGGTCAAATCGTTATCCAACTGAATTTCTTCCAATGGCACTGTGTCTCTCAAGGGTATGTCAGCCATCTCCGCGTGGCACTTCTTCAACTGAGAAACGTGGAACACATCATGAACTCTTGACAATCCTTCGGGCAATTCCAACTTGTAGGCCACTTCTCCCATACGTTCCAATACTCGGTATGGTCCTACAAACCGTGGCGCTAACTTCCCCTTAACACCAAAACGCTTTATTCCCCGAAGTGGGGATACTCAAAGATAAACTCTGTCTCCGACTTCGTAAAATGTCTCCTTGCGCTTAGAATCTGCGTAGCTCTTCTGCCTGGATTGAGCTACCTTAAGCCTATCACGAATCAATTTCACCTTCTGTTCAGACTCCTTAATCAAATCAGGTCCAAACAACTGGCGTTCTCCAACTTCATCCCATGACAACGGTGTCCTGCACCTCCTTCCGTACAAGGCTTCGAAAGGGGCCATCTTTAAACTGGATTGATAGCTGTTGTTGTAAGAGAATTCTACATATGGCAAATTGTCGTCCCAACTAGATCCATAATCTAGCGCACAAGCTCTTAGCATGTCCTCCAAAATCTGATTGACTCTCTCGGTCTGTCCATCTGTCTGTGGATGAAAAGCTGTGCTGAACTCTAGCCTGGTACCCAAAGTTTCGTGCAACTGATTACAGAACTTTGAGGTAAACTGGGTTCCTCTATCTGATACTATACTCCTCGGAACTCCATGTAAGCATACAATCCTAGTCATGTATATCTTTGCCAATTTAGCACTGGTGTAAGTGGTCTTTACCGGGATAAAATGAGCTACTTTTGTCAACCGATCAACTACAACCCAAATCGAGTCATAGCCGGAACGAGTCCTGGGTAATCCCGTGATAAAATCCATGCCTAACTTATCCCACTTCCATTCGGGTATCGGCAATGGCTGTAGCAATCCTGCTGGCTTCTGATGCTCTGCCTTTACTCTCTGACATACATCACATACTTCTACGTACTCCGCAATATCCTTCTTCATTCCGGTCCACCAGAAAATATCCTTCAAATCCAAATACATGTTGGTATTTCCTGGGTGAATCGAATATGGTGAATCGTGTCCCTCTTGCAGAATCAACTTCCTGATCTCCGGGTCATTGGGCACATAAACACGGTCTTCAAACCATAGGGTGTCGTGCTCATCCTCACGAAATCCTTTAGCTTTTCCTTCACTCATTTTCTCCTTTATAGAGGCAATCTCTGTAACACCCAGGATATGACTTTCCCAATTTGTACTTCAACTCTTGCCGTTTCCGGCGTGAAGTTATTTTATTTTCTCGGGTTCGGGTCTTTGTCTCCGTGTGTTTTTATTGTTGTCATGCATCTCATATCATGTCATCATGTGTATTGCATTGGCATACGTGTTCATCTCATGCATTCGAGCATTTTCCCCATTGTCCGTTTTGCATTCCGGCGCTTCGTTCTCCTCCGGAGGTCATTTCTACCTTTCTTTCGTGTGTGGGGATTAAACATTTCCGGATTCGACCAAGACTTGCCAAGCGGCCTTGGTTTACTACCGGTAGACCGCCTGTCAAGTTTCGTACCATTTGGACTTCGTTTGATACTCCAACGGTTAACCAAGGGACCGAAAAGGCCTCGTGTGTGTTGCAGCCCAACACCCCTCCAATTTGGCCCAAAACCCTCTCCATCATCTAGAGCGTTCGATCACGATCGCGTGGCCGAAAACCGCACCTCATTTGGACTCTCCTAGCTCCTCCTATGCCTATATAAAGACCCCTCCCGAAATTCGCGGATCTCCTCTCTCCCTAACCCTAAACAATTGCCCGCCGCCACCGGACACGTCCACCCCGCCGCCGGACAAATCCCACCGCCACCTCCGGCCAATCAGCGGACGCCAAGTGGCATCGTGCCCACTTCCCCGCCGCTGGCCCGGGAGGCCCAGGTCGGGCCCCCGAGGCCCATCGCGCCCCCGCCGCCATCCTCCCTCCGCGCCGCCCGAGCCGGACGGCTCCTCCAGCCCGGCGCCACCACCGCCATCTCTGGCTGCCTGGAGCTCGCCGCTCCGCCGCGCGCCTCGCCGCCGCAAGCTTCCGCCACCACGGGCCACCGCGAGCCGCCGACCCCGCCGGCCATCCTCTACCTCGCCGGCGTCACCCCGTCGTCCTCTCCGACCTCCCTCGTCGTCCGGCAAGCCGCCGGCCTCCTCCACGCAAGTCCGGCGTCCTCCCCGACGAACTCCGGCGAAACCCCGGCGGTCCTCGATTTCCACGCTTCGGATCTGAGATCTGGTTTTTTAGGGTTGACTTTTCTTAGAAAACCCTAGCTCATATGCCCTTACTCATCACATCGTAACTTTGCATCCGTAGATCCGTTTTTGGCATATAGCATATCAAAATGTTCATCTCAGAGAGTACATCATTTCATTCGATTGCATCATTTTCATTTGAGTTCATATTGATGCCCGAAATGTTGTTAGAAGAGGGCTACTTGAGATAATTGTCAGATCTGCTACTCCATTTAGATATTTGTCTTTTTTGCCATGATTAATGTGTGCATGATATGCCCATGAGTTCTACATGTGTTTTGTTAAGGGTTTTTCCATCTTTCCAGAGGTGCAACCCATGTATTTTTGTGATTTGTGTGGTGTCTAGCACAAGCTTGCAAAAAGGTGCACTTGGTAAAGCTGATTTCAGGGACTTAGCAATTTCACCAAGTCCTTGAGCTGTTTATTTCATATGGCCATATGTTCATGTTGTTTCCTAGTGATCCATGCCTCTTTTGAGGATGCTCAGTAAGGATGTTTTGTTAATCTTGTAGTGCTCTATCCATCCATGTATTTGTTTGCAATTATGGAGCACCCTAGCTTGAGTCAATCGAGCTCTACTTTTGCTACTTTGTGAATCTGGGCAGATTGACTACTTATTAGCGATTTTGCCGATGATGTTGTAGTTGACTCGTGCATGCTATGCTATTATTCTTGCCATGTCTAGCTTGCATTTTGTGTATTCTTGATGGGTGTAATCTTGGATTATCATGACTTGCTCCGTAGTGAGTGCATCGAGCTTGTAAACATGCCCACTTGATATCTGTTTTCAGCATGCTCCAGTTTTCACTAAGTTTGTGATCTGATTGTGTTTTTGCCATGTTCGCATGCTTGCAATTGTATTTTCTGATCCCTTTTGGCTCAAGGTCACTAAGGGACTTTTGTTAAGCTCTTTGAGTAGCTCCATGCCATACTTTACTTTGCCATGTTCAGGTCCTGTAGCATATAGTTTTGTTGCTCCGAAGAGTGCTACCTGATCTGAAATTTCCAGACAAGTGTTAATTTCACTAAGTGTGAAATCCGTTTGTCATATGCATTTTTGCCATGCTTGTTTGAACCTGTTAATGGATGAATTGGCCGTAGCTCAGTGCTAGACTTTTGTTAAGCATCTTGTAAGCATCCCTGCCATGTATTTTGTTGTCATGTTTGGGTGCTGTAACATGTTCATCTTGTTGCATTTAGATGGCTACTTGCTGTAAATCGCAGACCGGTGTCATATTTGAATCGCTTGCCATTTCCAAACCGTAACTCCGATTCCGGCGTTCTTTATATCGTTTTCAAGCGATTTCATCTCATCTTTCCAGTGGCACACTTGGATTCCCAAGTTGAGGCCAGGTTCATGCATCCCTTGTTAAATCTTGCATATGCATCCCGCATCGCATCCCGCATAGCATACCATCTTCACATCATATTGTTTGAGCTTTGCACATGGTTGATTGTGTCCTTGTTGCTTGTTTGTCTTGTTTGGGTAGAGCTGGGAGACGAGTTCGCTAACGAGGAGCCCGTTGAGTTTGCTTTCGAGGATCCAGTCAACTCTGACAACTGTGCAGGCAAGATGATCATACCCTCGAAATCACTACTATCTTTGCCTTGCTAGATGCTCGCTCTTTTGCTATGCCAATGCTACGATGCCTACCACTTGCTTTCAAGCCTCCCAAATTGCCATGTCAAACCTCTAACCCACCTTGTCCTAGCAAACCGTTGATTGGCTATGTTACCGCTTTACTCAGCCCCTCTTATAGCGTTGCTAGTTGCAGGTGAAGATTGGAGGCCGTTCCTTGTTGGAACATTTATTTACTTGTTGGGATATCATTATATTATCTTGTTATCTTAATGCATCTATACACTTGGTAAAGGGTGGAAGGCTCGGCCTCTCGCCTAGTGTTTTGTTCCACTCTTGCCGCCCTAGTTTCCGTCATATCGGTGTTATGTTCCCGGATTTTGCGTTCCTTACGCGGTTGGGTTATAATGGTAACCCCTTGATAGTTCGCCTTGATTAAAGCTTTTCCAGCAATGCCCAACCTTGGTTTTACCATTTGCCACCTAGCCTCTTTTTCCCTTGGGTTTCCAGAGCCCGAGGGTCATCTTATTTTAAACCCCCCTGGGCCAGTGCTCCTCTGAGTGTTGGTCCAACTCGTCAGCCGCCGGTGGCTACCAGGGGCAACTCTGGGCTGGCCTACCAGAAGTTTAGACAATCTGAGTGTGCCCTGAGAAAGAGATATGTGCAGCTCCTATTGGGATTTGTCGGCACATTCAGGCGGTGTTGCTGGTTTTGTTTTAACCCGTCGAAGTGTCTTGAAGAACCGAGATACCGAGTCTGATCGGAACGTCTTGGGAGGAGGTCTATTCCTTCATTGACCGTGAGAGCTTGTCATGGGCTAAGTTGGGACTCCCCTGCAGGGATTTGAACTTTCGAAAGCCGTACCCGCGGTTATGGGCAGATGGGAATTTGTTAATGTCCGGTTGTAGATAACTTGAACCTTAACTTAATTAAAATGAATCAACTGAGTGTGTTGCCGTGATGGCCTCTTCACGATGGAGTCCGGGGAGTGGACACGGTGTTCGAGTAATGTTTATGCAGTTTGCTCTCTAGTTTCTCGCTCGCGCTTTGCCTCCTCTTCTCGCTCTCTTTTGCGAACAGGATAGCCACCATATTTGCTAGTCGCTTGCTGCAGCTCCACTTATTTACATTGTCTTACCTATATGCTTAAATAGTCTTGATCGCGAGGGTGCGAGATTGCTGAGTCCCTGTGGCTCACAGATTACTATTATACCAGATGCAGGGCCTGATGATTCCGCTCCAGGTGACGCGCTTGAGCTCAAGTGGGAGTTCGACGAGGACTCTCAACGATACTGTGTTTCCTTTCCTGATGATCAGTAGTGGTGCCCAATTGGGGGTGATCGGGACCGTGTCACATGTTGGGTTATCTTTTATTTTGGCGCCGTAGTCGGGCCATGAGTGTTTGGATGATGCAATGTTATTTATGTACTTGATTGATGTGGCGAGTGTAAGCCAACTATGTTATCTCCCCTTTTATTATCTATATTACATGGGACGTTGTGAAGATTGCCTAACTTGCGACATATGCCTTCAATGCAATTATGCCTCTAAGTCATGCCTCGACACGTGGGAGATATAGTCGCATCGAGGGTGTTACAATCTCCTTGTCAGTCTTCCGAGCTTCTCTGATTCTATCCATCAAAGTTGACTGAATCTCCAATGCTGCTACATAGCCTCTCGAAACTATTTCCAAACATAGTTCACGAAGATCCTCGGCTAACTCCTTTGGTATTTCTCCCGTCATTAGTGTATTAACATGGCTTTTACGGCTCAATGCGTCAGCTACTACATTAGCCTTTCCGGGATGGTAATTCAATCTCATATCATAATCCTTGATGAGCTCCAACCATCTCCTTTGTCTGAGGTTTAACTCCTTCTGTGTGAAAATGTATTTCAAACTCTTGTGGTCCGTGTACACCTCACAATGATTTCCAATGAGGAAATGTCTCCATGTTTTCAATGCATGCACTACGGCTGCTAACTCCAAATCATGTGTGGCATAATTCAATTCGTGGGGTTTCAGTTGTCGTGAGGCATATGAAACAACTCTCCCTTCCTGCATAAGCACTGCTCCAAGTCCTCGTCGTGAAGCGTCGCAATACACCTCATAATCCTTGGTCTGGTCTGGCAAAATCAACACTAGTGAAGTAACCAAATGTTTCTTCAACTCCTGGAAACTAGCCTCACATTCCTCTGTCCATATGAACTTGGTATCCTTCTTCAACAACTCAGTCATAGGCTTCGCAATCTTTGAGAAATTCTCAATAAACCTCCGGTAGTATCCTGCGAGTCCAAGGAAACTCCGGATCTCGCCAACTGTGGTTGGTGCTTCCCACTTGGTCACAGTATCAACTTTAGTGGGATCTACTGCTATTCCATCTCTGGATATAACGTGTCCGAGGAATCCACTTCCTTCAACCAAAACTCACATTTGCTGAACTTGGCATACAACTGATGTTCTCTGAGCTTCTCAAGTACCAATCGCAAATGTTCCTTATGCTCCTCTTCATTCTTCGAGTAAACCAGGATATCATCAATGAACACCACGACGAACTTATCCAAGAACTCCATAAACACTTTGTTCATCATGTTCATAAAATAGGCAGGTGTGTTAGTCAGACCAAATGACATAACGGTATACTTGTACAACCCATACCTGGTGGTAAAAGCTGTCTTAGGTATATCCTGTTCTCGAATCTTCAACTGGTGGTATCCTGATCGCAGATCGATCTTGGAAAATACCTTAGCTCCTTGCAATCTATCAAACAGATCATTGATCATTGGTAGTGGGTACTTGTTCTTGATCGTTACTTCATTCAACCCACGATAGTCAACAACCATCCTTAACGATCCATCCTTTTTCTCCACTAGAAGTACTGATGATCCCTAAGGCGATGAACTTGGGCGAACGTAACCTTTATCCAGTAACTCCTTAATCTGCTTCTTAATCTCCACCAAATCCTTTGCAGGCATCCTATATGGTCTTTCGATATTGGCCCTGTGCCTGGCAATAGCTCAATCAAAAACTCAATATCTCTATCTGGTGGCATGCCTGGCAACTCTTCTGGAAATACTTCAGGGAAATCCCTTACCACTGGTACTTCCTCCTGCACAACTCCTGTTAAACAATTTACTTGAGTCCCTTTTGGCACATGTCGGGATACATACTTGATCCTTCTCCCTTCTGGGGTGGTAAGCAAAATTGTCTTACTGGCGCAATCGATGTTTCCTCCATACATCGACAGCCAATCCATACCCAGAATTACATCCAATCCTTGTGATTCCAAAATGATTAAATCCGAGGGAAACACATGCCTACCTATACTCAATGGCACTTGAAAACATCCTTGACTGGCCATATACTCCGCTCCTGGTGAGCTTACTAGCATAGGTGTTCTAAGAACCTTAGTGGGCAGGTTATACTTATCCACAAATCCCCTTGATATGTATGAATGCGATGCACCAGTATCAAAAAGAACGAGTGCAGTAAATGACTTAACCAAAAACTTACCGATTACGGCATCCGGCTACTCTTCAACCTCCTCCAAGTTAACGTGGTTCACCTGTCCCTTGTTGAAAGGGTTCGGCTTCTTCCCAGAGCTTCCATTGCCATTCTGGCCTTCAGAACATTCATTGGCATAATGTCCGGTTTTCTGACACTTAAAGCAAGTGACTTGGCTCAGGTCTTTCTTGGCTGGGGTTGATGGGTTGGTATGATTCTGGCCGTTGCTTCCTCCATTGCCATTACCATTCTTGGTGCCGTTGTGATTGTGCGAGCTACCTCCTCCATGGGTATGCTGAAAATGTCCTCCCGATCTAGGGGTAAAACGTGGCTTCTGCTGAGCTCCAGAATTGTACTTCCCTTGTCCATACTTCCTCTTGTTGTTCTCAATTTGCTGCTGCTTGCCTTCAATCATAAGAGCATGATCTACCAACTCCTGGTAGTTGTTGAAGGTTGCTATCATCAACTGCATGCTCAACTCATCATTCAATCCTTCCAGAAACTTCTCCTGTTTAGCTGCATCCGTAGCAACGTCATCTGGGGCATAACGTGCTAATTTACTAAAGTCCTCCACATACAGGCCAAGTGTTCGTCCTCCTTGGCGCAAGTTGCGAAACTCACGTTTCTTCATGGCCATAGCTCCTGCTGAAACATGGGCAGTTTGAAAAGCCTGCTGAAACTGGTCCCATGTGACAGTGTCGATAGGGAAAGTGGCTGTGAAATTCTCCCACCATGATGCTGCGGGTCCTTCAAGCTGATGTGCGGCAAACTTCACCTTCTCCGCATCTGTGCATCCTGTTGTGGTCAACTCTCTAGCTGTCTTGCGGAGCCAATCGTCTGCTACTATCGGCTCGGTGCTACTGGAAAACACCGGCGGATTCAGCCTAAGAAAACAGGCTAAGTGATCAATAGGTGGTGGTGGTGGTGGTTGGTTGTTGTTGTTGTTCCCCTGATTCTGATTCTGGACTAGCAACTGCATCAATGTGTTCTGCTGCTGGATCAACTGGGTGAGCTCCGGTGGAAAGGTAAATCCGGGGTCACGTCTCGGAGGCATCTGAGGGTTTAGAAAAGATGAGATTTAAGAATAGAGGGGGTCTAAAGAGAAAACACTACCCATATGCACATGAGGCAAAAGCAAACAATTCACTTCATTCAATCAAACAAGGGCATACAATCGATCTAACTATCGCAATAGTGCTCAGACTACTGTATTTACATGGTGGACTACTACTACTACTGATGAGGTGGTCTACTAGAAATATTCTTTGGTTGTAGACTCCATGATATCTGCTCCGGCTTCATCAACATAGTCATCATCGCTATCATCTGGGTCCGAGTCGGTGTCGTCGATGATGATGTAGTCTTCCGGGCGAATCTCCTTGGGTTCTTCGTCTTCATCTACTGGTGTAGGGCCTCCCATAAATATTCCGATCTTCTTGATCAGATCGTCATTCTTCTCCACCAATACTTCAATTTCTTCTTCATAATCTTCACGTGTAGCCTTGAGTTCTTCCTCCAGTTCCTTGATTCTTGTCCTAGCCTTCTTCAGGTCTATCATGTCGGCGCACATCTGGTTCTCCTGTCGTCGAATGTGCTGGTTTAACTCCTGGATAAAAGCTGCAATTGATCTATCCTTTCTGGTGCTGATCATCTCCCAGTGCTCATCTCGGCGCCCACAAATCTGGTAGATAGTATCCTTGAGATCATTGTGGTAGACTTCTCCAATGCGTCCCATGGCGATGTGAGCTGCCATGCTCTTTCCTAGACTCCAAGTTGGTGCATCAAAAGAAAACTCTATGGGCTCAGTGACTGGCATGAACGTCCTTCCTGGAACTTGAACTTGAATCATCCAGCGCTCTTCTTCAGGTAAAGTGGCGTTGTAGGTTCCGGTGAAGCTTGGTACTCCTATGTTCAGGTATCTAGTGACTTCCTTCAAGTGGCGTCCAAAGGGTGTATCTTCATCCGGTTGCGTGAACTTGTTCCTTGCATCCGCCACCCTAAAGAGTAGAAAAGATGAGAGGTCAGAAGAGAAGAGAGTGAATAGTGATCTAGGTCTTTAGCTTAGTGGTCGTGTCCTACAGTCAGCGTGTGCTCTGATACCATCTCTGTAGCGACCAGACCTCAAACGGTCCAATCTCTGTGCTCAGGTGTCATCCCTGGATCAGTAATGCTGACACCACACAGTACTTGAAGGATTTATAACAGAGTAGCAACCACACACTTATTACATCGAGTGTCTCAATAGAGAACTTATTACAATAAATATGGCTTAAGGCCATCTAATAACGATAACAGCGGAAGGCTTGGAAGATAAGTGAGTCCATCAACTCCAACGGCATCACTGAGTATAGAACCACGACCTAAAAACTCCTTAATCGTCGTCTGAAAAGTCTGCAACATTAACGTTGCAGCCCGAAACGGGTCAGCACATGGAATATGCTGGCAAGGTAACACATAGAGAGTAATGGAATGAAACAGCTATACTATATGCATATTTGGCTGGTGGAAAGCTCTATGGTTACAGTTTTGCGTAAAGCCAATTTTTCCCTACTGCAAAGAAATAAATTTTATTTAACTATCATGGTAGTTGTTAAACATTGAGAATGGTTGACAGCATCCTCAATCCCAATTAAGCATCATCATTAACAAAACCCAACAAAATTAATTTAGAGTAACATGTTGAGATTCACATGATAATCCAAGTACTAGATACTCAAGATGTCCATAACCGGGGACACGGCTAACCATGATTAGTTTATACACTCTGCAGAGGTTTGCGCACTTTTCCCCACAAGACTCGATCGCCTCCGTTTGGTTTCTCGCACTACATGGTGTTTGAGAAGACGGATGACCGAGACATAGTCTTTCAGAAGCGCTAGCACCTTACGATGGATAGACCGTTACACCTACTTTCCCCTACATCTGCTAGTCTACCCTGTAAGAGTTCGCACGACTTAATCAACTATGCTAGAGCCCATAATAGCTTGTGGCTGCACACGGAAGTTTCTAGTATGAAAAATCTCATGATCCCTTTGGGCCTGGGTGGCGGTCCATAAAGAAAAACAGGCAATCCTGGAATACCCAGGTACCTCAATCCACCCAGATGTGTGTTTAAGTTGCCACCTTAGATAAACCATTAATTAACAAACTCACATCTGTCATGGATATCACTCACCCAATCCACGTCTACTAGCATAGCATGGCATAATAGGCAAACGTAGAAGTAACTCCCAAAGGTTTGGAAATAAGCAGGTAATAGGTGCTACCTCAACTACTTCCCATCCCACAATTTAATTAGATCCTAATCATGTAATGTTCGAGGATTGATCTAATGCAATAAAACTGGGTAGTAGGAGGTATGATCAAAGTGTTACTTGCCTTGCTGATGATCCGCGAAACCTAGAGATTCGAAGTAACAGGCGGCGCACTCCGGGTATTCTATCGCAGACAAACAAACAAGCATACAATAAGTATTCATCTAATGCACAGGTAAAACTCGAATAAGAGATCTAACCAGAAGGTTCAACTTAAGAACTCCGGTTTGCAAAAAGAATCAAATCAAACGAAGCAACGAAAGTCAAATGGCAAAAGAAACAGGCTTTGTTTACTATTCTAGATCTAGGGCAATTTTTACAGTGGCAAAAACTTGTTTAAGTTGGTTAAACGGATAGAGGGTTTCGAGACGAAACTCCAGGCGCTTGAATCGCCTGATTCCGATAAACGAGCGAAAAGTTATACTAAAACGAAAATCGGATCAGGAATTGCGATAAAAAAATCGCGGATTTAATCCGAGAAAAAGAAAGACGACGAACGTTCACTAGAACGAACGAACGAACGAACGCTCGCTATTTAAATAAATCATAAAAAAACGATCTATTAAAAAAGCCGAAACTAAAAAACGAACAAAACCGTCGGAAAAACCGAACGGTTTTTGGAAAAAAACGGTGTCTAAAAAAAAACTACCCGGCAACTCCGGCGAGAACTCCGGCGGCGGTGGCGGGGCTCCGACGGCGGCGGCGGGGCTCCGACGGCGGCGGCGGTCGGCGGTGCGGCGGCGGGGCGGCGGCGGCTAGGGCGGGGATGGGGCTAGGGTTTGGGTGGGGAGGCTCCCGGACTGGGCTCCCGGCTTATAAAGCCCGATCGGGCCTAGAGTCCAGGTCGGACATGACCCGTAGGTCGGTTGTGTTTTTTTAAATATTCCGCGTAGAAAAACAAATAAAAGAAATACTAAACGGACTCCAAAAATCCTGAAATAAATTTTCCCGGGCTTCTAAAATCAAGCCGCACAAGGTGAACATTTATTTGGGGCCTAAATGCAATTTTGAAAAACGCACATTTTTCCTAAATTCAAATAAAATACTAAAAAACTCCGAAATAAAATCTTATTTGATTTTATTATTAAATCCTCAATATTTCTTTGTTTTGGGAAAGTCATATTATTCCCTCTCTCATATTTTTGTAATAGAAATAATTGATGATAAAATAATTAAAATCAAATGATCCTATTCTCAAAATTTTGAGAAAACTAAAATATGAAAATAACGAAATCCCCAACTCTCTCCGTGGGTCCTTGAGTTGAGTAGAATTTCTAGGATCAAAGCCAAAAGCAAATAAAATATGATATGCAATGATGATCTAATGTATAACATTCCAAATTGAAAATTTGGGATGTTACACCGAATCGCCGCGAGGCTACCTCCGGATGTAGTGGATCCGAAAGAGGAGTTGGAGGAGGAGGAGGATGTGGGGAACGCTGGCGACGCGGATCTGCAGGCGGAGCAGCAGGCCATCCTCAATTCCCTCCGGCCAGAGTTGGCTGTGGAGGCCAGACGCCGTCACTGGTAGGACATGAAGGAGCAGGAGGCCACGGAGGAGGCGGAGATGCTCGCCTATATGGATGAGGTCGAGCAGGAGGAGGATGAGCCGGAGGCCTCCTACCCGCCCATCCAGCCGGTGCCCTGCACTGTCGTCGTGGACATCTTCGATGATGAAGACTAGTTAAGGTAGTACGTAGTATGCAATACGTAGGGTTTCTTGGCATGCTTTGTATGGATACAGGGGATGAAATATGAGAGAGACGAATGCAGAGTTGCTAATGTGAGGCGTGACCAGTCACTGTCTGCGGACGCGCTTGATCGCTTCCGCGGGTGCTTGAGGGGCCAGATTTGTCAAGTCCAATTGTAAATGCTTTTATGCACAAGATGACACGGTATATTGATTCATTTATTCATATGTTTTCGATAATCTACAGTTATAAGTATTGCAGCTGTCACCTACATAAATTTGAACTGTGACCGAACATCAAAATAATATAAACCTCTACTCCTATAAAAATCTGAGTTGGTGGTGATGGTGTGCCTGTCATCTACTCCCTCCCTTCCGGTTTATAGGGCTCAAATCTCAAATCTCATCAATCAAGGCATTTTGTGAGTGGAGGAATGTATCTCGTACTTTATAAAACTACCCCAATTAAACTCATGCTTAATTTGGATTAATTACAGTGCATGCATGCTTGGCCACTAGATGAGTAGGAACATTGCATGCATTGGTGTGTTCCTTTTTAATTCTTGCATGCAAAGATTTAATGTACATTGGAAACTAAAAATGAGATGGAGATGAGCCCTTTAAATTGGAAAACAAAAAAAAATGAGATAAGCCTTATAAACCGAAAAGGAGGGAGTATCATTTTCGACCGTCTGATTTGCATCCTACGCATAGAAGGCAACCCCACTTCACATTTGCAAAAAATACCATCATTCCATTCGTCCAGTCCCGCCTTATCCAATCAGTGAAGGAATCGATCTTTCTGGAAAAGAATGGAAGCAAACCGGCAGCGACGGGTGCTGCTGGCGTCGTTTGCCCCCAACTCCTCCCTGTCGTAGTAGCATCACCGCCACACCACCTCCACCTCCTCCCCATCGTCTCCTCTCCTCTTACCCCGTCTCCTGCGGCACCGACATCGGCAAGTACGCCGCCTGCGCCGTCCGTTGATTGAGTCTGCGACGCCTCTCCTGCCTACTCCTTAGATTCAGCAGACCGCCGCCCACCACATCTCCCTCCTCACCATCGCCTCCTCCTCCCTCTATGTAGGATCGAAAGTATGTCTAGAGGGGGTTGATTAGACTACTTGACCAAATAAAAATCTAGCCCTTTTCCTAATTTTAGTTCTAGGCAGATTTTAGCAACTTAGCACAAGTCAAGCAATCAACCTGCACATGCAATTCTAAGAGTATAGTAGCAGAAAGTAAACAATTGCATATGAAGGTAAAGGGAGGAGTTTGAAGTGTGCAAACACAATTGGAGACACGGAGATTTTTTGCGTGGTTCCGATAGGTGGTGCTATCGTACATCCATGTTGATGGAGACTTCAACCCACAAAGGGTAACGGTTGCGCGAGTCCATGGAGGGCTCCACCCACGAAGGGTCCACGAAGAAGCAACCTTGTCTATCCCACCATGGCCGTCGCCCATGAAGGACTTGCTTCACTCGGGTAGATCTTCATGAAGTAGGCGATCTCATTGCCCTTACAAACTCCTTGGTTCAACTCCACAATCTTGACGGAGGCTCCCAAGTGACACCTAACCAATCTAGTAGACACCACTCTCCAAGAGGTAACAAATGGTGTGTTGATGATGAACTCCTTGCTCTTGTGCTTCAAATGATAGTCTCCCCAACACTCAACTCTCTCCCACAGGATTTGGATTTGGTGGAAAGATGATTTGAGTGGAAAGCAACTTGGGGAAGGCTATAGATCAAAATTTATGTGGTTGGAGTGGAATATCTTGACCTCAACACAAGTGTAGGTGGTTCTCTCTCAGAAAATATTTGTTGGAAGTGTAGGCATGTACTGATGGCTCTCTCCATGAATGAAGAGTGGGTGGAGGGGTATAAATAGCCTCCACACAAAATCTAACCGTTACACACAAATCACCAAACTCGGTGGGACCGAATCATGAAACTCGGTCAGACTGATTTAGTTCAAAATGTGAACGTTAGGATTCTCGGTGGGACCGACATGTCAACTCGGTGAGACCGATTTCATTAGGGTTAGGGCATAACATAGTCTCGGTGAGACCAATTACACAAACTCGGTGAGACCGATTTTGGTAATGGACTAACAGAGAGTTGGTCAGGCAAATTCGGTGGGACCAATTCGCTCATCTCGGTCAGACCAAAACGTTATGAAAGGGAAACAGAGAGTTTACATTGCAATCTTGGTGGGACCGATCGCTCATCTCGGTTGGATAGAAACGTTACGAAGGGAAAGAGAGAGATTACAATCCCATCTCGGTGAGACCGAGATCCCTATCGGTGAGACCAAAAAGACTAGGGTTTCTGGCAGTGGCTATGTCAACTGAACTCGGTGGCGCCGGATAGAAAGTTCCGGTGGGGCCGAGTTTGACTTTTGGTTTGGGACATATGTGGATGTGAGAAAGTAGTTGAGGGCTTTTGGAGCATATCACTAAGCACTTTGAGAAAGTAAGCCATTAGGAAGCACCTCATGTCCTCTTAATAGTATTGGCTTTTCCTATGGACTCAATGTGATCTTGGATCACTTAAAATGAAAAGATGTAGAGTCCTGAGCTTGAGCCAATCCTTTTCCTTAGAATTTTGAGGGATCCACTTTTCTCATTCATGCCATGCCAATCATTGAGCTTTCCTGAAATGTTTATCCTTAAGTAGCATTAGCTCAATGAGTTATATGTTGTTAGGAATTACCAAAACCACCCAGGGATAGTTGCACTTTCAATCTCCCCCTTTTTGGTAATTGATGACAACATATAGATCAAAGCTTTGACAAATGATAAATAAGATTAAAAAGCATCGTTGCTTTGAGAAGTATGTGATAAGCAAGAGCTCCCCCTAAATTTGTGCATTATTTAAAATTTGCTTTTGAATGCAAATGCACAATCGATTAGGATCATGGGTTACTCTTCCATGTCACATACATCTTGATGGAGTGCTGAAAATGATAGATATTAAAAGCATGCACTCATCACTAAGCAAGTGAATGATCATATAAGGAATATAAAGGATAGCATCATTCAACCAAACATTAAGGGTAGCATATCATCAAACACATGATCAAACAAGTATCTCACAAGGACATAAAGTATCTCACACAAGCACACAATAAAGAAGTTCAACCAAAAATAGCAGGAGAGATAAAAAAGAACAACACTCTCTCTTGAAGCCTATGATCTATACGTTTTCCCCCCTCTTTGGCAACAAGTTACCAAAAAGTTCAAAAATGCATAGTGCTAAACGAATCTCAGGATTGATCTTCGGGAGGTGGTGTAGAGAGAACTCCAAGGACGAAGGCTTCCGATTAAGTAGTTGGAGCTGATGGAGTGGGTGCTGGAGGTGGCACTGTAGTTGTGGCTGCTAGTGCAGACACTGAAGCTCGAGCATCTGACACTGACACTACAACAGACCTTGGACCCCATGGCACTCTCTTGAAAGCATCAGTAGTGGACTTGCCCTTCTTCTCCTCTGCTTCCTCCTGTAGCTGCTCAACTGCAGTTTGGATCTCAGTTACCTTGACATCCAGATCATAGAACTTCTGCTCAACGATCCTCTCCGAACTCTTCTGGTTTTAAGTCAGGGTGGCCAAGCCCTTCTCAATGCTCAGTGTAGCTTGAATCAGATATCCAAGGTGATCTTGCTTGGTCTTCAAGAAGGCCTGAGATGCCTCTTCAACGGTTGGCATTCTTGCAGCTTTCTCTGCCCTTGACTTCTCTCTCTTCTCATGTGCTTGAGCTGAAGATGGTTCATTTTCATCCATCACCATAGTGTTGTCTTCAAATTCAGGATATATGGGCAGGTGCTCCTTATCCAAAAGATATGTGCCTGTGCCCATCTTTGAGTTGATGAGCTCCTGAATTTGTGGGGCATACCTACAGCTTCTCTTCTGGTCACCAGCAGTCCTCTTGATTTTCTCAACAATCAAACTCATGAGCTTGAACTTCTGTGGGACATCAAATATGCGCAGCAAGTTTATAGCATGTCCTATGATCATCTTGTGATCTCCAGACTTGGGTAGCAGTGTGTGCCTTAGAATCCAGTTTATCGTAGGCAGACCAGACAACAAGTAGTGGATAGATCCAAACTTATGTGTATCCAAAGCAGCATCTGGGATCTCTTTGTACATGTTGGCCATAGTGTTGTGGTCTTTCTTCTTCTCAACATAAACATCCAAGTCATCCTCACTTTCTTTTGGAGCATTGATCAATTGAGCACATTCATCAACAGTCGACTGGTACCTGGTACCCTCAGACATCCAAACGATCTTCCCATCTGGATAGAAATGGGCAGTGGAGTAGAACTGCATGATCAGCTCATCATTCCACTTGGTGAGCTTCTGTGCAACGAATTCATCAACTCCGCATGCCTTAAAGCTGTCATACACTCCAAGATAGTGATCTTCATTCTTCTGGATGTACTCCCAATCTACCCATTTCATGTCACACACAATGGGCTTCTTGTCAAGCAACACTGTCTCATAAAAATTTTGTTGTTCCTTGGTGTGAAACCTGTAGTCCATAGCAGTCCTCCTCCTGATAGCATATGGATTAGACTGTCTCCATAGTCTCAGTCCTGCATCCTTCTTGATTTTCATGTTTTCTGCAACTGGATGTGCATCATTATGGTCAGGGATCTTGGGTTTCAGCTTCCTCAACACTTGAGTTTCATCTTCTTCAGCAGCTTCAGGCACTGGGGCCTTATTCTTTTCCTCAGCAGAAATGTTTCTAGTGCTTCTCTTGGGTTTCTGAGCTGGAGCAGCTGCCTTGGGAGCAGCTTTGGGCTTAGATGGAGCAGCCCCTGATCTGATTGCATCTCCCATGAGCTTTTGAGCTTTAGGAGCTGGCGCAGCATCCTCTTCCTCTTCATCATCATCTCTCATGATTGATGATCTGCCAAGCACTCTGGCAGTGGTCTTCTTGACCCTTTCCTTCCTTTTCTTCCCTTCTTCAGCAGCCTCTTTAGTTTGCTTGGAGGTTTCAGCAGTTGAGGCTCTAACCTTTAAGGTTGGCACCCTCTTGGAAGGGGCCTTCTTGTGCAAGCCAGGCTTAGTTGATGCAACTGTGCCATACTCTTTCTTCGGCACCTTTTTCTTTAAAGTGGCCTCATCCTCAACAGCCACATAATCTTCATCCTCTAAATCAGAAGTTCTCTTCTTCCTCGTCCTAGTAGCTGCCTTTGGCAAGTTACTTGGTGTGCTCCTGCTGCCATCATCAGAAGTGCTGGAGGGACTAGTGCCCTCACTCATCTGAACGTGCTCCTCAGACTTGTTCTGGCTATCACTTTGATCAGACATCTTGCAGGCAAACTATAAGCAGACCCTGTGAATAGATTATAGATGAGGTAGCGAAGATGAGCATCACAAAGTACATGAGTTTTGCAAAACAATTGACCCAAAAACTTAGTTTTAGTTCTTCCAGAAAGCATTTCGGAGCTACCGATTTGTAAACTCGGTGATACCGAAGTTGCTTTTGGAACCTAAACTAGTGAACTCGGTCAGACCGAGTCACAGTTTGGTGGCACCGAAATTGCTAGGGTTTCACAGAGAATTGAACTCAGTCACACCGATTTGCAATTTTCGGTCAGACCGAAAACGCATGTGCAATGGCCTAAGCCAAATCGGTGAGACCGATTTCTACAACTCGGTCGGTCCGTGATGAATTCGGCGGAGACCTAACCCTAAATTTTCAAATCAAAACTAATTTACGGGACGTTTTCGCTGGACAGGATGATTTCATTCGTGCAACAATCATGGCAAAGCAATGTGCTAAGAATCAGAGCTATGGATTAGCACAAAGATCAAGTTCGTACCCTAGTTCGGCGGCGAACTTGCTACGGCGGCAACGACGGGGCAGATTGTCGTTGACGGCGGCGGAGACCAGTAGCGGGAGGTCGCTGTCGACGAGAGGATGATCCGGAGACCCAAAGAGGCAGAGTAGGTTATGCGCGGGCGAAGAGGTTTTGGAAAATTTTCCAAAATTTGACCCGTCGGTATATATAACCTAACCCTGTCGGTGTGACCGAGTGGAACAACTCGGTGGCACCGAGATGCAAAACTGCAGACAGTTACTACAACTCAGTGTGACCGAAAGGTTGTAATTGGTTGCACCGAGATTGAAAACCTAGATCAACTAAGTGATCTCGGTAGGACCGAAAAGGATGAATCGGTCAGACTGAAATACACAAATAGGTTTTGGAAGTCTAAGTCTATGACAAATTGGGAACTCCGAGTGCTCCTCACACAGAGTGGTTCGAATCTGACTTGGTCAAACTTTGTGATGTAGCATGAATAGAGTTTGAGACGAGAAAAGCATAGATAGCTAGAGGGAGTTCTTAGTCATTCTTGTCCATCCATTTGGCAAAAGAGAAAAGGCCAGACAATCAAAGCAACAAATGGATGTCCTCGAATGAGTAAAGTATGCAACCAACATGCTCACACAATAAGATGCCAAATGAAATATGTGACGAAGCATGCATAATCACTCTAGCATCTATCAAGCAATTTGTGATGACTAGGTCATCTATATATGAGTATATTGACTTAGGAGTCAAATGAGAACATTTGATCATAGGTCATACTCATCGTTTAAGCACAAGTGGGGATGCCACTTTTACATAAAGCATTGTTGTGTTCACACCATTAGAGTTGCTTTAGCTCAATTGGTTAGAGTAAAGCTCCCCCTAGATGTGATATCCCCCCTAAGAGGGATCAACTAACCTTGGGTTTTGTCGATGATGACTTCATGTAGGTGTTGAAGATGTGGATGCTCAATGTTGATGTAGATCATTCGGAGCAATCCTTTGGAGTGAGTTGCACTTTCAATACCTACATGGGTTAGTCCCTCAAGGAACAAACAAGGATATCCATAGACATAGAGTGATGTGTACACAAGATGATGTCCATGGAAGCATTAGGTTACCTTGTACCTTGTCTTACCAACAAGAGGGTTTGTGACTCCTTGAACTAGTGCAAGATATGAAAGTTGTTTGCACTTGTCCTCGCCAAGATGATATGAGTGAAGTATGTTGTTGGAGTCACCCTCAAGAACTCTCTAGTTCTTCTTCTTCGAGATCCACACCATCTTGATGGGAATCCTTGCAGTTGTAGTCGTACTTGATGAAGTAGAACTTGATGTAGTCTTGGGAACCCACTTGACCAAGGCTTTGGGTGCTTCTTCAAATGCATCAATCTCCTCTTGAAGCTTGTCCTTGCCTTTTAACTTGTGGTCTTTGATGTCTACTACATAACCTTCTTCTTGTAGACGTTGTTGGGCCTCCAAGTGCAGAGGTTTGTAGGACAGTAGCAAATTTCCCTCAAGTGGATGACCTAAGGTTTATCGAGGCGTAGGATGAAGATGGCCTCTCTCAAGCAACCCTACAACCAAATAACAAAGAGTCTCTTGTGTACCCAACACACCCAATACAATGGTAAATTGTATAGGTGCACTAGTTCGGTGAAGAGATGGTGATACAAGTGCAATATGGATAGTAGATATAGGTTTTTGTAATCTGAAAATATAAAAACAGCAAGGTAACTAATGATAAAAGTGAGCACAAACGGTATTGCAATGCGTTGAAACAAGGCCTAGGGTTCATACTTTTACTAGTGCAAGTTACCTCAATAATAATAACATAATTGGATCATATAACTATCCCTCAACATGCAACAAAGAGTCACTCCAAAGTCACTAATAGCGGAGAACAAACAAAGAGATTATGGTAGGGTACGAAACCACCTCAAAGTTATTCTTTCCAATCAATCCGTTGGGCTATTCCTATAAGTTTCACAAACAGCCCTAGAGTTCGTACTAGAATAACACCTTAAGACACAAATCAACCAAAACCCTAATGTCACCTAGATACTCCAATGTCACCTCAAGTATCCGTGGGTATGATTATACGATATGCATCACACAATCTCAGATTCATCTATTCAACCAACACATAGAACCTCAAAGAGTGCCCCAAAGTTTCTACCGGAGAGTGAAGACGAAAACGTGTGCCAACCCCTATGCATAGATTCCCAAGGTCACGGAACCCGCAAGTTGATCGCTAAAACAGACATCAAGTGGATCATAGAATACCCCATTGTCACCACAGGTATCCCACGCAAGACATACATCAAGTGTTCTCAAATCCTTAAAGACTCAATCCGATAAGATAACTTCAAAGAGAAAACTCAATCCAGTACAAGAGAGTAGAGGGGAAGAAACATCATAAGATCCAACTATAATAGCAAAGCTCGCGATACATCAAGATCGTACCACCTCAAGAACACGAGAGAGAGAGAGATCAAACACATAGCTACTGGTACATACCCTCAGCCCCGATGGAGAACTACTCCCTCCTCGTAGCGCCGGGATGATGAAGATGGCCACCGAAGAGGGATTGCCCCCCTCCGGCAGGGTGTCAGAACGGGTCTAGATTGGTTTTCGGTGGCTACGGAGGCTTCTGGCGGCGGAACTCCCAATCTATTGTTCTCCCTGATGGTTTTAGGGTATATTGGTATATATAGGAGGAAGAAATACATCAGGGGGGCCACGAGGGGCCCACGAGGGTGGAGGGCGCCCCCCCTGCCTCATGCCTTCCTTGTTGCTTCCCTTACGTACACCCCGAGTCTTCTGGATTGTTTCCGTTCCAAAAATAAGTTCCGTGAAGTTTCAGGATTGGACTCCGTTTGATTTTCCTTTTCTGTGATACTCTAAAACAAGGAAAAAACAAAAACTGGCACTGGGCTCTGGGTTAATAGGTTAGTCCCAAAAATCATATAAAATAGCATATAAATGCATATAAAACATCCAAGGTTGATAATATAATAGCATGGAACAATAAAAATTATAGATACGTTGGAGACGTATCAACATCCCCAAGCTTAATTCCTGGTCGTCCTTGAGTAGATAAATGATAAAAACAAAATTTTTGACATGGAATGCTACCTAACATATTTATCCATGTAGTTCTCTTTATTGTGGCAAGAATATTCAGATCCATAAGATTCAAGACAAAAGTTTAATATTGACATAGAAATAATAATACTTCGAGCATACTAACAAAGCAATCATGTCTTCTCAAAATAACATGGCCAAAGAAAGCTATCCCTACAAAATCATATAGTCTGGCTATGCTCCATCTTCACCACACAACATATTTAAATCATGCACAGCCCCGATGACAAGCCAAGCAATTGTTTCATACTTTTGATGTTCTCAAAATTTTTCAATCTTCACGCAATATATGAGCGTGAGCCATGGATATAGCACTATAGGTGGAATAGAATGGTGGTTGTGGAGAAGACAAAAATGAGAAGATAGTCTCACATCAACTAGGCGTATCAACGGGCTATGGAGATGCCCATTAATAGATATCAATGTGAGTGAGTAGGGATTGCCATGCAACGGATGCACTAGAGCTATAAATGTATGAAAGCTCAACAAAAGAAACTAAGTGGGTGTGCATCCAACTCGCTTGCTCACGAAGACCTAGGGCACTTGAGGAGGCCCATTGTTGGAATATACAAGCCATGTTCTATAATGAAAATTTCCCACTAGTATATGAAAGTGACAAATCATGAAGATCATGGTGCTACTTTGAAGAACAAGTGTGGAAAAAAGGATAGTAGCATTGTCCCTTTTATTTTTTATTTTTTATTTGGCCTTTCTTTTTTATTTGGCCTTTCTCTTTTTTTGGCCTTTTTTGGGACAATGCTCTATTAATGATGATCATCACACTTCTATTTATTTACAACTCAATGATTACAACTCGATACTAGAATGAAGTATGGCTCTATATGAATGTCTCCAGGGGTGTACCGGGATGTACAATGACTCATTAGTGACATGTATGAAAGAATTATGAACGGTGGCTTTGCCACAAATAAAATGTCAACTACATGATCATGCAAAGTAATATGACAATGATGGAGCGTGTCATAGTAAACGGAACGGTGGAAAGTTGCATGGCAATATATCTCGGAATGGCTATGGAAATGCCATGATAGGTAGGTATGGTGGCTGTTTTGAGGAAGGTATATGGTGGGTTTATGATACCGGCAAAAGGTATGCGGTATTAGAGAGGCTAGCAATGGTGGAAGGGTGAGAGTGCGTATAACCCATGGACTCAACATTAGTCAAAAAGAACTCACATACTTATTGCAAAAATCTATTAGTTATCGAAACAAAGTACTACGCGCATGCTCCTAGGGGGATAGATTGGTAGGAAAAGACCATCGCTCGTCCCCGACCGCCACTCATAAGGAGGACAATCAATAAATACATCATGCTCCGACTTCTTAACATAACGGTTCACCATACGTGCATGCTACGGGAATCACAAACTTCAACACAAGAATTTCTCAAATTCACCACTACTCAACTAGCACGACTCTAATATCACCATCTCCATATCTCAAAACAATTATCAAGTATCAAACTTCTGTTAGTATTCAATGCACTTATATGAAAGTTTTTATTATATCCCTCTTGGATGCCCATCATATTAGGACTAAATTCATAACCAAAGCAAATTACCATGCTGTTTAGGACTCTCAAAATAATATAAGTGACGCATGAGAGTTCATCTATTTCTATAAAATAAAACCACCACCATGCTCTAAAAGGATATAAGTGAAGCACTAGAGCAAATGACAAACTACTCCGAAAGATATAAGTGAAGATCAATGAGTTGTCGAATGATTATGCAACTATATGAAGACTCTCTAACATTAAAGAATTTAAGATCTTGGTATTTTATTCAAGAAGCAAGCAAAGCTAAATAAACTAAAATGACGCTCCAAGCAAAACACATGTCATGTGGTGAATAAAAATATAGCTCCAAGTAAAGTTACCGATGAATGAAGACGAAAGAGGGGATGCCATCCGGGGCATCCCCAAGCTTAGGCTCTTGGTTGTCCTTGAATATTACCTTGGGTGACTTGGGAATCCCCAATCTTAGGCTCTTGCCACTCCTTATTCCATAGTCCATCAAATCTTTACCCAAAACTTGAAAACTTCACAACACAAAACTTAACAGAAAACTCGTAAGCTCCATTAGTATAAGAAAGCAAATCACCATCATAAGGTACTGTAATGAACTCATTATAAATTCATATTGGTGTAATATCTAATTTATTCCAACTTCTCTATGGTTCATACCCTCCGATACTACTCACAGATTCATCAAAATAAGCAAACAACACGATGAAAACAGAATCTGTCAAAAACAGAACAGTCTGTAGTAATCTGGATCAAACATATACTTCTGGAAATCATAAAATTCTAAAATAAATTTCTGGACTTGAGGAATTTATCTATTAATCATATGCAAAATGAATTAACTAAATATCACTCTCCAATAAACAATGGCAGCAATTCTCGTGAGCGCTAAAGTTTCTGTTTTTTACAGCAAGATCAACAAGACTTTCCCCAAGTCTTCCCAACGGTTCTACTTGGCACAAACACTAATTGAAACATAGAAACTCAATCATAACAGAGTCTAGATAAATTATTTATTACTAAACAGGAACAAAAAGCAAGGAACGAAAATAAAATTGGGTTGCCTCCCAACAAGCGCTATCGTTTAACGCCCCTAGCTAGGCATGATGATTTCAATGATGCTCACATAAATGATAAGAATTGAAACATAAAGAGAGCATCATGAAGAATATGACTAACACATTTAAGTCTAACCCACTTCCTATGCATAGGGATTTTGTGAGCAAACAACTTATGGGAACAATAATCAACTAGCATAGGAAGGCAAAATAAGCAAAACTTTGAAACTTTAAGCACATAGAGAGGAAACTTGATATTATTGCAATTCCTACAAGCATATATTCCTCCCTCATAATAATTTTCAGTATCATCATGAATGAATTCAACAATATAACCAGCACCTAAAGCATTCTTTTCATGATCTACAAGCTTAGAAAATTTACTACTCACTACATAAGCAAAATTCTTCTCATGAATAATAGTGGGAGCAAACTCAACAAAATAATTATCATGTGAGGCATAATCCAATTGAAAACTAAAATCATGATGACAAGTTTCATGGATATCATTATTCTTTATATAATACAAGTCATCACAATAATCATCATAGATAGCAACTTTGTTCTCATAATCAATTGGAACCTCTTCCGGAATAGTGGATTCATCACAAAATAAAGTCATGACCTCTCCAAATCCACTTTCATCAATATAATCATCATAAATAGGAGGCATGCTTTCATCATAATAAATTTGCTCATCAAAACTTGGGGGACAAAAAATATCATCTTCATCAAACATAGCTTCCCCAAGCTTGTGGCTTTGCATATCATTAGCATCATAGATAGTCACAGAATTCATACTAACAACATTGCAATCATGCTCATCATTCAAATATTTAGTGCCAAACATTCTAATGCATTCTTCTTCTAGCACTTGAGCACAATTATCGGAATCCTTATTTTCATGATAGATATTAAAAAGATGAAGCATATGAGGTACCCTTAATTCCATTTTTTTGTAGCTTTCTTTTATAAACAAAACTAGTGCTAAAACAAGAAACTAAAATACTCGATTGCAAGATCTAAAGATATACCTTCAAGCACTAACCTCCCCGGCAATGGCGCCAGAAAAGAGCTTAGTTGACGGGGTGTTAGTGCCGCTTTCCTTTCCTCCCCGGCAACGGCGCCAGAAAAGAGCTTGATGTCTACTACACAACCTTCTCCTTGTAGACGTTGTTGGGCCTCCAAGTGCAGAGGTTTGTAGGACAGTAGCAAATTTCCCTCAAGTGGATGACCTAAGGTTTATCAATCCGTAGGAGGCATAGTATGAAGATGGTCTCTCTCAAGCAACCCTGCAACCAAATAACAAAGAGTCTCTTGTGTCCCCAACACACCCAATACAATGGTAAATTGTATAGGTGCACTAGTTCGGCGAAGAGATGGTGATACAAGTGCAATATGGATAGTAGATATATGTTTTTGTAATCTGAAAATATAAAAACAGCAAGGTAACTAATGATAAAAGTGAGCACAAACGGGATTGCAATGCGTTGAAACAAGGCCTAGGGTTCATACTTTCACTAGTGCCAGTTCCCTCAACAATAATAACATAATTGGATCATATAACTATCCCTCAACATGCAACAAAGAGTCACTCCAAAGTCACTAATAGCAGAGAACAAATGAAGAGATTATGGTAGGGTACGAAAGCACCTCAAAGTTATTCTTTCCAATCAATCCGTTGGGCTATTCCTATAAGTGTCACAAACAGCCCTAGAGTTCGTACTAGAATAACACCTTAAGACACAAATCAACCAAAACCCTAATGTCACCTAGATACTCCAATGTCACCTCAAGTATCCGTGGGTATGATTATATGATATGCATCACAAAATCTCAGATTCATCTATTCAACCAACACATAGAACCTCAAAGAGTGCCCCAAAGTTTCTACCGGAGAGTCAAGACGAAAACGTGTGCCAACCCCTATGCATAGATTCCCAAGGTCATGTAACCCGCAAGTTGATCACCAAAATATACATCAAGTGGATCATAGAATACCCCATTGTCACCACAGGTATCCCATGCAAGACATACATCAAGTGTTCTCAAATCCTTAAAGACTCAATACGATAAGATAACTTCAAAAGGAAAACTCAATCCATTACAAGAGAGTAGAGGGGGAGAAATATCATAAGATCCAACTATAATAGCAAAGCTCGCGATACATCAAGATCGTACCACCTCAAGAACATGAGAGAGAGAGAGAGATCAAACACATAGCTGCTGGTACATACCCTCAGCCCCGAGGGAGAACTACTCCCTCCTCATCATGGAGAGCGCCGGGATGATGAAGATGGCCACCGGAGAGAGATTCCCCCCTCCGAAAGGGTGCCAGAACGGGTCTAGATTGGTTTTCAGTGGTACGGAGGCTTCTGGTAGTGGAACTCCCGATCTATTGTTCTCCCTGATGGTTTTAGGGTATATTGGTATATATAGGAGGAAGAAATATGTCAGGGGGCACGAGGGGCCCACGAGGGTGGAGGGCGCGCCCAGGGGGGTGGGCGCGCCCCCCTGCCTCGTGCCTTCCTTGTTGCTTCCCTTACGTACACCCCAAGTCTTCTGGATTGCTTCCATTCCAAAAATAAGTTCCGTGAAGTTTTAGGTGAATTGGACTCCGTTTGATTTCCCTTTTCTACGATACTCTAAAACAAGGAAAAACAGAAACTGGCACCGGGCTCTGGGTTAATAGGTTAGTCCCAAAAATCATATAAAATAGCATATAAATGCATATAAAACATCCAAGGTTGATAATATAATAGCATGGAACAATAAAAAATTATAGATACGTTGGAGACGTATCAGTCTTGTGGTGGAAGATCAACTTGAGATTGTGTCCCTTTGAAAGAAGTAGGATCATACTTCTCTTGTTGAGGAACAAACTTCTTCTTGGGGTATTGATCTTCTTCCCACTCAACTCCATTGGCATTGAACTTTTGTTCAAAACCAACACCTTGATTGTTCTGGTGTCTTCCTTGCTTGCGTACAATTTCCTCAAATTGCTTACTTCCGGCAAGGCTCTTGTAGACACCTTTCTCTATAATTCCCTTCAATAAGCTATTTTCTTGCTCAAGTGTAACTTGGCTAAGAGAATCATTAGTGGAATCAAGAGAACTACTAGAGGCAACAACATTGGATTTAGCATGATTGTTGTTACTACTAGATGAAGAATCTTTCTTGTTCTTGTTGCTAGATTTAACTTGTGGTATGTAAGTAGACAAGAGTAAACGCTTGGCAATGTAAGTAGAATTTTTCTTGCGAAGATCATCATTGATTGCCTTTAAAAACTCATGTTCTTGCTCAAGGTTGAGCTTTTCAAAGCATAGCTTATCACGAGTCTTTAAAAGTTCTCGATGATCTTCCAAGGTAGTTTCATGAGCTAACGAGTGTTTAGTTCTTCAGTTAGACGCTCAATCTCCTTCTTATCATCGTCATTTGTTTTATCTTGATTATCATGATTAATAGCAAGCTCATCATAGTTTTCATAACTAGAGTTGTCAACAAGTAAATCATCATCTCCTAGCAAATCATCTTCATCACTATCGAAATCAACATACTCGGGGTGTGTTACCTTTGGACCTTTAGCCATGAAGCATCTCCCAATTCCTTCATTTGGTGAGTCAAATATGTCGAACGAGTTGGTTGTCACAAGTGCTAGTCCGGCAACACCTTCATCTTGAGTATATTCGGAGTCGGAGTGATAACTTCTTTCGGAGTGATTGTCGGAGTCGGAACCGGATACCCATTCACTAACATGAGCTTGATGTCTTCTTTTTGTGTAGCTCCTTGATGACTTGTGCTTCCTTTCCGAGTCCTTGCTTCTCCGAGAGGGTCTTCGTTCATAACGATCATCTCTACTCCTCTCTCTTGATGGTGATTCTTCTCTTCTACTTCTTCTTTTGTAGGGAGAATCTTCTCTTCTTTTATAGGGAGCCGTACACTCATTGGAATAGTGTCTGGGTCTTCCACAATTGTAGCAATTGCGCTCACGACTAGAGGATCTTTTGTCATTGTAGGACCTTGACTTGGAACTTCTTTCCTTGCTTCTACTCTTGTAGAACTTGTTGAATTTCTTCACCATTAGACTCAATTCTTCATTGAAGATTTGCTTCTCACTTGATGATGTGGGAGCATCACACGAGGCTTTGTAAGCACCACTTGACTTGTTGTGAAGCTCTTCCTTATTCTTGAGTGACATCTCATGAGCAATAGTTCTTCCAATGACTTCTGTTGGCTTGAGATCTTTGTAATTGGGCATCATTTGGATCAATGTGCACACGGTATCATATTTTCCATCCAAGGCTCTTAGGATCTTCTTGATGATGAATCTATCGATCATCTCTTCACTTCCTAAGCTGGCAATCTCATTTGTGATGAGAGCAAGCCTAGAGTACATTTCAGCGACGCCTTCACCATCCTTCATTTTGAGCTTGGCAAGCTGACTTTGAAGCACATCCAATTTGGATTCCTTGACAGATTCGGTACCTTCGTGCATATCAATCAAAGTATCCCAAATTTCCTTTGCATTCTCAAGACGGCTGATTTTGTTGAATTCTTCGGGGCATAATCCGTTGAAGAAAATATCACAAGCTTGAGCATTGTATTGTAGCATCTTCAACTCTTCCGCGGTAGCTTCACGGTTTGGTTTTCTCCCATCGAAGAATTCACCTTGCAAGCCAATACACACAATAGCCCAAACGGCAGGGATATGTCCAAGAATATGCATTTTCATCTTATGCTTCCAACTAGCAAAATTTGTACCATCAAAGTAAGGACCTCTACGGTGGTAATTTCCCTCGCTAGATGCCATACTCTCCTAGGTTGTGAAACCAAGGCTATGACCACCAAAAGCTATGAAAATCAAAGCAAATGGAGACCAAAGCTATGATACCACTTGTAGGATCGAAAGTGTGTCTAGAGGGGGGGGGGGTGATTAGACTACTTGACCAAATAAAAATCTAGCCTTTTCCCAATTTTAGTTCTAGGCAGATTTTAGCAACTTAGCACAAGTCAAGAAATCAACCTACACATGCAATTCTAAGAGTATAGCAGCGGAAAGTAAAACAATTGCATATGACGGTAAAGGGAGGAGTTTGGAGTGTGCAAACGCAATTGGAGACACAGAGATTTTTGGCGTGGTTCCGATAGGTGGTGCTATCGTACATCCACATTGATGGAGACTTCAACCCACAAAGGGTAACGGTTGCGCGAGTCCACGGAGGGCTCCACCCATGAAGGGTCCACAAAGAAGCAACCTTGTCTATCCCACCATGGTCGTCGCCCACAAAGGACTTGCCTCACTCGGGTAGATCTTCACGAAGTAGCCGATCTCCTTTCCCTTACAAACTCCTTGGTTCAACTCCACAATCTTGTCGGAGGCTCCCAAGTGACACCTAGCCAATCTAGGAGACACCACTCTCCAAGAAGTAACAAATGGTGTGTTGATGATGAACTCCTTGCTCTTGTGCTTCAAATGATAGTCTCCCCAACACTCAACTCTCTCTCACAGGATTTGGATTTGGTGGAAAGAAGATTTGAGTGGAAAGCAACTTGGGAAGGCTAGAGATCAAGATTCATATGGATGGAATGGAATATCTTGACCTCAATACAAGTGTAGGTGGTTCTCTCTTAGACAATGTGTATTGGAAGTGTAGGTATGTTCTGATGGCTCTCTTCACGAATGAAGAGTGGGTGGAGGGGTATATATAGCCTCCACACAAAATCTAACCGTTACACACAAATCACCAAACTCGGTAGGACCGAATCATGAAACTCGGTCAGACCGATTTACTTCAAAATGTGAACGTTAGGATTCTCGATGGGACCGACATGTCAACTCGGTGAGACCGATTTCATTAGGGTTAGGGCATAACGTAATCTCGGTGAGACCGATTACACAAACTCGGTGAGACCGATTTTGGTAATGGACTAATAGAGAGTTGGTCAGGCAAACTCGGTGGGACCGATTCGCTCATCTCGGTTGGACCGAAATGTTACGAAAGGGAAACAGAGAGTTTACATTGCAATCTCGGTGGGACCGATCGCTCATCTCGGTTTGACCGAAACGTTACAAAGGGAAACAGAGAGATTACAATCCCATCTCGATGAGACCGAGATCCCTATCGGTGATACCGAACAGACTAGGGTTTCTGGCAGTGGTTATGTCAACTGAACTCGGTGGCGCCAGATAGGAAGTTTCGGTGGGGCCGAGTTTGACTTTTGGTTTGGGACATATGTGGATGTGAGAAAGTAGTTGAGGGCTTTTGGAGCATATCACTAAGCACTTTGAGCAAGTAAGCCATTAGGCAACACCTCATCCCCTCTTAATAGTATTGGCTTTTCCTATGGACTCAATGTGATCTTGGATCACTTAAAATGAAAAGATGTAGAGTCGCGAGCTTGAGCTTGAGCCAATCCTTTGTCCTTAGAATTTTGAGGGATCCACTTTTCTCATCCATGCCATGCCAATCATTGAGCTTTCCTGAAATGTTTATCTTTAAGTAGCATTAGCTCAGTGAGTTATATGTTGTTAGGAATTACCAAAACCACCCAGGGATAGTTGCACTTTCACCCTAGCACGTCTTCTCCAAGGACGGCGTCAGCAAGTACGCCGTTGGCGGCGTCTGCCCCTCGAGACCTGCTGCCCACCACCTCCCCTTCCTCCTCGCCGACCACCTTTTATGTGTGATGGGCATTCAAAATTTGTCATTCCAGCTTTCCCTGTCTGGACGTTGTATCAGTAACGGTTGGAGAAGTCTAACTGAATTATACTCGATTGTTGTTTTCTTTATCTAATGCCTATCATGCTGACTCCTACAATCATGGATTAATTTTATCTATCATGTTTGCAGTTGTTATGCATTTTATAGCTTGTTTCATTCTAATTTGTTTGCAGTTTGAATGCATTCTTTTGTAGCCATGGATGTCCATGATATTCTGGTTGCACTCCACTTTTTCTTTTGCAGAAACGTGCTTGATGTAAGAAAGTTACAAGAGGCCCAATACCAATTTTTTCTGTATGTATGTAAATGTGCAGTTGGCCCTTCTATATACACATGATTCAAAAGCATCCTTTCCTGTATATTTTGGTTTTTTAGTGACTTCTAATAGAATAGCTTGTTTTGTTGTCTACAGCCATTCCAAGGAAAGGAACAATTTTATTGCAGTAGTTGTTGTAAGGCTGAATGTGAAAATATGTGTCGGCAATCGCTGGTTGAGCTGGTGTTGTGGGTGATCTGGCGTGAGCGCAGTCGTTACATTTTCACAATCCAGAGTAATCGGTTTTCTCTCCTATTTTTAATGTGTTTTGTACAATATTCATTCCTCTATCAATGAAATCAACAATTCTGTGTTGGGGTTTAAAATCTCTGTTGGAGCTTAGTTCTTGCCCGACTCAGATATGCATATTGTATGAATAAACATCAGATGAGAGGCATTCATATTGCAGTCAATTATTCATGTACATGCACCATTTTTTAACCAACATGCAACACTTTGAAGTTCTGCATGTTGGGGAGCACAGTAATTTCAAAAAAAAAATCCTACGCACACGCAAGATCATGGTGATGCATAGCAATGAGAGGGGAGACTATTGTCTACGTACCCTCGTAGACCGTAAGCGAAAGTGTTATGAGAACGCGGTTGATGTAGTCGTACGTCTTCACGACCCGACCGATCCAAGTACCGAACGTACGGCACCTCCGAGTTCAGCACACGTTCAGCTCGGTGACATCCCACGAACTCCGATCCAGCAGGGCTTCGAGGGAGAGTTCCGTCAGCATGATGGCGTGATGATGGTGATGATGATGCTACCGACACAGGGCTTCGCCTAAGCACCGCTACAATATGACTGAGGTGGATTATGGTGGAGGGGGACACCACACACGACTAAAAGATCAATAGATCAACTTGTGTGTCTCCATGGGGTGCCCCCTCCCCCGTATATAAAGGACTGGAGGAGGGGAAGGGCCGGCCCTCTACTATGGCACGCCCTTGGGAGTCCTACTCCCACCGGGAGTAGGATTCCCCCCTTCCATGTAGTAGGAGTAGGAGGGAAGGAAAGGGAAAAGAGAAGAGAAGGAAGGAGGGGGCGTTGCCCCTCCCCCTAGTCCAATTCAGACTAGGCCTTGGGGGGCGCACAGCCTCCCCTCTCTCTTTCCCCTAAAGCCCAATAAGGCCCATATACTCCCCGGCGAATTCCCGTAACTCTCCGATACTCCGAAAAATACCCAAATCACTCAGAACCTTTCTGATGTCCGAATATAGTTGTCCAATATATCGATCTTTACGTCTCGACCATTTCGAGACTCCTCGTCTTGTCCCCGATCTCATCTGGGACTCCGAACTACCTTCGGTACATCAAAACACATAAATTCATAATACCGATCGTCACCGAACGTTAAGCGTGCGGACCCTATGGGTTCGAGAACTATGTAGACATGATCGAGACTCATCTCTAGTCAATAACCAATAGCGGAACCTGGATGCTCATATTGGTTCCTACATATTCTACGAAGATCTTTATCGGTCAAACCGCATAACAACATACGTTGTTCCCTTTGTCATCGGTATGTTACTTGCCCGAGATTCGATCGTCGGTATCTCAATACTTAGTTCAATCTCGTTACCGGCAAGTCTCTTTACTCGTTCCGTAATGCTACATCCCGTAACTAACTCATTAGTTACATTGCTTGCAAGGCTTATAGTGATGCACATTACCGAGAGGGCCCAGAGATACCTCTCCGACGATCGGAGTGACAAATCCTAATCTTGATCCATGCAAACTCCACAAACACCATCGGAGACACCTGTAGAGCACCTTTATAATCACCCAGTTACGTTTTGACGTTTGGTAGCACACAAAGTGTTCCTCCGGTATCCGGGAGTTGCATAATCTCATAGTCATAGGAACATGTATAAGTCATGAAGAAAGCAATAGCAACAAACTAAATGTAACATCCCAAAATTCTAAATTTTGGAATGTTATAATAAATAGATAGATTTGATTTATTTCTTGATTGTGGTGTGATTGATTGAGTGAAATTCGAAACTTTTTGAAAGTTTAATGAGAGGGAATAAAAGGACTTTCCAAAACTTTCATCTTTGCTTTCTAATCTCCATGAATTCAAATCCTTTTCACCACAAAACCCTGGAGAGAAGATGACATGACTTCTTCCATTTATTTAAATGAAAAGGGGTGTTGAAAATATTTGAATTTCATTTGGAAATATTTTTAATTCAGAAACTTCAAGCAACTCAATGATTTTCATGAGAGAAGAAAAAAATGACTTCTTCAAATTATATAAAATATGAGTTGGGAGTTTAAAAGGATAAAAAAATTAAAATCCTTTTGAAATTATTTTCAATTTGAAGTTATTTGGGTTTTATTCAAATTATTTTTCTCCAAAAATAAAATATACGGAAAATAGGGTAACATGATTCCCTACATCAGAAATTTGGAGAGAAATAAATTTGAATTAATTTTGGTATTTTTATAATGATTTTCGTTGGATTTTATTAGACCAGTAGCACTCTTTGAATTATCTGAATTTGTGTGAATTTTATTTAATGCTAGGAAAATGTTCATCTTGTAGAAAATCTTTTTCTGAAAATTTTGATATATAATATGCCTATATAAAGTTTTAGTTTTATTTTTGTTTTTCAGTTTATCACTTTCTATTAAAAAAACAAATAACAAAAACTGCGTGCGCGCCTGAAACTAACTACCGCCCACGTGCGCATCATAGTACCAGCGGGCGCCCCATCTTTTCTTTTTCTTTATCCTATATGGGCCAGGCCCAGCCGACCATATTCCTTCCCCATATTTTTTTCCATAATTTTTCTTTTCTTTTCTATTGCTAAAAAAAATTTACAGTGTGCGCGGCCGGCCGAACCGGCTAAAGGCCTTTTGGCGCATGGCGCACCTCCCATCTTTGTTTCGTATATTTTCGTCTACGTTTAGTCCCACATTGCCTAGCCTTTGACCTTTAAGCCTCTTTTCACCAATAAATATAGACTCATAGAGCCTCCAAAAATCATGCGATTCGGGTTAAATCAATATTTTGGTTTCACTAGATTCATTTAAAAAAATATTTCTCCTCTTCGCCGTGACTTTTGAAAATTGGCTCTTCTCTCCAAAGTCATCTTTTCTCTGCCTTATAAAGGTATCTTTCTTTGTTTTTCTTTTCTTCTTATACTTCCGTAGTTTATTATTTTTAGACTAATATGATAGAATAATTAGATTATCAATTAGTCTGCGTATTTATAGGTTAGACCTTAACCATAGCTATTTTTCTTTCGTAAAACAGCTTTGTCCTGATTTTTCAAATAGCCATAACTTTTCACTCGTTTATCCAAATTAGATGAAACCAGCGCCTATAGCTTCATCTTGTTTTCACCTATCCAGTGAACCTGTCACATCAACTTTTTGAAATTCTCAAATTTCGAATTTTGTTCAGATTCATATTCAAACTTCTATTGAACATAACTTGAGTTTCGTAACTCCGATTTAGTTGATTCTTTTTGCAAATCGAAGCTCCTGACCTAAACTTTCTGATAAGGCCAAATTCACTTAATTTTGGTACTGTTAGAAATTGTTTTATGTTGCAAGAGTTATTTGCTTGGTTTTGACGTTTTCCGAATTGTTTTCTTTGTTCTCTCCGATCTTTGACAGATTGCTTATATGTGGTTACTATTGCTTGCTTACGATAGATTGACCGGAGTGTGACGAGTAGAAATATTAAGAGTTTTGAGTGCGAATCATCTTCATCAACATTACAGGCAAGTTCACACTTTGATCATATTCCTTTCATACCCAGTTTTTATGCATTAGTTTCAACCTCAAACATTGCATGAGTAGGATTGATAACATGTGGGTATTGGGAAGTAGTTGATGTGGTAGGAACCTATTGCCCTGCATTCAAACCTTGGGAGTTACTTCTACGTTTGCTTATATGCCATGCTATGCTAGTAGACGTGGATTGGGTGAGTGTATCCATGACAGATGTGAGATTGTTATATTAATGGTTTATTTAAGGTGGCAACTTAAACACACATCTGGGTGGATTGAGGCACCTGGGTATTCCAGCGTTTGCCTGTTTTTCTTTATGGACCGCCACCCAGGCTCAAAGGGATCATGAGATTATTCATACTAGAAACTTCCGTGTGCAGCCACAAGCTACTATGGGCTCTAGCAAAGTTGATTAAGTCGTGTGAACTCTTACAGTGGTAGACTAGCAGATGTAGGGGAAAGTAGGTGTAACGGTCTACCCGATCGTAAGGTGCTAGCGCTTCTGAAAGACTATGTCTCGGTCATCCGTTTCTCAAACACCATGTAGTGCGAGAATCCCAACGGAGGAGATCGAGTCTTGTGGGGAAAAGTGCGCAAACCTCTGCAGAGTGTATAAACTAATCATGGTTAGCCGTGTCCCCAGTTATGGACGTTTTGAGTATCTAGTACTTGGATTATCATGTGAATCTCATCATGTGACTTTAAATAATTTTGTTGGGTTTTAATGATGATGCTTAATTGGGATTGAGAGGGTGTCTACACTCTCAATGTTTAACAACCACCTTGATAGTTAAATAAAATGTATTCCTTTGTAGTAGGGAAAAATTGGCTTTACGCGAAAACTTGATAACCATATAGCTTTTCCACCAGCCAAATATGCATGTAGTGATAGCCATATTTCAGCATTGCTCTACAGTGTGAATTTGCCAGTACATTCAATGTACTGACCCTTTGTGGCTGCAACGTCTCATGTTGCAGGATTATCTTACGACGAGTAAGTGATACCTTAGGGTTATGATTTTCTACACTCAACTTTTCCGTTGGTGTTGATGGGAATCCACAACCTTGTTCTTCTGCTATTTGGATTGAGGTAATAGTATTTACATTACTTTTACATGTGATTTACCTCTGTTATAAATCCTCGAGTACTGTGTGTGTTAGCATATCGATCCAGGGATGACAATTAAGCACAGAGACTTGATCCATTCGGGTCGGGTCGCTACAAGATGGTATCAGAGCACATGTTGACTGTAGGACGTGACCCTAGAAACTGGCAAGCCCATAGAAAGGATTTTCTCTAAAACTTTATTTTTCGAAAGGATCTTTTACCTCTCTTCTCTTTTGAGCTTATTCAAGAAAATCCCTTTAGTGAGACCATACCCCTTTTCCCTTTGGACTACTCGACTGATGAGGCCACTCCAAGAAGTACAAGATATCGGACAACTAAGACCACTTCGGAATGAAGAGGAATTTTACCGTGCATTATAATAACGGAAACTACAGTGGTTGAAGACTCCAAAGACTAGGAGAATTTGAAGGCTCTGAAGAATTTCTAGATTTGTATAACTTAGTAAGACTCCCCTGATGGAACTTGACAGACTATGGAAGTTGTCAATACCCGAGATCAAGGTGTATCGGAGAAAGACCGGAGCATAGAGAATTAAAAAACTCAAAGTTCTGTCAAGAAAACCCTAATGCAGGAGATATCAACTATGGAAGATAGCTCATGGCAATGACAAGGGCATAAACATGGCTATCCGTGATGTTATCGCCCGCTTATGCTATTGTCACCGTGCTGAGTTAAGCATGCATTTATTTGGAAGGATTGGATGATAGAAGGCTAATGGAGCATCTATGAGCAAAGGATGAAGTTTTAACCTTAGCCGGTGTATCACCAGGATCTGGAGTGTTACATCAAGAAGTTAAGATGGAGCTACAAGAAGCCGTATTTGAAAGGAAGCATTTTGTGAAGAACTCAGGATCCAGAAGCTGAAAGTAGCCAAGCTGGAGGAGCAAAACTTTGAGATACAGGAGATTCGTTAGGAACTGAAGGACAGTAGGACCATGGTTCATGCCAGGGATATGAAACCCAGAAGTTTGGAATGCAACTCCAGAATATTAAAGGACGTCACAAGAGACTTCACGTCAACGAAGGTGATCTGGCAAAAGAACTTGAGAAGGACAAGCACGATGGGAAGAAGCCATCGGAGACATAAACAAGACTTGAAGATTTGGCGATTTTGAAGATTTATTGACCTTTAGAAGACCAAACCCCTGATATACCTACGTTAGATGCAATGATTGTGAGCTGTCATTTGTTTGATGTTTTCCGACAGCCACAATAAAATCTGTCTTTTTAAAACCATTGTTTGCATTGTGTGTATCCCTCTCTATCTCTCTTATCTTACCCCAAACCCACATGGACCCAATAGAGGATGAATGGAGATGAGCTTGTATTTTCTGGACCGATGAGTCAGTTGGAGACAGACCGATGGATTCAGAACATGGAGGATCACATGGAGAATAACCCTATAGTTGGAAATGATATGACCCAGCATGCTCTTAAGTGCTTTGAAAGAGGTGCTGCTACTTGGTGGAGGATGTACCAAACCATGAATGGATGGCAAGGAGTAACCACTTGGAAAGAATTAAGTTGACTCTGCCAAAGTCTCGGCTTGTGTCCCAGAAGTTGAAGCCTTATGGAAAGGATATGAAGAAACCTTGTGCATGCAAGATTTGTGGAGAAATAGGACACACCCATAAAGAACACAAGGATGAATGCCCTAATTGTGAAGGAAGTCACCCAGTTGAAGAATGCCCAACTAGGCAGATTACTTGTTTCTTGTGTGAAGGGACTACCCACTATCCTACTCAGTGTCACATTTACCCCATGGTACGAAGAACCGTACAACAGAAGAAAGAAGTAAATAAAGGAGCTCTTATGGAAATTTTAGAAGAACCCATGATGAAGGAAGATGTTGGGGACACACCCAAAGAAGAACCAATTAAACCCTGCACCAAGTCATGCTATTCATGTGGAGAAGAAGGACACATCTCCCAGAATTGTTTGAATGGGGATCTAGTAGTATTCCCGACAGAGGAAGTAGAGTATGACCCACAGGAAATAGAAGCCCTAATTGGAACGGAAAAGTCCAGAAAAAGAAGCAGAGTGAATTCCAGGAAGGATCTAAGTCATATCACCTGTTATAGGTGCAAGGAGTCAGGGCACTACCTCAGCAATTGCCCAAAAATGAAACCTCGAGACTTGTCAGAGGTAATATGTTTTCATTGTAATGGAGCAGGGCATTTTGCCAGAGAATACCCCAAGGAGAAGGATACTTGTGCTAGATAGTGAGTTTGCAACAAAGAAATGGAGTAGTAGAAGTGAGAACATTTTCTTTTATATTGAGGTGTTGAGTTGAGACATGTAATGGAAAAGCGAGAGATTGTAATCAATTGAGAGTGAATAAAGTTAGCATCGTTGGTACTGATATGGATTTTATGAGTTGTTACTCTATAAAGAAGGATTTTGACCATTTTGAGGATATGAGAAATGTGGTCTATGGAAGATTTGTGCATTTTAAGGGTGGTAGTACCCTGTAAGAACCCTTGACCCCTGGAAAAGATAAGGATACTCCACTGAGTGGATTTCGGACAAAATGAATACGAGTTTTGTCTCGATATGTGTGATACCCCAAGAGTATGTGGGATGAAGTTGGAAACCGTTAGTTGTTTGGACCAAATGTGATCAAGGAGTCAGAAGAGAATGTTAAGTTGATTCGAGATAGACTGAAGGTAGCTCAGTCCAGGCAGAAGAGTTATGCAGACTCAAAAATGCAAGGAGGTAGTCTATGAAATTGGAGACAGAGCATGTCTTCGTATGTCCCCTCTACGAGGAGTTAAACGATTGGAGTTAAGGGAAAGTTAGCCCCGAGATTTGTAGGACCATACCGAGTTTTGGAGCGTATGGGAGAAGTGGCCAACAAGTTGGAGTCACCCGAAGGACTGTCAGGAGTTCATGATGTGTTTCACGTTTCCCAGTTGAAGAAGTGCCATGCAGAGATGGCCAATATTCCCCTGTAAGGACGCTTGACCCTGGAAAGGATAATGATGTTCCACGAAGTGGAATATGGACTTCATAAGTATAAGTTTTTATCTCGGTATGTGGGATATCCCACGAGGATGAAGAGATAAATTACTATTGGATATAAAGGAGGTATGATGTCGGAAATATGGATCAATGGAAACTCCATGATGAGTCTGAGTAATCATGTCCTAGTTTGGTGCCAATAGAAGGAAGGAAGACAGTACAATTGGATGGATTTAAGAATACTAGGAAGTTGGAAGTTGGAATAATGATCAGTTGCCCGATGATAAGTTCAAGGACTACAAGTGATGAGATGGGCCATAACCCACAGGCCCCAGGACCTGCCAAGAAGCAAGCACATTCTTGCTTAAGGAAAAACCTTAGAAGAAGTTACGATTATCGACAGACGATTTTATAGGAGTTTACATAAAACCTAAGAGTTGTGAAGGAACGATATATGTTTGTTTGGCTTGCAGAATCGATGGAATTATCCGAACCTTGGTTCGTCGACAAGAGAAATTCTGCAATGCTTGTGAGGATAACCGAGTGTTAGAATGCGAGATTCGCTAAACCGTATACAAGTTAATGATTTGGGTGCGGGATGGATTGATCACCATACCGACTTACTCTTATTATTCGCCTTGCTATATGGGATGGTAAATCTGAGTGACTTGCCTATAGTAGAGAGACGGCGATCAAACCTTGTTTAAACCCTAGAAAGGTATAAGAATTTTTCCCTTGTATACGGCAGCTTTTGTCGACTGTAGGTTATACGGCGAGGATCAACCCAAACCCATTTCCTGCAGGAGAAACCATAAATGGATGACCACCATGGGATATCGATAGTTGTTTAGTATTGGTGCCAGACCCGTCAGCTAAGAAGACCCAGTCACAGAAGAACCTTACCTAAAGACACAAGAATTGAGGAAAATGTTATGCCACTACCGAAAGAGCCCAGATAAGGAATTATCCTGAAGATCTGAGAAGACCGACACTGTTACCAATATGGATGAAGTATATGAGTTTTGATGGAACCGTAACCATGCTTCTAAGGGTGGTAGCACCCCAGACCCCCTCCCGCGACAATTGATGGATTTTGAGGAGACCCCCAAACCCTAACCTTTTTCTTGCTAGCCTCTCCGAATCTCGAGGACGAGATTCATTTTAAGGGTGGTAGGTTTGTAACATCCCAAAATTCTAAATTTTGGAATGTTATAATAAATAGATAGATTTGATTGATTTCTTGATTGTGGTGTGATTGATTGAGTGAAATTCGAAACTTTTTGAAAGTTTAATGAGAGGGAATAAAAGGACTTTCCCAAAATTTCATCTTTGCTTTCTGATCTCCGTGAATTCAAATTCTTTTCAATACAAAACCCTCGAGAGAAGATGACATGACTTCTTCCATTTAATTAAATGAAAAGGGTTTTGAAAATATTTGAATTTCATTTGGAAATATTTTTAATTCAGAAACTTCAAGCAACTCAATGATTTTCATGAGAGAAGATAAAATGACTTCTTCAAATTATATGAAATATGAGTTGGGAGTTTAAAAGGATCAAAATTTAAAATCCTTTTGAAATTATTTTCAATTTGGAGTTATTTGGGTTTTATTCAAATTATTTTTCTCCAAAAATAAAATATACGGAAAATAGGGTAACATGATTCCCTACATCAGAAATTTGGAGAGAAATAAATTTGAATTAATTTTGGTATTTTTATAATGATTTTTGTTGGATTTTATTAGACCAGTAGCACTCTTTGAATTATCTGAATTTGTGTGAATTTTATTTAATGCTAGGAAAATGTTCATCTTGTAGAAAATCTTTTTCTGAAAATTTTGATATATAATATGCCTATATAAAGTTTTAGTTTTATTTTTGTTTTTCAGTTTATCACTTTCTATTAAAAAAACAAATAACAAAAACTGCGTGCGCGCCTGAAACTAACTACCGCCCACGTGCGCATCATAGTACCAGCGGGCGCCCCATCTTTTCTTTTTCTTTATCCTATATGGGCCAGGCCCAGCCGACCATATTCCTTCCCCATATTTTTTCCATAATTTTTCTTTTCTTTTCTATTGCTAAAAAATTTTTACAGTGTGCGCGGCCGGCCGAACCGGCTAAAGGCCTTTTGGCGCATGGCGCACCTCCCATCTTTGTTTCGTATATTTTCGTCTACGTTTAGTCCCACATTGCCTAGCCTTTGACCTTTAAGCCTCTTTTTCACCAATAAATATAGACTCATAGAGCCTCCAAAAATCATGCGATTCGGGTTAAATCAATATTTTGGTTTCACTAGATTCATTTAAAAAAATATTTCTCCTCTTCGCCGTGACTTTTGAAAATTGGCTCTTCTCTCCAAAGTCATCTTTTCTCTACCTTATAAAGGTATCTTTCTTTGTTTTTTCTTTTTCTTCTTATACTTCCGTAGTTTATTATTTTTAGACTAATATGATAGAATAATTAGATTATCAATTAGTCTGCGTATTTATAGGTTAGACCTTAACCATAGCTATTTTTCTTTCGTAAAACAGCTTTGTCCTGATTTTTCAAATAGCCATAATTTTTCACTCGTTTATCCAAATTAGATGAAACCAGCGCCTATAGCTTCATCTTGTTTTCACCTATCCAGTGAACCTGTCACATCAACTTTTTGAAATTCTCAAATTTCGAATTTTGTTCAGATTCATATTCAAACTTCTATTGAACATAACTTGAGTTTCGTAACTCCGATTTAGTTGATTCTTTTTGCAAATCGAAGCTCCTGGCCTAAACTTTCTGATAAGGCCAAATTCACTTAATTTTGGTACTGTTAGAAATTGTTTTATGTTGCAAGAGTTATTTGCTTGGTTTTGACGTTTTCCGAATTGTTTTCTTTGTTCTCTCCGATCTTTGACAGATTGCTTATATGTGGTTACTATTGCTTGCTTACGATAGATTGACCGGAGTGTGACGAGTAGAAATATTAAGAGTTTTGAGTGCGAATCATCTTCATCAACATTACAGGCAAGTTCACACTTTGATCATATTCCTTTCATACCCAGTTTTTATGCATTAGTTTCAACCTCAAACATTGCATGAGTAGGATTGATAACATGTGGGTATTGGGAAGTAGTTGATGTGGTAGGAACCTATTGCCCTGCATTCAAACCTTGGGAGTTACTTCTACGTTTGCTTATATGCCATGCTATGCTAGTAGACGTGGATTGGGTGAGTGTATCCATGACAGATGTGAGATTGTTATATTAATGGTTTATTTAAGGTGGCAACTTAAACACACATCTGGGTGGATTGAGGCACCTGGGTATTCCAGCGTTTGCCTGTTTTTCTTTATGGACCGCCACCCAGGCTCAAAGGGATCATGAGATTATTCATACTAGAAACTTCCGTGTGCAGCCACAAGCTACTATGGGCTCTAGCATAGTTGATTAAGTCGTGTGAACTCTTACAGTGGTAGACTAGCAGATGTAGGGGAAAGTAGGTGTAACGGTCTACCCGATCGTAAGGTGCTAGCGCTTCTGAAAGACTATGTCTCGGTCATCCGTTTCTCAAACACCATGTAGTGCGAGAATCCCAACGGAGGAGATCGAGTCTTGTGGGGAAAAGTGCGCAAACCTCTGCAGAGTGTATAAACTAATCATGGTTAGCCGTGTCCCCAGTTATGGACGTTTTGAGTATCTAGTACTTGGATTATCATGTGAATCTCATCATGTGACTTTAAATAATTTTGTTGGGTTTTAATGATGATGCTTAATTGGGATTGAGAGGGTGTCTACACTCTCAATGTTTAACAACCACCTTGATAGTTAAATAAAATGTATTCCTTTGCAGTAGGGAAAAATTGGCTTTACGCAAAAACTTGATAACCATATAGCTTTTCCACCAGCCAAATATGCATGTAGTGATAGCCATATTTCAGCATTGCTTTACAGTGTGAATTTGCCAGTACATTCAATGTACTGACCCTTTGTGGCTGCAACGTCTCATGTTGCAGGATTATCTTACGACGAGTAAGTGATACCTTAGGGTTATGATTTTCTACACTCAACTTTTCCGTTGGTGTTGATGGGAATCCACAACCTTGTTACTTCTGCTATTTGGATTGAGGTAATAGTATTTACATTACTTTTACATGTGATTTACCTCTGTTATAAATCCTTGAGTACTGTGTGTGTTAGCATACCGATCCAGGGATGACACTTAAGCACAGAGACTTGATCCATTCGGGTCGGGTCGCTACACTAAACGATCATCGTGCTAAGCTAACGGATGGGTCAAGTCAATCACATCATTCTCTAATGATGTGATCCCATTAATCAAATGACAACTCATGTCTATGGTTAGGAAACATAACCATCATTGATTCAACGAGCTAGTCAAGTAGAGGCGTACTAGTGACACTCTGTTTGTCTATGTATTCACAATGTACTAAGTTTTTGGTTAATATAATTCTAGCATGAATAATAAACATTTATCATGATATAAGGAAATATAAAAACAACTTTATTATTGCCTTTAGGGCATATTTCCTTCAGTCTCCCACTTGCACTAGAGTCAATAATCTAGTTCACATCGTCATGTGATTTTAACACCAATAGTTCACATCTTTATGTGATTAGTTCACATCTCTATGTGACTAATACCCAAAGGGTTTACTAGAGTCAATAATCTAGTTCACATCGCTATGTGATTAACACCCAAAGAGTGATCATGTTTTGCTTGTGAGAGAAATTTAGTAATCGAGTCTTCCACATTCAGAGCCGTATGTATTTTGCAAATTTTCTATGACTACAATGCTTTGCACGGAGCTACTCTAGCTAATTGCTCCCAGTTTCAATATGTATGTAGATCGAGACTTAGAGTCATCCAGATCGGTGTCAAATCTTGCATCGACATAACTCTTTACGATGAACTTTTTGTCACCTCCATGACCGAAAAACATTTCCTTGTTCCACTAAGGATATTTTTTACCGCTGTCCAGTGATCCACTCCTGGATCACTATTGTACCCTCTTGCCAAACTTATGGTGAGGTATACAATAGGTCTGGTACACAGCATGGCATACTTTATAGAACCTATGACTGAGGCATAGGGAATGACTTTTCATTCTTTTTCTATTCTCTTCCATGGTCGGGTTTTGAGTCTTTACTCAACTTCACACCTTGCAACACAGGCAATAACTCCTTCTTTGACTGTTCCATTTTGAACTACTTCAAAATCTTGTCAAGGTATGCACTCATTGAAAATATATCAAGCGTCTTGATCTATCTCTATAGATCTTGATGCTCAATATGTAAGTAGCGTCACCGAGGTCTTTCTTTGAAAACTCCTTTCAAACACTCCTTTATGCTTTCCAAAAAATTCTACATTATTTCCGATCAACAATATGTCATTCACATATACTTATCAGAAATTTTGTAGTGCTCCCACTCACTTTCTTGTAAATACAGGCTTCACTGCAAGTCTATATAAAACCATATGCTTTGATTACTTTATCAAAGTATATATTCCAACTCCGAGATGCTTGCACCAGTCCATAGATGGATCGCTGGAGCTTGCTCACTTTGTTAGCACCTTTAGGATCGACAAAACCTTCTGGTTGCATCATATACAACTCTTCTTTGAGAAATCCATTAAGGAATGCAGTTTTGACATCCATTTGCCAGATTTCATAAAATGCGGCAACTGCTAACATGATTCGGACAGACTTTTAAGCATCAATACGAGTAAGAAAAACTCATCGTAGTCAACACTTTGAACTTATCGAAAACATTTTTGCGACAATTCGAGCTTTGTAGATAGTAACACTACTATCAGTGTCCGTCTTCCTCTTGAAAATCCATTTATTCTTAATGGTTCACCGATCAACGGGCAAGTCAATCAAAGTCCATACTTTGTTCTAATACATGGATCTCATCTCAGATTTCATGGCTTCAAGCCATTTTGCGGAATCTGGGCTCATCATCGCTTTCTCATAGTTCGTAGGTTTGTCATGGTCAAGTAACATGACCTCCAGAACAGGATTACCGTACCACTCTGGTGCGGATCTTACTCTGGTTGTCCTATGAGGTTTGGTAGTAACTTGATCTAATGTTTGATGATCATCATCATTAGCTTCCTCACTAATTGGTGCCACCCCTAGTTGGTTTTGGAGTATTGATGACAAACCTGGTTGAGGGACTAATGTGTTTGTGAGAATTGCAGGATAACACAGGTAGTAGTTCCTCATTGATTCGATTTACCTACCGGAGATGACCCCTAAAAATGTGTGAAGACATTGAAGATAATGGTGGTATGTGAAGATATTCACATTGAAGACTATGACATGAGAAGACATCACATGAAGTCTTTGGAGCGCGAAGACATAGTTGTTTCGTAGTTTTATTTTCTTCTTTGTTGAGTCATAGGAACCACCGTACTATTAAGTGGGGTCCAAGTGAACAAAGTCAGAGTGACTAAAGTGATGCTCAACCAAATCATATGTCTTCAAGCGAAGACAATGAGAGCAAATCTTATCCAGAGCTGGATGAGTCAGCTTTACTTGTAGCCCAAGTCAAGCTGTCGCGTATGTTTGAAATCTGACCGTTGGAACACGTGTTAGTTCCTTAGTGACCCAGTGTCATTTCGAACAAATCAGGTCGGGTTGCCTAGTGGCTATAAATAGCCACCCCTACACCATAAATTGGTGGCTGCTCAGAGTTAGTACACGACTTTTGTCATTTGAGAGCAACCCACCTCGAAGCCTTTGAGAGAGAAATCCTTGCGAGGACAAAGCCCTAAACACCCAGAGCCAAAGAGTGTTAGGCATCACTGAAGTCTTTCTGTCTGTGTGATCTGAAGACTTGTTACACTTGAGGGCTGTGAATCCTCCAGCCGGTTAGGCGTCGCGTTGTGAGCATCCAAGAGTCATTGTGGATCGCCGGTGAATGAAGTCTGTGAAGGTTTGGAAGTCTACCTTGAAGACTTACCAGAGTGATTGGGCGAGGACTGTGTGTCCTTAGCTCAAGGGGAATAAGGTGAAGACACGGTCTTCTGAGTTGAATCTCAGCCTCCCTAACCAGACGTACAGTTGTCACAGCAACTAGAACTGGTCCAACAAATACATGTCCTCACCAATCAACTGGTTCTATCCTTACCTCTCTCTTTACTTACAGTTTGTCTTCGTGAAGTCATTGCCTGCTTGCAAGATATGATTGACTTCACTATGTGAAGACTGTTGTTGATTGGTTTCATACTTTCTTCCATCTTGATCCATACTACCTAGCTGCTGATAGTCTTCGTGATTTGACTTCATTGCTTACTTGACTATGGCCTGTCTAGTGTAGTCTACCTTCCACTGCATATCAATAGGTTCATTTCTACTATTTGTCTTCAAATCCCCCGTGTTTTGATGACTTTCATAAAAATCGCCTATTCACCCTCCCTCTAGTCGATAACTAGCACTTTCAATTGGTATCAGAGAAAGGTACTCCCTTGTTCTGTGTGATTCGGTTTAACCACCTGGAGTTTTAGCTATGTCGACTACATGGATAATCAAAGTCTCCGATGCGTGCCCTGTCTTCGATGACACTGATTACCCCTACTGGAAGAATAAGATGCACTTGCATCTTTGAAAGTGCGTTATATTGACTAGAGGGGGGGGGGTGAATAGGCGATTTTTATGATAGTCTTCAAAACGTGGAAGTTATGAAGACAAACAGTAGAGATATGCCTATTACTATGCAGCGGAAGGTAGACTACACTAGGCAAGACATGGTCAAGTATCAACAGAGTGAAAGCACAGTGACAAATAGCTGTAGTGTAATAAGGATCAGGTAGGAAGATGTTATGAAGCCAAACAGATCATACACTCACGTTGTGAAGACAAAAGATAGAACAGACATGCAATGACTTCACAATGAGTAATCAGTAAGTAAAAGGAAGCGAAGATGAAACCAGTGACTCGTTGAAGACAATGATGTGTTGGACCAGTTCTAGTTGCTGTGACAACTGTACGTCTGGTTGGAGCGGCTAGGTATTTAAACCTTAGGACACACAGTCCCGGACACCCAGTCCTGAACACGCAGCTCAGGACACCAAGTCCTCACCGTATTCTCCTTGAGCTAAGGTCGCATAGTCCTCGCCCAATCACTCTGGTAAGTCTTCAAGGTAGACTCCCAAACCTTCACAGACTTCGTTCACTGGCAATCCACAATGTCTCTTGGATGATCTGAACGCGACGCCTAACCGTCTGGAGGATGCACAGTCCTCAAGTGTAATAAGTCTTCAGATCGCACAGACAAGAAGACTTAAGTGATGCCCAATTCTCTCTGGCTCTGGTGGTTAGGTCTTTATCCTCGCAGGGAATTCTCTCTCAAAGGCTTCGAGGTGGGTTGCTCTCAAACGACAAAAGCCGTACTCTCAAACTGAGCAGCCAACCGTTTATGGTTGTAGGGGGTGGGCTATTTATAGCCACTTGGCAACCCGACCTGATTTGTCCGAAATGACCCTGGGTCACTAAGGAACTGACACGTGTCCCAACGGTCATATTTCAAACTCACATGGCAACTTTACTTGGGCTACAAGCAAAGCTGACTTGTCCGGCTCTGGACAAGATTCACTCTCATTGTCTTCACTCGAAGACATAGGATTTTGGTTTAGGCATCACTTCAGTCATTCTGACTGGTTCTCCTGGACCCCACTTAACAGTACGGTGGTTCCTATGACTCAACACAACAGAAAAAGAACGACGAAAGATCTAAGTCTTCGAGCTCCATAGGCTTAATATCGTGTCTTCTCTTGTCATAGTCTTCAATGTGAATATCTTCATATACCACCTTTGACTTCAATGTCTTCATACATTTTTAGGGGTCATCTCTGGTAGTAAAACCGAATCAATGAGGGACTTCTACCTGTGTTATCCTGCAATTCTCACAAACACATTAGTCCCTCAACTAGGTTTGTCGTCAATACTCCAAAACCAACTAGGGGTGGCACTAGATGCACTTACAATCTTGAAGCCATTGATGTCGGTCTATGGTATGTCGTCAAGAACGGCGTTCCCAAGACTGGTGAAGGTGTCACCCTGCTGATGTCAAAAAGTTCATTCAACTGGATTCTACTGCCAAGAACATCATCTGTTGTCATCTGACCAAAGGACGGTATGGCCGTGTGAGTGCTCTGGAAACGTCGAAGCTAGTCTGGGACTGGCTCTCCAAGGTCAGCAAAGGCGTCTCAACCCAGAGAGATCAAAGGATCAGTGTCCTTCGCAACCTGTTCAACCGCTTTAAGAGAAACGACAATGAGAATGTTCAGTTCACGTTGGATTGCCTCACTGACATCACAAATGAGCTTCATGCTCTCAGCGCCACTAAGATCACTAAGCATGAAATCGTAAAGACACTCCTGAGATTACTTGACAGCTCGTTTGACACCCTAGCCCTGATGATTCAAGAACGCTCGGACTTCAAGACACTCGATCCGTCTGACATACTTGAGAGGCTCAACACACATGAGTTTCAGCTATCTGAGAAAAGAGATATCTATGGTCCCAACTATGGCCGAACTCGCGCTTTGAAGGCGAAAGCTACTTCCTCATCTGAAGAAGAATCTGACTGCAGTTCTGGTGATCCTGAAGACATTGGAAAGGAGCTTGCTATGCTTGTGAAGAAGTTCCAGAAATTCACCAAGAAGAAAGGCTTCAGAAAGTCTTCACGATCTAGCTCAAGAAAAGATGAAGCTTCTACTCATAATCACAAGAAGAGAACATGCCACAAGTGCAAGAAACTTGGTCACTACATCTCTGAGTGTCTGCAGTGGGACAATGAAAACAACAAGAAGAAGAAGAGCAAGGAATATGATTCTGATGACAAGAAGAAGAAATCCTCAAAGTCTTCTTCCAAGTTTTCATCAAAGTCTTCATCACACAAGAAGAGCTCATCTGGCAAGGCTCGTGCTTTTGTTGGCAAGGAGATGGATTCAGAGGAGGAGTCTGCTTCTGAGGAGGCGGAGGTGGAGTCTGAGGAGGAGTCCGACTCTGGCGTTGCAAGTCTGGCTCTAGCTACAACCTACGTTGCCAAGTCCATCTTCAACACTGAAGACAATGGCTCCGTCACCTACGCTGATGCTAATGACAAGGAGGACTCCGCTCCCACCTATTGCTTCATGGCACGTGATGCCAAGGTAAACTCACGCGATGCTTACTTTCAAACATCAAGTGAAGATGACTCTGATTGTGAATCCAAACCCAGCTACAAAACACTTGCTAAAATTGCAACTGAACAACAGAAAGCTATGGAACATATTCAAAAACTGTTAGATAGAAGCGATGATCTGTTAGGTGCTGAAATGACTCGATCTGAATCCTTAATTGAAGACATAAAAAATCTTCACGTTAAGTATCAGGAACTTGAAAGTCGTCATGAAACGCTCTCAACAATTCATGAAAAGCTTTCCTATGATTATCTTCAAAGGAAGCAAGAACTTGAGAAATTGAGAGCAGTTCATGAAGATCTTCAAAAAGAAAACAAGTCACTTCGCGCTCAACAGACCAGTCCCGCTCAGGAAGGATTTGAACCACCATGTCTAAAATGCCTTGAGCGTGATAACACTACTTCTGTTGCTGATTGTTCTACTGCTGCTGCTGTTGCAATATCTTCAACTGTTGATGTGGTAACTAACCCCTCTGCTGAGGATGCCACTGCTATTGTTGATGAAAATGCTAGGTTGAAGACGTTACTTGAGACAGGGATGTACAAAAGTCTCAAAGGGCATCAGACACTATGTGATGTCCTCAAAAGCATATTCTGAACCAAAACCCTAGGAAAGAGGGTGTTGGGTTCGAGAGGAAAATGAATGTTGATGGTTCTTACTAGAAGCCTGAGCAGTACCCCAAAACCACATGGGTTGCTGCAAAGGAACCTTCAGTGGATCCATCCACCCTATCCGACTTCACTTGTGCTAACCCTATTATCATTGATGAATCCTTTGATGCAAACTATAAACTATTTAAAAATCCGAATGGTGAAGTGTCTGCCAGGTATATTGGTACTAACTGCAGGAATGGGCCACCTATGAAGAAAATCTGGGTGCCCAAAAGGTGTCTGGAGAATCTTCCTGTGAATGTCATCATGACACCACAAGGGAAGAAGACAAACCCTAGACCAAAGGCTTCATATGGTCCAAAGGCTTCATACAGACACATGACTCACCTGAGTCACCCTAACGCCAATGTTTTGCAGGAAAATCATACTCAAACTTATGAATATGAGCGCGTATCATCAAACCACTATGTTCATAAGACTAAGAACTACTTTGCTTATTCATATGAGTACTATTTGCCTCCTGCAAGGCTATTTGCTAGGGCTCCAAAGCCAAAGTTCTCAGATGCTGCACTTAGACTCATTGCTTTGAGGCCACCCCTGAAGATGTGGGTGGTTAAGAAGACTTAACTCTCTTTTGCAGGGAAAGGTCTCCAGCCGGAAATCAAAGGCGTCAGATTCTATTGCTGGGGACCTAAAACATCTTGTGGGGCGCAAGATAAAATGCTCAAATGGTCTTATTATGTATTTCGTTCCTGAGTCGCTTGCCATGCATCCTATCAGTCCTAACCTGGATCCGATCTTTCATAATCCACTTGCTCGTCCAATGTTTATGCTTCACAATACTCTTCGTGAAGCCTATCCCCCTAACTGCACTATAGGGTATGACACCAGCTGCTTCAGAATGGATTATTGATAGTGGATGCACTAACGACATGACTGGCGATCGAAGTCTTCTCATGGACTCAACCTTACGTCCATCTGACAAGAGTCATATCACATTTGCTGACACTGGTAAAAGCAAGGTATTGGGTCTAGGTAGAGTTGCAATGTCAAAGGATCAGCACATGGATAAAGTGATGCGTGTTGAATCCCTTGGCTTCAACTTAATGTCTGTCTCAATGCTTTGCGATTTGAACATGATTGTGATATTTGGAAAATATCGTTGCCTTGTTCTAATGGAATCTGACAAGTCTCTAGTCTTTGAAGGGTATCGGAAAGATGATTTGTACATGGTAGATTTCTCAGCAGGACCACAACTTGCCGTATGTCTTCTTGCAAAAGCTTTAGAGTGCTGGCTCTGGCATCGGAGGCTAGGGCATGCTGGCATGAGGAACTTGCATACTCTCACAAAGAAGAAGCATGTTGTAGGCATCGAGGGCGTCAAGTTCAAAAAGGATCATCTTTGCGGTGCCTGCGAAGCCTGGAAGATGACTAGGGCCAAGAATCCTTCAAAGACAATCATGACTACATCACATCCCTTCGAGCTGCTTCACATGGACCTATTCAACCCCACTCATTACTCCACTCTTACTACTACTGCTTGTCTCTATGGCTTCGTTATTGTTGATGACTACTCCAGATATACCTGGGTGCATATAATTCTCTACAAGACTGAAGTGCAGGATGTCTTTAGAAGATTCGCAAATCGTCCCATGACGAACTATGGCATCAAGCAAAGAGAGCATCTGCCAAATGTGCTAGATGAAGTTCCACCTAGTGAATCCATCAAGCTTATGGGTACTAGAGAAATCATACCTTCAGAGGCACAGGCTGAAGAGGAACTTATCATTTCTGCACCAAATCAACCTGAAGACTCTGCTCAGCCTGAAGCCAATGCTGAAGATGAAGACAATGATCAGCAAGAGCAAAATCTTCGTCCAGTTCATCCTCGTGTTGCAAATGAAGTACAGATTGAGAAGATAATTGATAGCATCAATGCACCTGGTTCCCTTACTCGTTCAAGAGCAACGCAACTGGCAAATTTCTGTGGGCACTTTGCATTCGTCTCTATATCTGAACCCAAGAAAGTTGTTGAAGCCTTCATGGAACCTGAGTGGATTCAAGCTATGCAAGAAGAGCTTCAACAGTTTGAACTGAACAATGTGTGGGAATTGGTCAAGCGTCTTGATCCTCGCAAGCACAATATCATAGGCACAAAATGGATCTATCGCAACAAACAAGATGAGCATGGTCAAGTTGTCAGAAACAAGGCTCGCCTTATTGCTCAAGGATATACTCAAGTTGAAGGAATTGACTTCGATGAAACATTCGCTCCGGTGGCTAGGCTTGAAGCCATTCGCATTCTGCTAGCCTATGCCAACCATCACAACATCCTCCTGTATCAAATGGATGTGAAGAGTGCTTTTCTCAATGGCAAGATTGAAGAAGAAGTGTATGTTGCACAACCACCTGGCTTTGAAGATCCAAAACATCCTGACATGGTTTACAAGCTCAACAAGGCACTGTATGGCCTCAAACAAGCCCCTCGCGCTTGGTATGACACACTCAAAGATTTTCTGAAGACAAAAGGCTTCAAACCTGGTTCCCTGGATCCCACACTCTTCACGAAGACATATGATGGTGAACTGTTTGTGTGCCAAATATATGTGGATGACATTATCTTCGGCTGCACTAATCAAAAATAAAGTGATGAGTTTGGACACATGATGCAAGAGCAATATTAGATGTCCATGATGGGTGAGCTGAAGTTCTTCCTTGGTCTTCAAATACATCAGCAAAACAACTGCATCTTCATATCTCAAGAAAAATATCTCAAAGACTGCTTGAGGAAGTTTGGAATGCAAGATTGCAAAGGATACATGACGTCCATGCCAACCAAAAGTCATCTGGGTCCTGACGCAAATGGTAAAGAGTTTGATCAAAAGGTATACTGCTCCATGATTGGTTCTTTACTTTATTTATGTGCATCTAGGCCAGATATAATGCTTAGTGTTTGCATGTGTGCCCGATTCCAAGCGGCACCAAAGGAATCGCATCACTTGGATGTGAAGCGAATTCATTGATATTTGGCCTACACCCCAACATTAGGATTATGGTATCCAAAGGGCTCAGAGTTTGATCTAGTTGGATTCTCAGATGCTGATTATGTTGGTGACAAGGTGGATCGCAAGTCTACATCAGGCACATGTCACTTTCTGGGACGATCACTTATTTGTTGGTCTTCAAAGAAGTAGAACTATGTATCTCTCTCCACTGCTGAATATGAATAGATTGCTGCTGGATCTTGCTACGCTCAGCTTCTATGGGTGAAGCAAACACTCAAAGACTGTGGCATCCATCTGAAGCAAGTATCACTCTACTGCGACAATGAAAGCGCCATCAAGATTGCCAACAACCCAGTTCAGCACTCAAAGACAAAGCACATTGAAATTCATCATCACTTTCTCAGAGATCATGTCATGAAGGAAGATATTGATATCATTCACGTCAACACTGAAGAGCAACTGGCAGATATCTTACCAAAGCCCTTGGAATGGAAAAGGTTTTGCAAGTTGCGGTGTGAGCTAAATCTCTTGGAATCCTCAAATGTCCTGTGATTAGGCACACATCCTAACACTTATGCATGTTGATGACTTAGATGTGCAACACACGAAGTAACATATATCTTCAATTAATGAAGACTTACACTCTAAGTGTGAATACATTAATGTGGAATTTGACTTCGGAGTGCCATGATAATTGTGTGCCGTGTCTGGGTCTAATACTTCCTATACGGTGGGTAACGCCACCACCAAACTTTTGTTTGGAGTGTTTTCTATTGGTGTTACATTTGCAAAGTCTTCGCATTTGGTTTGTCTTCAATATTGACATGACTTCATGTTTATCTTCACAATGTTGATTTGGTCTTATTATGATATATACATATATTAGTGTTCTGTCCTCTACAACATTCACTTATAGCTATGTCTTCTCGTTTGAATATTTTGAACTAAGTGAATGTGATCGGACCCTAACCTCTCTATGCTTCCTTCTCAAATCCATCTATCCAAATCATATGCATTCTATCGAAACCGTCGAATGTGTTCTCCGCGTCCTTGTCAGCAGAAGATAGAGAGACAAACATTAAATATGTTTTAAATGCTCAATCCTTATTGCCTGAAACCCGGAGAAGCCGGAACGACCACCCGACAGTCCAGGCGTGCGTGGGAACATGGAACAACTTCCAATTTGTTGCATGTTCGCCATGTGTCCCTCAGATGTGAACCACCAGGAGCACCTGCGTAATTGCGCTGTGCCATCACTGTCCTTATAAATACACACCACACCCCAGTCATTATCTTTTCTTCCACCTCTCCACAAACCCTAGCGCCACCTCTAGCTCTCGACGACGCCGGCGACGAAGCGCTTAGCTGCCGCGACCTCACCGACGCCATCCTCACGCCGGCCGTGGACCTCGTCTCCTCCGCCGTCGCCGTAGGTGTCCTCCGTCGCCAAGTTAGGGCACGGAAGATCGAACTGCTCGGCTTCCTCTCTACTCCATCTAGCAGTTCTTTGTGTGGTAAATAAAACCTCCTTTTTACTGTCTTTTTGATCCGATAGATCCATCCTTTTCAATCACAAGTGGTTTCTGTCCCTACAAATTTGGATCTATCCTGTTCTGCATCTCATAACATGCCTAGTATATTCACTTATGCTTCACACACAGTAAGATTCCTCACTTGTACTTATTCTTGGATTCGTACAAATCTGGAACGAACTCTCATCATATAAGTGAATGTCTTCGTGCTATGAGGTCAATGTCTTCAAACTAATTTATCTTCATCTTCTGAGAATGCATATGACCTCTTCCCCTTCCCTCACATCTCTAATGCTGTCACAGGTACATGTCCGTGGGAGAATCCCTTGGTTCTCATAGTCTGCATTCATTTGCAGAGTTCTTACAGCGTCACATCAATTCTCCCGAAGCCAGTTCCTATCTGACCAGCAGACGGAAGCCTTTGACAGTTTTGAAGCCATTCAGTGTGAACTACATGGCCGCAGATAAGTCATCAAGGAAGGGAGGCAGACAGCGTCGAGGGGGCACGTTAATGGATTTGCCTGAAGATCTTTATGAGTTATACAAAACTGATCCTGAAGAGAGCTATGGCCAACACAAAACACGAATCCAATGGATTCGAAGATATTGGGCCGAGCAATGGTTCAAATACAAGTTCGTGACCAAGGAGTATGCTGAGAAGAATGCCATCAAGTGTCCTTGGGGTGATATTCTCTTTCGAAATCTTCAACCCAAGAACAGACCTGAAGCTATTGCTCAGGGTTTCTACCCTAGTATGGTTTGTGGACCACAGCCTGCAAATGCCGACCCATCGTCACTGCTATGGTGTGGCGACGATAATCTGTTCAAGCGCAACCTTCAGTTTGCCAAAGCATCTGCCAAAGAGAACAAGAAATTGCTTGGATTAGACTTCAACCCATGTCCATCTGCTCCTCGGGATGATGGCACCCGTGATGCTCAACCCAATATTATCGGGCCCTTCGACAACCTCGAAGGTCTCATCACACACATTGTTGTTCAGGGGGCAGCCATGGAGCACTCTGCAAATGACGCTGATTCTGATGAAGCTCATTCTCCTCCCAAGCCACAGAACCAGAAGAAACCAAAGGCTTCAAAGCCCTCCACTGTACCAAAAGCTTCGCGTGCGAAGCCTCTGGCCACTGCACCTCCTGAAGCCAGTGTGCAGTCTGAAGATCTCTCTCGCGTCTCTAAGACTGTAAGAAGAAGCCTATCTAGATTTCTAGTCAAGCACTTACCCCAGCTGCCGTTCTGAGGAACGAAGATGAAGCCATTGATCTGTCAAGTGACGACGATCTTGGCGATGATGCTCTTGAGATGTTGATAAAGAGCAAGGAAGAGGCGGAGATCTTCAATGATCTACCCCTGTTTGATGTGGATATCTTGAACAACTTCATTGATGAATGGTTTGAAAACCCCAGCATCAACCTCGATGACCTTGAGCTTCCAATTGGCATCAGTGTGTCCTTCCACAGTGCCATTGCTACTAAGCTGGCTCTGGCTCAAAAGATTGTTGAACAGGAGAACAAGATTGACTATGAGAAAGCTCAGTTCAAGAAGAACATGGCAAACCTCAGTGTGGCTGATGTTCAAAGCTTCAAGCAGACGTTGCATGAGCTCAAGGAGCAGTTCCACCAGAAACGCCAGGAAGCAAAAGGTTCAAGAGAGAGAATGAAGTATTTTGCGGAGAAAAGTGTTCAAGCTCACAATGAAGCAGAAAAGCGCAAGGCTCTGGGGCACCCTGGCATCGACCCCAGAATGGCTGCCAAGAAGAAGAAGAAGCCTGCTGTGGACCAAACTGAAGCATCAAGGCAGGAAGAACCTCGCATTGTCTTCCCTGCCAGTATGATAGGCTCGAAGCCTAAGGTCCCCACAGCTACTTCAGAACTCAAGAAAAACAAGGGAGCTGAAGCCGAAGCCCGAAAGCGCAAGACCAAGAACACAACTGATGATGCTCCACCGACCAAGAAGAGGAAGACAAAGAAGAAAGGTCGGGCTGCTCCCACGGAGCCCCTTGTCATCGAGCCGATCTCAGTTGCTCGTCCTGCGTCCGAACACCGAGAGCGTCAGTTAATAGTTCATGAGCCTGCTTCCACAGAGGCTCCTGAAACTGAAGATATTCCAGCTCCTGAAGCTGAAGACATTGGTCATCACGACAATGTAGAAGATGATGAAGTCCTTTCTTAGATTGAGCACCAAATGGTATCATCGCCTGTTCTCACGAACAGGGAACTCATCAGCATTGGTCGTCCTCTGACGCCAATTGCTCAGGATGATTCATGGGCTGATCGCCCTCAAGACTCCCCCCGTCAAGAATCCCCAAGTACTCACCCACCTAAAGCCACCACTCTGATGACTGAAGATGATTACTTTATGGTCCAGCCGACTCCCTCTCCAAAGGCATCGCCCGCACTCCACAGGCTTCACAAAGGACCAAGGACACAAGTCACTTTGTCGAGCGTTCCAGAAGGAGAAGAGAAACATAACTCAGTGGCATGACAAGTGTTCCCTGATGCCACTCCAACTGTGAATGTCTCTGAGTCTGAAGCAAAAGCTGCTGAAGACATTCCGACTGCATCAGTCAATGATCAACAAGAACCACCAGAACCCCGTCAAGAAGAAGAGCGAGTTGCCACACCCCCTACCAACCAAGAAACTATTCTCAAGGAGAACGAGTATGTGCCAGACCCTCCAGCTACTCAAGTGGAGGTTGAAAATAATGAAGCGGCCACAAACAACAACACCGAAGCCAATGACATTGTCATGACTGAAGCAAATGTGGCGTCTGAAGTTAATGTGGTGCTAGAAGTGAATATGACTCCTAAAGCCAATATCGCACCTGAAGCCAGTGTGCAGCTCGAAGCCCATGACAATGTCTCTGCTCATGTACCACCTCCAAGGCCTCACACCATTGAGCAAGCATTCTATCAAGGTCAACTTACCACCGTCCGCTGGCCCATTCTGGTTCCTCCGCCTGCTCCCGGACCATAGTTTGACTATCATGTGGCGCGCCGGCCTCAGGTCCAGAAGCCAAAGCCAAGGCTGCCAAGGTTCCAGGTACAGCAACTTCACCATGATCGTTCAATGTGAATGGCTTCATAGCACACAACACCTTCTTTGATAGCGCCAAGAACCCATATTCCAAGCCAAGAATATCATCTGATAGGTTCTGGAGTTATCAGCAGCGCAGTTACTATTCCTGCATACTATACAATCAGGGGCGCATTTTTCCTCAGATGCGTCTAGACTACGAAGCCATGGCTGGCCTGCCCTGCCTAGAAGAAGCTCTTGACTGTTTCTGTGATGTTGGTCTCCTGAACTTTGTGACTGATAAATAGCATTGGAATGGAGAGCTTCTGCTACAATTCTATGCTACCCTCCACATTCACGGCTACAACAGGGATCCGAAGACTTGGATCCTTGAGTGGATGACAGGTAATACACACCACGAAGCCAAAGCTCTGGATATCATTGAGCTTACTGCCCTGCCCACTCCTGGTGAACACCATGAACCAGGTTGTCAGCTGCACCAAAATGCTTTGGAGAGCATCTTCCAGATGCCAGAGCCAAACATGAGCCAAATGCTGAGCATGATGAAGCCACTGCCACAAGACGCTGAATATCCTAAGGAGTTCTTTATTGAAGACCTAGAGTATCTGCCCCGCACTATTTATCATATTATCAGGCGAACTCTCTAGCCTATCAAAGGACATTCTCCTGCAGCGAAGCTTGAAGGAGCAATGAAGACATTGGTTTTCTATATCTTCAATGGCATCAGCTTCAATGCTCAAGACTTCTTCATCAGGCAATTGGCTGCATCTGGCTCCGATATATTTGGTCTGAAGTTCTATGCTCCATGGGTAATGCGCCTCGTCAAGCTTCACTCCTCGGTCAACTATCAGCCCCCTGCGCAATCATCTCGTCTTCCTGCCAGAGCTTGATCTGTCTATCGAAGCCATATACCCAGAGCATGCCAAGGAGCCAATGTATCTTCACAATGTCGATCGTCAAAGCTTCACTCAACCCATAGAAGGAGTTCTTGCTGACTCTCGTGTTTATCCTTTGGCTGGAAATACATGTGCCCCTCGTGCCCATACTGAAGCCACTGAAAGCACAATTACCCAAAGGCCTCGGAAGCGATCTCGTGTTCTTAATGACCGAGAGCTTCTCATCGCCCTGCATCAAAAACAGGATAAGCATCATGACTGGCTCAAGCGTCAGATGCATAGTCTCTTGGTGGATGTCAATCGCATTCGCAACCTGATGACCCACAATTATAGGGGATCTATTGTAGTCCTTTCAATAAGTAAGAGTGTCGAACCCAACGAGGAGCAGAAGGAAATGATAAGCGGTTTTCAGCAAGGTATTCCCTGCAAGCACTGAAATTATAGGTAACCGATAGTTTTGTGACAAGATAATTGGTAACGAGCAACAAGTAACAAAAGTAAAAAAAGTGCAGCAAGGTGGCCCAATCCTTTTTGCAGCAAAGGACAAGCCTGGACAAATTCTTATAAAGAGAAAAGCGCTCCCGAGGACACATGGGAATATCGTCAAGCTAGTTTTCATCACGTTCATATGATTCACATTTGGTACTTTGATAATTTGGTATGTGGGTGGACTGGTGCTTGGGTGCTGTCCTTACTTGGACAAGCATCCCACTTATGATTAACCTCTATTGCAAGCATCCGCAACTACAACAAAAGTATTAAGGTAAACCTAACCATAGCATGAAACATATGGATCCAAATCAGCCCCTTACGAAGCAACGCATAAGCTAGGGTTTAAGCTTCTGCCACTCTAGCAACCCATCATCTACTTATTACTTCCCAATGCCTTCCTCTAGGCCCAAATAATGGTGAAGTGTCATGTAGTCGACGTTCACATAACACCACTAGAGGAGAGACAACATACATCTCATCAAAATATCGAACGAATACCAAATTCACATGACTACTAATAGCAAGACTTCTCCCATGTCCTCAGGAACAAATGTAACTACTCACAAAGCATATTCATGTTCATAATCAAAGGGGTATTAATGTGCATATAGGATCTGAACATATGATCTTCCACCAAATAAACCAACTAGCATCAACTACAAGGAGTAGTTAACACTACTAGCAACCCACAGGTACCAATCCCAGGCTTAGAGACAAGAATTGGATACAAGAGATGAGCTAGGGTTTGAGAGGAGATGGTGCTGGTGAAGATGTTGATGGAGATTGAACCCCTCCCGATGAGAGGATCGTTCGTGATGACGATGGCGATGATTTCCCCCTCCCGGAGGGAAGTTTCCCTGGCAGAACAGCTCCGCTAGAGCCCTAGATTGGTTCCGCCAAGGTTCCTCCTCGTGGCGGCAGAGTCTCGTCCGGAAAGATGGCTTATGATTTTTTCCTCATCGAAAGACTCCATATAGCAGAAGATGGACATCGAAGGGCCACCAGGGGGCCCACGAGGCAGGGGGTGATACGTACATTTTGCATCATGCTTTTATATCGATATTTATTGCATTATGGGCTGTTATTACACATTATGTCACAATACTTATGCCTATTCTCTCTTATTTTACAAGGTTTACATAAAGAGGGAGAATGCCGGCAGCTGGGATTCTGGGCTAGAAAAGGAGCAAATATTAGAGACCTATTCTGCACAGCTCCAGAAGTCCTGAAACTTCACGGAAGACGTTTTCAGAATATATAAAAAATATTGAGCGCAAGAAGTTCACCAGGGGGGCCACACCCTGCCCACGAGGGTGGGGGGCGCGCCCTACCCCCTGGGCGTGCCCTCCTACCTCGTGGGCCCCCTGGTGGTCCTCCGATGGCCATCTTCTGCTATATGGAGTCTTTCGATGAAGAAACAAATCATAAGCCATCTCCTCAGACGAAACTCCGCCGCCACGAGGCAGAACCTTGGCGGATCCAATCTAGGGCTCCGACAGAGCTGTTCTGCCGGGGAAACTTCCTTCCGGGTGGGGGAAACCATCGCCATCGTCATCACCAATGCTCCTCTCATCGGGAGAGGGCAATCTCCATCAACATCTTCACCAACACCATCTCCTCTCAAAACCCTAGTTCATCTCTTGTATCCAATTCTTGTCTCCAAGTCCGGGATTGGTACTAGTAGGTTGCTAGTAGTGTTAATTAATCCTTGTAGTTGATGCTAGTTGGTTTATTCGGTGGAAGATCATATGTTCAGATCCTATATGCATATTAATACCCCTCTGATTATGAACATGAATATGCTTTGTGAGTAGTTACGTTTGTTCCTGAGGACATGGGAGAAGTCTTGCTATCAGTAGTCATGTGAATTTGGTATTCATTCGATATTTTGATGAGATGTATGTTGTCTCTCCTCTAGTGGTGTTATGTGAACATCGACTACATAACACTTCACCATTATTTGGGCCTAGAGGAAGGCATTGGGAAGTAATAAGTAGATGATGGGTTGCTAGAGTGACAGAAGCTTAAACCCTAGTTTATGCGTTGCTTCGTAAGGGGCTGATTTGGATCCATATGTTTCATGCCATGGTTAGGTTTACCTTAATACTTTTGTTGTAGTTGCGGATGCTTGCAATAGAGGTTAATCATAAGTGGGATGCTTGTCCAAGTAAGGACAGTACCCAAGCACCGGTCCACCCACATACCAAATTATCAAAGTACCCAACACGAATCATATGAACGTGATGAAAACTGGCTTGACGATAATTCCCATGTGTCCTCGGGAGCGCTTTGTAACACCCCGGATGTAACTTTCCCTATTTGTACTCCAACTCTTGCCGTTTCTGGTGTTAAGTTATATTTATTTCCTCGGGTTCGGGTCTTTGTCTCCGTGTGTTGTTGTCTTTGTCATGCATCTCATATCATGTCATCATGTGCATTGCATTTGCATACGTGTTCGTCTCATGCATTCGAGCATTTTTCCCGTTGTCCGTTTTGCATTCCGGCGCTTCGTTCTCCTCCGGTGGTAATTTCTAGCTTTCTTTCGTGTGTGGGGATTAAGCATTTCCGAATTGGACCGAGACTTGCCAAGCGGCCTTGGTTTACTACCGGTAGACCGCCTGTCAAGTTTCGTACCATTTGGACGTCGTTTGATACTCCAACGGTTAACCGAGGGACCGAAAAGGCCTTGTGTGTGTTGCAGCCCAACACCCCTCCAATTTGGCCCAAAACCCACCAAACTCTGCTCCATGTCCTAGAGCGTTCGATCACGATCGCGTGGCCGAAAACCGCACCTCATTTGGACTCTCCTAGCTCCCTCTATGCCTATATATACCTCCCCCTTCTAAAAAAAATCCCGGATCCCCTCTCCCCGAAACCCTAAATCTCAGATCCGCCGGCGCCGGACACATCCGTCCGACCCAGCCGCCAGCCGCCACGTGTCCCTTGCGGGACCGCTTCGCCGCTGCCGCCGCTGAGGCCCGCCGAGCCCAGGGCGGGCCCCCGCGGCCTAGTTCCTCGCCCCGCCGCCCGGCTCGTCCCGCCGCCCGCGCCCCCGCCGGCTTCCTCGACTCCGGAGCCGCCGCCGCCGCCCTCCTCCTCGCCGGCGCAGCCGCCACCTCGCCGGCGCGAGCCAGGCGCCACCCGTGCTCCCCGCCACCGGTCCCCGCGCCGCCCAGCTCCATCCTCCTCCTCGCCGGCTCCCCGCTCCGGTGCCACCCCGGCGACCCCGAGCCCCGGCCGGTCCTCCCTCCTCCTCCGGCGAGAAGCTCCGGAGAGAGCCCGGCCACCTCGGTTCGCGCGCCGCCCCGATCCAGATCTGTTTTCAGGGTTGACCTAATTTTTTTTCACCAAGTCCCGGATATTTTTAGTTCATATGCCCCTGTTCGCGGCCTCATAACTTTGCATCCGTAGCTCCGATTTGGGCATATAGCATATCAAAATGTTCATCTCAGAGAGTACATCATTTCATTCCATTGCATCATTTTCATTTGAGCTCATCTTGATGCCCGAAATGCTGTTAGAAGAGGGCTACTTGAGTTAATTGTCGGATCTGTTACTCCGTTTAGCACTTTTGTCATTTTTGCCATGATTAATGTGTGCATGATATGCCCGTGAGTTCTTCATATGTTTTGTTAAGGGTTTTGTCATCTTTCTAGAGGTGCAACCCATGTATTTTTAGGATGTGTGTGGTGACTTGTGCAAGCTTGCAAAGTGGTGCACTTGCTAATTCTGTTTTCAGGGACTTAGTAGTTTCACTAAGTCCTGGGATTGTTTATCTCACGATGCCATATGTTCATGTTGTTTCCTAGTTATCCGTGCCTCTTTTGATGATGATCAGTAAGGGAGTTTTGTTAATATTGTAGTACTATATCCATCCATGTATTTGTTTGCATTTATGGAGCACCCTAGCTTGAGTCAATCGAGCTTTACTTTTGCTTCATTGCGAATCTGGGCAGATCGTCAACTTGTTTGCGATTTTGCCGATGTTATTGTAGTTGATCCGTGCATGCTATGCCATTGTTCTTGCCATGCCGAGCTTGAATTTTGTGCCTTCTTAAGGGATGTATGCTTGTATTGCCATGACTTGCACCGTGGTGAGTGCATCAAGCTCGTAAACATGCCTTTGTGAGTTATGTTTCAGCATGTCCCAGTTTTCACTAAGTCTAAAAACTGATTATGTTTTTGCTATGTTCGTGTGCTTGTTACTATATTTCGTGATCCCTTTTGGCTCAAGGTCACTAAGGGACTTTTGTTAAGCTTGTTGAGTAGCTCCATGCAATGTCTTTCTTTGTCATGTTCAGGTCCTGTAGCATGTTGTTTTGTTGCTCCGAGGAGGGCTATATGATCTGAAATTCCACACAAGTGTTAATCTCACTAAGTCTGAGATCTGTTTGCCATTTGCGTTTTTGCCATGCTTGTTTGTACCTGTTAGTGGATGATTTGGCCGTAGCTCAATGCTAGACTTTTGTTAAGCATCTTGAATGCTTCCCTGCCATGTATTTTGTTGTCATGTTTGGTGGCTGTAGCATGTTCATTCCGTTGCATTTAGACGCCTACTTGCTGTAAATCGCAGACCGGTGTCATATTTGAATCGCTTGCCATTTCCAAACCGTAACTCCGATTTCGGCGTTCTTTATATCGTTTTCAAGCGATTTCATCTCATCTTTCTAGTGGCACACTTGGAATTCCAAGTTGAGGCCAGGTTCATGCATTTCCTGTCATATCTTGCATTTTGCATCCCGCATCGCATCCCGCATAGCATATCATCTTTGCATCGTGTTGTTTGAGTTTGCATGTGGTTGATTGTATCCTTGTTGCTTGTTTGTCTTGTTTGGGTAGAGCCGGGAGACGAGTTCGCTAACTAGGAGCCCTTTGAGTTTGCTTTTGAGGATCCAGTCAACTCTGACAACTGTGCAGGCAAGATGAACATACCCTCGAAATCACTACTATCTTTGCTATGCTAGTTTGCTCGCTCTTTTGCTATGCCACTGCTACGATGCCTACCACTTTCTTGCAAGCCTCCCAAATTGCCATGTTAAACCTCTAACCCACCATTGTCCTAGCAAACCGTTGATTGGCTATGTTACCGCTTTGCTCAGCCCCTCTTATAGCGTTGCTAGTTGCAGGTGAAGATTGGAGGCCGTTCCTTCTTGGAACATCTTTTATTTAATTGTTGGGATATCATTATATTGCTATGTTATCTTAAATGCATCTATATACTTGGTAAAGGGTGGAAGGCTCGGCCTCTCGCCTAGTGTTTTGTTCCACTCTTGCCGCCCTAGTTTCCGTCATATCGGTGTTATGTTCCCGGATTTTGCATTCCTTACGCGGTTGGGTTATAATGGGAACCCCTTGATAGCTCGCCTTGATTAAAGCTTTTCCAGCAATGCCCAACCTTGGTCTTACCATTTGCCACCTAGCCTCTTTTCCCTCGGGTTTCCGGAGCCCGAGGTTCAACTTATTTAAACCCCCCCCGGGGCCAGTGCTCCTCTGAGTGTTGGTCCGACCGAGTAGACTGCGGGGCCACCTCGGGGCAACTTGAGGGTTGGTTTTACTCGTAGGATGTCTCATCTGAGTGTGCCCTAAGAAAGAGATATGTGCAGCTCCTATCGGGATTTGTAGGCACATTCGGGCGGTGTTGCTGGTCTTGTTTTAACCTGTCGAAGTGTCTTGAGTTACCGAGATACCGAGCCTGATCGGAACGTCTTGGGAGGAGGTCTATTCCTTCGTTGACCGTGAGAGCTTGTCATGGGCTAAGTTGGAACTCCTCTGCATGGATTGAACTTTCGAAAGCCGTGCCCGCGGTTATGGGCAGATGGGAATTTGTTAATGTCCGGTTGTAGATAACTTGAACCTTAATTCAATTAAAATGAATCAACTGAGTGTGTTACCGTGATGGCCTCTTCTCGGCGGAGTCCGGGAAGTGGACACGGTGTTGGAGTAATGTTTGCGCAGGTTGTTCTCTAGCTTCTCGCTCGTGCTTTGCCTCCTCTTCTCGCTCTCTTTTGCGAATAAGTTAGCCACCATACTTGCTAGTCGCTTGCTGCAGCTCCACTCATATTTTACCTTGCCTTACCTATAAGCTTAAATAGTCTTGATCGCGAGGGTGCGAGATTGCTGAGTCCCCGTGGCTCACAGATTACTATTACACCAGATGCAGGGCCTGATGATTCCGCTTCAGGAGACGCGTATGAGATCAAGTGGGAGTTCGACGAAGACTCTCAACGATACTATGTTTCCTTTCCCGATGATTAGTAGTGGTGCCCAGTTGGGGGTGATTGGGACCGTTGTCGCATGTTGGGTTCTCTTTATTTTGGCGCCATAGTCGGGCCATGAGTGTTTTGGATGATGTAATGTTATTATGTACTTGATTGACATGGCGAGTGTAAGCCAACTATGTTATCTCCCTTTTTATTATCATATTACATGAATGTTGTGAAGATTGCCTAACTTGCGACATATGCCTTCAATGCGATTATATCTCTAAGTCGTGCCTCGACATGTGGGAGCTATAGTCGCATCGAGGGTGTTACAAGTTGGTATCAGAGCCTTTCCTGACCTTAGGAGCCCCATTGCTTGATCATTTTTAGCGGCCGAGTTGTGTCTAAAAAAATGTTTTGAGTCTTTTAGGAATTATATATCGGAGAGATTAGCAATTCTTTTTACTTCCCAGTCTCCTCATCGCTCTGGTAAGGCATCCTCACGTAGAGTTTTGACTCTTCTCTTCTCAAATTTCACAAAAAAAAAATTAGGATCACGCGGGTATCTTGGAATCGTTCCGATGGTTTTATGATGAGAACATTGTCTTGGTGCCTCCTGTCAGGGGTTTAGTGGAAGTGTCCCGGGGAGTTGAGCTCTGAGGTGTTGTCATCATAATTTTATCGTTGCAGTTCTGGAATACCTGAGTTTAGTACGCCGACATCGAAAATCTCTTTTATGAAGTTCATTGGTGAGATAACCTCGACGCCACCCAGTACTGGGGCGGGAGTTCGGGAGTATCACCATAACTTGTATAACGGATGCTTTTCGAAGGTTGAGGTAGATGGTTTCCGAAGGTTTCTTGGTTATGTGTTGAAGGATGGATACAGCTGGATGTAGGATTTGCTAGTTTGGGTGAGATATTATGCTTCCCTTGTATCCCCAACACCTGATTGCATAACCGGAAAGGTTCGGGAGTTTCATTGGTGGGAATTCTAGTAGCTCTAGTTCTTCTTCCATGGATATTGGTTTGAGATTGGGATTTCTTACCGATTATTCGTTCTTGTTCCATACCTTATTGGTTTATTTCTCTCCCTTATTTCTACGTGGCTTCTCAATTTATGGATATGTGACCATTTCAAGAGGAATGCATTCGTTCATTTTGTTCGGATGTGAAGACTATATGTTGCAATTTTCATTCCGTTGGATTCAACTTCAATATTTTATCTATCAATGTGCTAATGGTGGTCACCCTCTGCAGGATGGCTCCTCCAACGCGCACGACTCCGAATCCTGATCCGCCACCACCTCCACCTCCTCCAGAGGCATGGCAAGCTGTGATGGCCGCAACCAATGCAAACACACAACTGATCATGCAAATTCTCCAAGAGCGCAATCAAGGCAGTCAAGGGAATCAAGGAAGCAATCAGAGTCACTTTGCTACACTCAACCAGTTCCTTGCAAATGGGCCAAAGACTTTCAGCAATTGTGTTGAGGCAACCGATGCTGACGATTGGCTTGTGGATCTGTGCAAGCATTTCGAGTGCAGTAATGTCAGGACTAAGGACTTTGTTAAGTTCGCTTCCTTCCAACTCAAAGATCAAGCTGCAAAATGGTTCCAGCAGTACAAGGACTCCAGAGGTGGACGTGTTATCACTTGGGATGATTTCCGTCGAGATTTCCGAGCTCATCATATTCCGCAGAGCGTGGTTGAAAGCAAGCGTGAGGAATTCCGCAATCTGAAGCAAGGCTCTTTGTCTGTCTATGACTACAGCAAGTTGTTCCAGAAGCTCGCCCGCTTTGCCAAGCAGGACGTCCCTGATGAGAAGAGCATGATATATCAGTTCAGGGGTGGTCTCAGAGAACAAATTCAGCTCGCTCTTGTTCTCTTTGAGCCCTTGAGGTACGATGAGTTCTACAACATGGCACTGAAGCAAGAGGCTGCTCGGTTGAGGTGTGATGCTTCCAAGAAGCGAGTCAGAGATGTTAATCCTTCTTCCTCTACTCAAGTGGCCAAGCAGCAGAAGTTTTGGCTTCCTCCTCCTCCGTTCCGTCAGCCGTATCAGCACAAGAGCAAAGGTGGTAGTGGTTCTTCCCACCCACCCAACCCTGGCTTTCAGAACAAGACTTCGTCTCAAGCTCCAAGATCGAGTGCTCCGTATCACCGTCCGCTTTCAGAGGTCACATGCAACAAGTGCCAACAGAAGGGTCACTATGCCAACAAGTGTCTCAACAGAGGTGTCTTCCTCCTCCTCCTCCTCCTGTCAGATCGACAAGTACAGTTGTGGTCAAGCATAACCCCAAGCATGCCAAGGTCAATTTGATGAATGCAGCTCAGGCAGAGGACTCGTCAGATGTGATAATGGGTAACCTTCTTGTTAATGATGTTCCTGCAAAAGTTCTTTTTGACACTAGTGCATCGCATTCCTTTTTGTCATGCCCTTTTACATCGAAGCACAATGTTGATACCGAGATTATGCCCAAAGTCATGCAAGTTGTTTCTCCCGGCAAGCTTTTGACTTCTAGTTTGGTTGCTCCCGATATCTCTATCACATTGGGTGATTACAAGTTTCTCTCTTCTCCGGTGGTTCTTGGTAACTCGGATATTGATCTTATTCTCGAAATGGATTGGCTTTCTAAGCACAAGGCTCAGCTTGATTGTGCAGCCAGGAAGATTCAATTGACTCATTCGTCTGAGGATGTAATTGTCTTTGCCGCTCCTGATGATACTATCCGTCTATTTTCTCTCAATGAGAAGGGTGAATTGGATGCTATCTCTCAAATTCCAGTCGTTTGCGAATATCAAGACGTCTTTCCAGAAGAGCTCCCAGGAATGCCTCCGCACCGGCCAGTTGAATTCGTTAGTGATCTTGAGCCTGGCACGGAACCTATGTGCAAACGTCCTTACAAGCTCGGACCTGAAGAGTTGAAGGAGCTGAAGAAGCAACTCGATATGCAAGAGAAAATGGGTCTCATCCGGCCTAGTTCTTCTCCGTGGGGTTGTGGTGTTCTTTTTGTGAAGAAGAAGGATGGGACGGACCGACTTTGTGTTGATTACCGTCCAGTGAACAAGAAGACCATCAAGAACAAATACCCACTTCCCAACATCAATGAGAAGTTTTGGGATTCTTTCCAGAAGGCCATGTGCACAAACATCCGCTTCAGCACAGCTTTCCATCCTCAAACAAGCGGTCAAGTTGAGCGTGTCAACCAGATTCTTGAAGATATGCTCAGGGCTTGTGTGATCTCCTTCGGCATGAAGTGGGAGGATTGTCTTCCTTATGCTGAATTCTCCTACAACAACAGTTTTCAAGCAAGTTCGGGCAAGGCCCCTTTTGAAATTCTTTATGGCAGGAAGTGCCGTACCCCTCTCAACTGGTCTGAAACCGGTGAACGTCAGCTTTTGGGTAATGACTTAATCACGGAGGTAGAAGAAACGTGCAAAGTCATTTGTGATAACCTCAAAGCAGCCCAATCCCGTCAGAAGAGCTACTATGATAGTAAGCACCGTGATTTGGCTTTCGAGATCGGAGATCATGTTTACCTCCGTGTCTCTCCTATAAAAGGTACTCGTCGCTTCGGTATCAAAGGGAAGCTTGCCCCTAGATACGTGGGACCTTTCAAGATTGTCAGCAAGAGAGGCGACCTCGCCTATCAACTCGAGCTTCCTTCAAACTTTGCAAATGTTCATGACGTGTTCCATGTCTCTCAGCTTCGAAAGTGCTTCAAGACTCCTGACCGCACCGTCAACTTCGAGGACATTGAGCTCCAAGAAGATCTCTCTTATCGTGAGCACCCAGTTGCTATTCTTGAAGAGACTGAACGCAAGACTCGCAACAAGTCAATCAAATTTCTCAAAGTCAAGTGTTCACACCATTCCGACCGTGAAGCTACCTGGGAACGCGAGGATCACCTCCGTTCTGAGTACTCGGCGTTCTATCAGTCCTAGATGTCGGGACGAGACCCTTTCGTAGTGGTGGAGTGTTGTAACACCCCGGATGTAACTTTCCCTATTTGTACTCCAAATCTTGTCGTTTCCGGCGTTAAGTTATATTTATTTCCTCGGGTTCGGGTCTTTGTCTCCATGTGTTGTTGTCTTTGTCATGCATCTCATATCATGTCATCATGTGCATTGCATTTGCATATGTGTTCGTCTCATGCATTCGAGCATTTTTCCCGTTGTCCGTTTTGCATTCCGGCGCTTCGTTCTCCTCCGGTGGTCATTTCTAGCTTTCTTTCGTGTGTGGGGATTAAGCATTTCTGGATTGGACCGAGACTTGCCAAGCGGCCTTGGTTTACTACCGGTAGACCGCCTGTCAAGTTTCGTACCATTTGGACGTCGTTTGATACTCCAACGGTTAACCGAGGGACCAAAAAGGCCTCGTGTGTGTTGCAGCCCAAAACCCCTCCAATTTGGCCCAAAACCCACCAAACTCTGCTCCATGTCCTAGAGTGTTCGATCACGATCGCGTGGCCGAAAACCGCACCTCATTTGGACTCTCCTAGCTCCCTCTATGCCTATATATACCTCCCCCTTCTAAAAAAAATACCGGATCCCCTCTCCCCGAAACCCTAAATCTCAGATCCGCCGCCGCCGGACATGTCCGACGGCACCGGACACGTCCGTCCGACCCAGCCGCCAGCCGCCACGTGTCCCTTGCGGGACCACTTCGCCGCCGCCGCTGCTGAGGCCCGCCGAGCCCAGCGCGGGCCCCCGCGGCCCAGTTCCTCGCCCCGCCGCCCGGCTCGTCCCGCCGCCCACGCCCTCGCTGGCTTCCTTGACTCCGGCGCCGCCACGCCAGCCGCCGCCGCCCTCCTCCTCGCCGGCGCAGCTGCCACCTCGCCGGCGCGAGCCAGCCGCCGCCCGTGCTCGCCGCCACCGGTCCCCGCGCCGCCCAGCTCCATCCTCCTCCTCGCCGGCTCCCTGCTCCAGCGCCACCTCGGCGACCCCGAGCCCCGGCCGGTCCTCCCTCCCCCACCGGCGAGAAGCTCCGGCGAGAGCCCGGCCACCTCGGTTCGCGCGCCGCCCGGTCCAGATCTGTTTTCAGGGTTGACCTAATTTTTTTTCACCAAGTCCCGGATATTTTTAGTTCATATGCCCCTGTTCGCGGCCTCGTAACTGTGCATCTGTAGCTCCGATTTGGGCATATAGCATACCAAAATGTTCACCTCAGAGAGTACATCATTTCATTCCATTGCATCATTTTCATTTGAGCTCATCTTGGTGCCCGAAATGCTGTTAGAAGAGGGCTACTTGAGTTAATTGTCGGATCTGTTTCTCCGTTTAGCACTTTTGTCATTTTTGCCATGATTAATGTGTGCATGATATGCCCGTGAGTTCTTCATATGTTTTGTTAAGGGTTTTGTCATCTTTCCAGAGGTGCAACCCACGTATTTTTAGGATGTGTGTGGTGACTTGTGCAAGCTTGCAAAGTGGTGCACTTGCTAATTCTGTTTTCAGGGACTTAGTAGTTTCACTAAGTCCTGGGATTGTTTATCTCACGATGCCATATGTTCATGTTGTTTCCTAGTGATCCGTGCCTCTTTTGAGGATGATCAGTAAGGGAGTTTTGTTAATATTGTAGTGCTCTATCCATTCCCGTCTTTGTTTGCAATTATGGAGCACCCTAGCTTGAGTCAATCGAGCTCTACTTTTGCTTCGTTGCGAATCTGGGCAGATCGTCAACTTGTTTGCGATTTTGCCAATGTTATTGTAGTTGATCCGTGCATGCTATGCCATTGTTCTTGCCATGTAGAGCTTGAATTTTGTGCATTCTTAAGGGATGTATGCTTGTCTTGCCATGACTTGCACCGTGGTGAGTGCATCGAGCTCGTAAACATGCCTTCGTGAGTTATGTTTCAGCATGTCCCAGTTTTCACCAAGTCTGAAAACTGATTATGTTTTTGCTATGTTCGTGTGCTTGTTACTATATTTTGTGATCCCTTTTGGCTCAAGGTCACTAAGGGACTTTTGTTAAGCTTGTTGAGTAGCTCCATGCAATGTCTTTCTTTGTCATGTTCAGGTCCTGTAGCATGTTGTTTTGTTGCTCCGAAGAGGGCTATATGATCTGAAATTCCAGACAAGTGTTAATCTCACTAAGTCTGAGATCTGTTTGCCATTTGCGTTTTTGCCATGCTTGTTTGAACCTGTTAATGGATGATTTGGCCGTAGCTCAGTGCTAGACTTTTGTTAAGCATCTTGAATGCTTCCCTGCCATGTATTTTGTTGTCATGTTTGGTGGCTGTAGCATGTTCATTCCGTTGCATTTAGACGCCTACTTGCTGTAAATCGCAGACCGGTGTCATATTTGAATCGCTTGCCATTTCCAAACCGTAACTCCGATTTCGGCGTTCTTTATATCGTTTTCAAGCGATTTCATCTCATATTTCCAGTGGCACACTTGGAATTCCAAGTTGAGGCCAGGTTCATACATTTCCTGTCATATCTTGCATTTTGCATCCCGCATCGCATCCCGCATAGCATATCATCTTTGCATCGTGTTGTTTGAGTTTGCACGTGGTTGATTGTATCCTTGTTGCTTGTTTGTCTTGTTTGGGTAGATCCGGGAGACGAGTTCGCTAAGAGGAGCCCTTTGAGTTTGCTTTCGAGGATCCAGTCAACTCTGGCAACTGTGCAGGCAAGATGAACATACCCTCGAAATCACTACTATCTTTGCTATGCTAGTTTGCTCGCTCTTTTGCTATGCCACTGCTACGATGCCTACCGCTTTCTTGCAATCCTCCCAACTTGCCATGTCAAACCTCTAACCCACCATTGTCCTAGCAAACCGTTGATTGGCTATGTTACCGCTTTGCTCAGCCCCTCTTATAGCGTTGCTAGTTGCAGGTGAAGATTGGAGGCCGTTCCTTCTTGGAACATATTTTATTTAATTGTTGGGATATCATTATATTGCTATGTTATCTTAAATGCATCTATATACTTGGTAAAGGGTGGAAGGCTCGGCCTCTCGCCTAGTGTTTTGTTCCACTCTTGCCGCCCTAGTTTCCGTCATATCGGTGTTATGTTCCCGGATTTTGCGTTCCTTACGCGGTTGGGTTATAATGGGAACCCCTTGATAGTTCGCCTTGATTAAAGCTTTTCCAGCAATGCCCAACCTTGGTCTTACCATTTGCCACCTAGCCTCTTTTCCCTCGGGTTTCCAGAGCCCGCGGTTCATCTTATTTAACCCCCCCCCCCCGGGCCAGTGCTCCTCTGAGTGTTGGTCTGACCGAGTAGACTGCGGGGACACCTCGGGGCAACTTGAGGGTTGGTTTTACTCGTAGGATGTATCATCTGAGTGTGCCCTGAGAAAGAGATATGTGAAGCTCCTATCGGGATTTGTCGGCACATTCGGGCGGTGTTGCTGGTCTTGTTTTAACCTGTCGAAGTGTCTTGAGTTACCGAGATACCGAGCCTGATCGGAACGTCTTGGGAGGAGGTCTATTCCTTCGTTGACCGTGAGAGCTTGTCATGGGCTAAGTTGGGACTCCTCTGTAGGGATTGAACTTTCGAAAGCCGTGCCCGCGGTTATGGGCAGATGGGAATTTGTTAATGTCCGGTTGTAGATAACTTGAACCTTAATTCAATTAAAATGAATCAACTGAGTGTGTTACCGTGATGGCCTCTTCTTGGCGGAGTCCGGGAAGTGGACACGGTGTTGGAGTAATGTTTGCGCAGGTTGTTCTCTAGCTTCTCGCTCGTGCTTTGCCTCCTCTTCTCGCTCTCTTTTGCGAATAAGTTAGCCACCATACTTGCTAGTCGCTTGCTGCAGCTCCACTCATATTTTACCTTTCCTTACCTATAAGCTTAAATAGTCTTGATCGCGAGGGTGCGAGATTGCTGAGTCCCCGTGGCTCACAGATTACTATTACACCAGATGCAGGGCCTGATGATTCCGCTTCAGGAGACGCGTATGAGCTCAAGTGGGAGTTCGACGAAGACTCTCAACGATACTATGTTTCCTTTCCCGATGATCAGTAGTGGTGCCCAGTTGGGGATGATTGGGACCGTTGTCGCATGTTAGGTTATCTTTATTTTGGCGCCGTAGTCGGGCCATGAGTGTTTTGGATGATGTAATGTTATTTATGTACTTGATTGACGTGGCGAGTGTAAGCCAACTATGTTATCTCCCTTTTTATTATCATATTACATGGGATGTTGTGAAGATTGCCTAACTTGCGACATATGCCTTCAATGCGATTATATCTCTAAGTCGTGCCTCGACACGTGGGAGCTATAGTCGCATCGAGGGTGTTACACGCTTTTCTCTGTATAAGAGTTTGTCCAGGCTTGTCCTTTGCTACAAAAAGGATTGGGCCATCTTGCTGCACTTTATTTACTTTTGTTACTTGTTTCTCGTTACAAATTATCCTATCACAAAACTATCTGTTACCACTTATTTCAGTACTTGCAGAGAATACCTTGCTGGAAACCGCTTATCATTTCCTTCTGCTCCTTGTTGGGTTCGACACTCTTACTTATCGAAAGGACTACGATAGATCGTCTATACTTGTGGGTCATCAAGACTCTTTTCTGGCGCTGTTGCCGGGGAGTGAAGCGCCTTTGGTAGGTGGAATTTGGTAAGGAAAGTTTATATAGTGTGCTGAAATTTACTGTCACTTGTTACTATGGAAAGTAATCCTCTGAGGGGCTTGTTCGGGGTATCTTCACCCAGACCAGTAGACCAAAGAGTTTCTCCTCAACCTACTGAACCTACTGAAAATGAAAATGTCTGCTTTGAAATCCCTTCGGGTATGATAGAAAAACTGCTAGCTAATCCTTTTGCAAGAGATGGAACAACGCATCCTAATGAGCACCTAATATATGTGGATGAAGTTTGTGGATTATTTAAGCTTGCAGGTGTACCCGGAGATGTTATTAAAAAGAAGGTCTTCCCTTTATCTTTAAAGGAAGATGCATTGACATGGTATAGGCTATGTGATGATACGGGGTCATGGAACTACAAACGATTGAAATTGGAATTTCATCAGAAGTTTTATCCTATGCATCTTGTTCATTGTGATCACAATTATATATATAATTTTTGGCCTCGCGAAGGAGAAAGCATCGCTCAAGCTTGGGGGAGGCTTAAATCAATGTTATATTCATGCCCCAATCATGAGCTCTCAAGAGAAATGATTATTCAAAATTTATATGCTCGGCTTTCTGATAACAATCGCACCATGCTCGATACTTCTTGTGCTGGCTATTTTATGACGAAGACTATTGAATTCAAATGGGATTTATTGGAAAGAATTAAATGCAACTCTGAAGATTGGGACCTCGACAAAGGTAAGGAGTCAGGTATGACACCTAAGTTTGATTGTGTTAAATCTTTTATGGATACCGATGTTTTCCGTAAATTTAGCACTAAATATGGACTTGACTCTGAAATAGTAGCTTCTTTCTGTGAATCTTTTGCTACTCATGTTGATCTCCCTAGGGAGAAGTGGTTTAAATATCATCCTCCCATAGAATTAAAAGTAGCTGCACCAATTAAAGTTGAAGAAAAGACTATCACTTATAATGATCCTATTCTTCCTACCGCTTATGTTGAGAAACCACCTTTTCCTGTTAGGATAAAAGATCATGCTAAAGCTTCAACTATGGTTCATAAAAGCAATATTAAAACTTATACACCTCCTAAGCAAATTAAAGTTTAACCTGATATTGCTATGGTTAAAGATATCTTGTCTGATAATATTGATGGGTATGTTATTCATTTCCTTGATGAGACTGCTAGAATTGCTAAACCTTGTGCAAAAGATAAAAACAGACCTATGGTAGGCATGCATGTTATTTCTGTTAAAATAGGAGATCATTGTTATCATAGCTTATGTGATATGGGTGCTAGTGCTAGTGCAATACCTTACGACTTATACAAAGAAATCATGCATGATATTGCACCTGCTGGGATAGAAGATATTGATGTCACAATTAAACTTGCCAATAGTGATTCTATTTCACCCATGGGAATTGTTAGAGATGTTGAAGTCTTGTGTGGGAAAACTAAATATCCTGCTAATTTTCTTGTTCTTGGTTCCCCACAAGATAGCTTTTGTCCCATTATATTTGGTAGACCCTTCTTGAACACTGTTAATGCTAAGATAGATTGCAAAAAGGATGTTTTTACTATCGGTTTAGATGATATGTATCATGAATTTAATTTCTCTAAATTTAGTAGACAACACCGTGAAGAAGAATTACCTGGTAAGGATGAAATTATTGGTATTGCTTCTATTGTCGTACCTCATAGTGATCCTTTAGAACAATATTTGCTAGACCATGAAAATGATATGTTTATGAATGAAAGAAGGGAAATAGATGAAGTATTCTTTAAACAGGAACCTATTCTGAAACACAATTTTCCTGTTGAAATTCTAGGGGATCCTCCTCCACCTAAGGGTGATCCCGTGTTTGAGCTTAAATCGTTGCTTGATACTCTTAAATATGCTTATCTTGATGAGAAAACGATATATCCTGTTATTATTAGTGTTAACCTTTCAGAGCATGAGGAAGAGAGATTATTGAAAACTCTAAAGAAGCACTGTGCTGCTATTGGGTATACTCTTGATGATCTTAAGGGCATTAGTCCCACTCTATGTCAACATAAAATAAATTTGGAAGAAGATGTTAAACCAGTTCGTGATCATCAACGATGGCTGAATCCTAAAATGAAAGAAGTTCTGAGAAAGGAAATACTAAAGCTCCTTGAGGCAGGTATAATCTATCCCATTGCTGATAGTCAGTGGGTAAGTCCTGTCCATTGTGTCCCTAAGAAGGGAGGTATTACTGTTGTTCCTAATGATAAAGATGAATTGATTCCTCAAAGAACTATTACAGGTTATAGGATGGTAACTGATTTCCGCAAATTAAATAAGGCCACTAAAAAGGATCATTACCCCTTACTTTTTATCGATCAAATGCTAGAAAGATTATCTAAACATAAACATTTTTGCTTTCTAGATGGTTATTCTGGTTTCTCTCAAATACCTGTGTCAGCTAAGGATCAATCAAAGACTACTTTTACTTGCCCTTTTGGTACTTTTGCTTATAGACGTATGCCTTTTGGTTTATGTAATGCACCTGCTACCTTTCAAAGATGCATGATGGCTATATTCTCTGACTTTTTTGAAAAGATTTGTGAGGTTTTCATGGACGATTTCTCCGTATATGGATCTTCTTTTGATGATTGCTTGAGCAACCTTGATCAAGTTTTGCAGAGATGTGAAGAAACTAGTCTTGTCTTGAATTGGGAAAAGTGCCACTTTATGGTTAATGAGGGTATTGTCTTGGGGCATAAAGTTTCTGAAAGAGGTATTGAAGTTGATAAAGCCAAGGTTGATGCTATTGAAAAGATGTCATGCCCCAAGGACATCAAAGGTATAAGAAGTTTCCTTGGTCACGCCAGATTTTATAGGAGGTTCATTAAGGACTTCTCAAAAATTTCTCGGCCTCTGACTAATTTATTACAAAAAGATATACCATTTGTCTTTGATGATGATTGTGTAGAAGCATTTGAAATACTTAAGAAAGCATTGATCTCTGCACCTATTGTTCAGCCACCTGATTGGAATTTACCCTTTGAAATTATGTGTGATGCTAGTGATTATGCTGTAGGTGCTGTTCTAGGGCAAAGAGTTGATAAGAAATTACACGTTATTCAATATGCTAGTAAAACCCTAGACAATGCTCAAAGAAATTATGCTACTACTGAAAAAGAATTCTAAGTAGTTGTATTTGCTTGTGATAAGTTCAGACCTTATATTGTTGATTCTAAAGTAACTATTCACACTGATCATGCTACTATTAAATATCTTATGGAAAAGAAAGATGCTAAACCTAGACTTATTAGATGGGTTCTCTTGCTACAAGAATTTGACTTACATATTGTTGATAGAAAGGGAGATGAGAACCCCGTTGCAGACAACTTGTCTAGGTTAGAAAATGTGCTTGATGACCCACTACCTATTGATGATAGCTTTCCTGATGAGCAATTAAATGTCATAAATGCTTTTCATACTTCTCCATGGTATGATTATTATGCTAATTACATTGTTGCCAAATTCATACCACCTAGTTTCACATACCAGCAAAAGAAAAAGTTATTCTATGATTTGAGGCATTACTTTTGGGATGACCCACATCTTTATAAAGAAGGAGCAGATGGTGTTATTAGACGTTGTGTACCTAAGCATGAACAGGAACAGATCTTACGCAAGTGTCACTCCGAAGCTTATGGAGGACACCATGCTGGAGATAGAACTGCACATAAGGTATTGCAATCAGGTTTTTATTGGCCTACTCTCTTCAAAGATGCCCGTAAGTTTGTCTTATCTTGTGATGAATGTCAAAGAATTGGTAATATTAGTAGACTTCAAGAAATGCCTATGAACTATTCACTCGTTATTGAACCATTTGATGTTTGGGTCTTTGACTATATGGGACCTTTTCCTGCCTCTAATGGTTATACACATATTTTAGTTGCTATTGATTACGTTACTAAGTGGGTAGAAGCTATTCCAACTAGCAGTGCTGATCATAACACTTCTATTAAAATGCTTAAAGAAGTTATTTTTCCAAGATTTGGAGTCCCTAGATATTTAATGACTAATGGTGGTTCACATTTTATTCATGGTGCTTTCCATAAAATGCTTGCTAAGTATGATATTAATCATAGAATTGCATCTCCTTATCACCCTAAGTCTAGTGGTCAAGTAGAATTGAGTAATAGAGAGATCAAATTAATTTTGCAAAAGACTGTCAATAGGTCTAGAAAGAATTGGTCCAAGAAACTTGATGATGCATTATGGGCCTATAAAACTGCACATAGAAATCCTATGTGTATGTCTCCGTATAAAATGGTTTATGGAAAAGCATGTCACTTACCTCTCGAACTAGAACACAAGGCATATTGGGCTATTAAAGAGCTCAATTATGATTTTAAACTTGCCGGTGAGAAGAGGTTATTTGATATTAGCTCACTCGATGAATGGAGAACCCAAGCCTACGAAAATGCCAAGTTGTTTAAAGAAAAAGTTAAAAGATGGCATGATAAAAGGATACAAAAGCGTGAGTTTAATGTAGGTGATTATGTATTGCTATACAACTCTCTTTTAAGATTTTTTGCAGGAAAACTTCTCTCTAAATGGGAAGATCCTTACGTTATCGAGGAGGTCTATCGTTCCGGTGCCATAAAAATCAACAACTTTGAAGGCACAAATCCGAAAGTGGTGAACAGTCAAAGAATCAAACATTATATCTCAGGTAATCCCATAAATGTTGAAACCAATGTTATTGAAACTGTAACCCCGGAGGAATACACAAGGGACACTTGACGGAACGTTTCAGACTCCGAAAAGGAATAGGTATGTGGTACGGTAAGTAAACCGACTCCAAAACAATTTTTAAGGCAATATTTCCCCGTTTTGGAATATTTAGAAAAATAGAAAAATAAGAAGCAGTCCGGGAAGGACATGAGGCCTCCACGAGGGTGGAGGGCGTGCCCTACCCTACTGGGCGCGCCCCCTACCTTGTAGGCACCTCGTGCACTCTCCGGACTCCGTTTTCTTACATGACATGTATTTTGGTTGGTAAAAATTCATTATATAATCTCCCGGATTTTTGACTCCTGTATCACGCAAATATCCTCTATTCTTGTTTTGAGCTGTTTCCTGTCAGGGTCGTCAAGGCTAGGCATCATCTCGTCCCCCTCCTCCAACAATGGTGACAACGATGCTTGGCTAATGAAGATAGAGCTGAAGAGGGAAGAACCCATGGAGATCAACAAGGATGAAGGGATCAAGAAGGCCACAGAAGACATCCTTCAGATTGATCACAATCTTCTTACCCCAACTGAGATCGAAGCTTTCAAGATGATTGAGTTAGCTCGTATACAGAACAAGTATCTCACACGTGAAAATATTTTGTTGAAGGAGCATATTGTTGCACTCAAGGGCATTATCCGCAAGCTGGAGGACCTCTTACGCTCGATGTGTGACTATCCATCATCATCTCCATCTTCTCCACCAACAAAGAAGAATTGAGCATCGGGTATGGGCACTCCCCTTGGCAACTGCCAAGCTTGGGGGAGTGCCCCGGTATCATATTGCCATCACTTTTATCTTTACTGTTTTTCTTAGTTCGATCCTTTTGGTAATATCTTGATCTAGTAGAATAAAGTTTATGGCATGATCTAGTGTTGAGTTTTTCTTTATGATCCCTCTATGTAATCGAGTCCGTGAGCTATATAATAAAGATTAGTGTTGAGTCAAGGGCTTGATTATTTTGTCATGATCCTAAGTGAATAAAAGAAAAGAGAAATAAATAAAAAAGGAAACAAAGAGATCATATGGATCTTATGGAGAGTAATGAGCTCATATAGGAAAAGTATGATGAATAAAAGTTGTTGAGAGTTGACAAACATAGTTTTGGTCATCGTTGCAATTAATAGGAAGTAATAAAGAAAGATAGGTCTTCACATATAAACATACTATCTTGGACATCTTTTATGATTGTGAGCACTCATTAAAATATGACATGCTAAAGAGTTGACGTTGGACAAGGAAGACAACGTAATGGGTTATGTTTTCTTACATCTGAGATAAATTATATTGTCATGGATCATCCAACATGGTTGAGCTTGCCTTCCCCCTCATGCTAGCCAAATTCATCGCACCAAGTAGAGATACTACTTGTGCTTCCGAATACCCTTAAATCAGTTTTGCCATCAGAGTCCACCATACCTACCTATGGATTGAGTAAGATCCTCCAAGTAAGTTGTCATCGGTGCAAGCAATAAAAATTGCTCTCTAAATATGTATGACTTATTAGTGTGGGAGAAAATAAACTTTATACGATCGTGTGATATGGAAGAAATAAAAGCGACAGACTGCATAATAAAGGTCGATATCACAACTCACAAGTGGCAATATAAAGTGACGTTCTTTCGCATCAAAATTTTGTGCATCCAACCATAAAAGCACATGACAACCTCTGCTTCCCTCTGCGAAGGGCCTATCTTTTACTTTTATCTCCTACCTTGCATAAGAGTCATGGTGATCTTCACCCTTCCTTTTTACATTTTATCCTTTGGCAAGCACAGTATGTTGGAAAGATCCTGGTATATATGGCTAATTAGATGTGAGTTTTCATGAACTATTATTGTTGACATTACCCTTGAGGTAAAACATTGGGAGGCAAAACTATAAGCCCCTATCTTTCTCTGTGTCCAATTAAAACTCCATACCCATAAGTATCGCGTGAGTGTCAGCAATTGTGAAAGACTATATGATAGTTGAGTATGTGGACTTGCTGAAAAGCTCTGATATATTGACTCTTTCCTATGTTATGATAAATTGCAATTGCTCCAATGACTGAGATTATAGTTTGTTAGTTTTCAACGAAGTTTACGATTCATACTTGGAATTGTAATTGAATTATTACTCTAGCATAAGAAATCATATGACAAGAATTATGTAAGTTGCTGTTCTAAGAATGATCATGATGCCCTCATGTCCGTATTTTACTTTTATCGACACCTCTATCTCCAAACGTGTGGACATATTTTTCGATTTCGGCTTTCGCTTGAGGACAAGCAAGGTCTAAGCTTGGGGGAGTTGATACGTCCATTTTGCATCATGCTTTCATATCGATATTTATTGCATTATGGGCTGTTATTACACATTATGTCACAATACTTATGCCTATTCTCTCTTATTTTACAAGGTTTACATAAAGAGGGAGAATGCCGGCAGCTGGGATTCTGGGCTGGAAAAGGAGCAAATATTAGAGACCTATTCTGCACAGCTCCAAAAGTCCTGAAACTTCACGGAAGACATTTTCGAAATATATAAAAAATACTGAGCGCAAGAAGTTCACCAGGGGGGCCACACCCTGCCCATGAGGGTGGGGGCGCGCCCTACCCCCTGGGCGCCCCCTACCTCGTGGGCCCCCTGGTGGCCCTCCGATGGCCATCTTCTGCTATATGGGGTCTTTTGATGAGGAAAAAATCCTAGGCCATCTCCTCAGACGAAACTCCGCCGCCACGAGGCGGAACCTTGGCGGATCCAATCAAGGGCTCCGATAGAGCTGTTCTGCCAGGGAAACTTCCCTCCGGGAGGGGGAAACCAGCCATCGTCATCACCAACGCTCCTCTCATCAGGAGAGGGCAATATCCATCAACATCTTCACCAGCACCATCTCCTCTCAAAACCCTAGTTCATCCCTTGTATCCAATTCTTGTCTCCAAGTCCGTGATTGGTACTAGTAGGTTGCTAGTAGTGTTAATTACTCCTTGTAGTTGATGCTAGTTGATTTATTTGGTGGAAGATCATATGTTCAGATCCTATATGCATATTAATACCCCTCTGATTATGAACATGAATATGCTTTGTGAGTAGTTACGTTTGTTCCTGAGGACATGGGAGAAGTCTTGCTATCAGTAGTCATGTGAATTTGGTATTCGTTCGATATTTTGATGAGATGTATGTTTTCTCTCCTCTAGTGGTGCTATGTGAACGTCGACAACATAACACTTCACCATTATTTGGGCCTAGAGGAAGGCATTGGGAAGTAATAAGTAGATGATGGGTTGCTAGGGTTACAGAAGATTAAACCCTAGTTTATGCGTTGCTTCGTAAGGGGTTGATTTGGATCCATATGTTTCATGCTATGGTTAGGTTTACCTTAATACTTTTGTTGTAGTTGCAGATGCTTGCAATATAGGTTAGTCATAAGTGGGATGCTTGTCCAAGTAAGGACAGTACCCAAGCACCGGTCCACCCATATACCAAATTATCAAAGTACCGAACGTGAATCATATGAACGTGATGAAAACTAGATTGATGATAATTCCCATGTGTTCTCGGGAGCGCTTTTCTCTATATAAGAGTTTGTCCAGGCTTTTCCTTTGCTACAAAAAGGATTGGGCCATCTTGCTGCACTTTATTTACTTTTGTTACTTGTTGCTCGTTACAAATTATCCTATCACAAAACTATCTGTTACCACTTATTTTAGTACTTGCAAAGAATACCTTGCTGGAAACCGCTTATCATTTCCTTCTGCTCCTTGTTGGGTTCGACACTCTTACTTATCGAAATGACTATGATAGATACCGTATACTTGTGGGTCATCAGGGCGCGCGCCCAAGGGGGTAGGGCGCCCCACCCTCGTGGGCAGGGTGTGGCCCCCCCCGGTGAACTTCTTGCGCCTAGTATTTTTTATATAGTCTGAAAATGAGTTCCGTGAAGTTTCAAGACTTTTGGAGCTATGCAGAATAGGTCTCTAATATTTGCTCCTTTTCCAGCCCAGACCCCCAGCTGCCGGCATTCTCCCTCTTTAGGTAAACCTTGTAAAATAAGAGAGAATAGGCATAAGTATTATGACATAATGTGTAATAACAGCCCATAATGCAATAAATATCGATATAAAAGCATGATGCAAAATGGACGTATCAACTCCCCCAAGCTTAGACCTTGCTTGTCCTCAAGCGAAAGCCAAAATCGAGAAATATGTCCACATGTTTAGAGATAGAGGTGTCGATAAAAATAAAATACGGACATGAGGGCATCATGATCATTCTTAGAACAACAACTTATATAATTCTTGTCATATGATCTCTTATGCTAGAGTAACAATTAAATCACAATTTCAAGTATGAATCATAAACTTCATTGAGAACTAACAAACTATAGTCTCAGTCATTGGAGCAATGGCAATTTATCATAACATAGGAAAGAGTCAATATAATAGCTTTTCAGCAAGTCCACATACTCAACTATCATATAGTCTTTCACAATTGCTAACACTCATGCAATACTTATGCGTATGGAGTTTTACTCGGTCACAGAGAAAGATAGGGGCTTATAGTTTTGCCTCCCAACGTTTTACCTCAAGGGTAATGTCAACAATAATAGTTCATGAAGACTCACATCCAATTAGCTATATATATCAGGATCTTTCCAACATGTTGTGCTTGCCAAAAGATAAAATGTAAAAAGGAAGGGTGAAGATCACCATGACTCTTATGTAAGGTATGAGATAAAAGTAAAAGATAGGCCTTCCCAGAGGGAAGCAGAGGTTGTCATGCGCTTTTATGGTTGGATGCACAAAATCTTAATGCAAAAGAGCTTCACTTTATATTGCCACTTGTGATATGGACCTTTATTATGCAGTCGGTCGCTTTTATTTCTTCCATATCACACGATCGTATAAAGATTATTTTATCCCACACTAATAAGTCATACATATTTAGAGAGCAATTTTTCTTGCTTGCACCGATGACAACTTACTTGGAGGATCTTACTCAATCCATAGGTAGGTATGGTGGACTCTCATGGCAAAACTAGTTTAAGGGTGTTTGGAAGCACAAGTAGTATCTCTACTTGGTGCAAAGAATTGGCTAGCATGAGAGGGAAAGGCAAGCTCAACCATGTTGGATGATCCATGACAATATAATTTATCTCAGATGTAAGAAAACATAACCCATTATGTTGTCTTCCTTGTCCAACGTCAACTCTTTAGCACGTCATATTTCAATGAGTGCTCACAATCATAGAAGATGTCCAAGATAGTATATTTATATGTGAAGACCTCTCTTTCTTTATTACATCCTATTAATTGCAACGATGACCAAAACTATGTTTGTCAACTCTCAACATCTTTTATTCATCATACTTTTTATATGTGAGCTCATTACTCTCCATAAGATCCATATGATCTCTTTCCTTTTTATTCTTCCTCTTTTCTTTTATTCACTTAAGATTATGGCAAAATAATCAAGCCCTTGACTCAACACTAATCTTTATTATATATAGATCACAGACTCGATTACATAGAAGGATCATAAAGTAAAACTCACAACTAGATCATACTAAAAACTTTATACTACTAGATCAAGATATTATCAAAAGGATCAAACTAAGAAAAGCGGTAAAGATAAAAGTGATGGTGATACGATACCGGGGCACTCCCCCAAGCTTGTCAGTTGCTAGGGGCAGTGCCCATACCCATGTTATTATATCTCTCTTTTCGGGGATGGTGATGTGATATTCTTGGCGATGATGCCCCTCAGGATACGATTTTCCTCCTCGAGCTTATTGACTTGCTGCTTGAGGTCCATTATTTCCTTTCGAAGCTTTCCTGTAACATCCAAAGCTCCCTGCACCCAAGGGTGCTGCATAGCTGCGGGAGAACCAGTGACACTCTTTTTCATATTCTCATAAAAAAGAAATCTAACATTGGATGGGATAACCGAGTTTGGAATAGTCGAGCTCTGCAGTTCCCCCATTGTGAATCCAGCTCGGAAGCGAGAAGTGACTTCTTGATCCTCCTCCATGGCATATATTCTCTTCAAATCAGCCTCCATCTCTTCCTCCGTTGCTGGCCCAAAGTGGTCAACATTGTTGTTTGTCATTGATCTCGGTTCCGGATGAGACACCCGGCTCTCCCCGACTGACTCTTGCAAAGACATCTTGCTCTAATCTGCAGCAGCAATAGCTCGAAACACAAACAGAGGATAATTGCGTGATACGGGAGTCAAAACCTCCGGGAGATTATATAATGAATTTTTACCGACCAAAATACGTAACGTGCAAGAAAACGGAATCCGGAGAGCACACGAGGTGCCCACGAGGTAGGGGTGCGCCTAGGGGGGTAGGGCGCGCCCTCCACCCTCGTGGAGCCCTCATGTCCTTCCCGGACTGCTTCTTATTTTTCTATTTTTCTAAATATTCGAAAACGGAAGAAAATTGCCATTAGAACAGTTTTGGATCAGTCGGTTTACTTACCGTACCACATACCTATTCCTTTTCGGAGTCTTAAACGTTCCGAAAAGTGTCCCTTATGTATTCCTCCGGGGTTACGATTTTGATAACATTGGTTTCAACATTTATAGGATTACCTGAGATATAATGTTTAATTCTTTGACCGTTCACCACCTTCGGATTTGTGCCTTCGAAGTTGTTGATTTTTATGGCACCGGAATGATAAACTTCCTCGATAACGTAAGGACCTTCCCATTTAGAGAGAAGTTTTCCTGCAAAAAATCTTAAACGAGAGTTGTATAATAATACATAATCACCTACATTAAACTCACGCTTTTGTATTCTTTTTTCATGCCCTCTTTTGACTTTTTCTTTAAATAATTTAGCATTCTCATAGGCTTGGGTTCTCCATTCATATAGTGAGCTAATGTCAAATAACCTCTTCTCACCGGCAAGTTTTAAATCATAATTGAGCTCTTTAATAGCCCAATAAGCCTTATGTTCTAGTTCGAGAGGTAAGTGGCATGCTTTTCCATAAACCATTTTATACGGAGACATACCCATTGGATTTTGGTATGTAGTTCTATAGGCCCATAGTGCATCATCAAGTTTCTTAGACCAATTATTTCTAGATATATTAACAATCTTCTGCAAAATTAATTTTAGCTCTCTATTACTCAATTCTACTTGACCACTAGACTAAGGGTGATAAGGAGATGCAATTCTATGATTAACATCATATTTAGCAAGCATTTTACGGAAAACACCACGAATAAAATGTGAACCACCATCAGTCATTGAATATCTAGGGACTCCAAACCTCAGAAAAATAACTTCTTTAAGCATCTTAATAGAGGTGTTATGATCAGCACTACTAGTTGGAATAGCTTCTACCCACTTAGTAACGTAATCAACAGCAACTAAAATATGTGTATATCCGTTAGAGGCGGGAAACGGTCCCATATAATCAAAGCCCCAAACATCAAATGGTTCAATAACAAGAGAATAATTCATAGGCATTTCTTGACATCTACTAATATTACCAATTATTTGACATTCATCACAAGATACAACAAACTTACGGGCATCCTTGAAGAGAGTAGGCCAATAAAAACCGGATTGCAATACCTTATGTGCAGTTCTATCTCCAGCGTGGTGTCCCCCATAAGCTTCAGAGTGACACTTGCATAGGATCTGTTCCTGTTCATGCTCAGTTACACAACGTCTAATAACACCATCTACTCCTTCTTTATAAAGATGTGGGTCATCCCAAAAGTAATGCCTCAAATCATAGAAAAACTTTTTCTTTTGCTGGTATGTGAAACTAGGTGGTATAAATTTAGCAACAATATAATTAGCATAATCAGCATACCATGGAGTAGTACGAGAAGCATTTATGACATTTAATTGTTCATTAGGAAAGCTACCATCAATAGGTAGTGGGTCATCAAGCACATTTTCTAACCTAGACAAGTTGTCTGCAACGGGGTTCTCAGCTCCCTTTCTATCAACAATATGCAAATCAAATTCTTGTAGCAAGAGAACCCATCTAATAAGTCTAGGTTTAACATCTTTCTTTTCCATAAGATATTTAATAGCACCATGATCCGTGTGAATAGTTACTTTAGAATCAACAATATATGGTCTAAACTTATCACAAGCAAATACATCTGCTAGGAATTTCTTTTCAGTAGTAGCATAATTTCTCTGAGCATTGTCTAGAGTTTTACTAGCATATTGAATAACATTTAATTTCTTATCAAATCTTTGTCCTAGAACAACACCTACATCATAATCACTAGCATCACACATAATTTCAAAAGGTAAATTCCAATCAGGTGGCTGAACAATAGGTGCAGAGATCAATGCTTTCTTAAGTATTTCAAATGCTTCTACACACTCATCATAAAAAAAATGGTATATCTTTTTGTAATAAATTAGTCAGAGGCCGAGAAATTTTTGAGAAGTCCTTAATGAACCTCCTATAGAAATCGGCATGACCAAGGAAACTTCTTATACCTTTGATGTCCTTGGGACATGGCATCTTTTTGATAGCATCAACCTTGGCTTTATCAACCTCAATACCTCTTTCAGAAACTTTATGCCCTAAGACAATACCTTCATTAACCATAAAGTGGCACTTTTCCCAATTCAAGACAAGATTAGTTTCTTCACATCTCTACAAAACTCGGTCAAGGTTGCTTAAGCAATCATCAAAAGAGGATCCATAGAAGGAAAAATCGTCCATGAAAACCTAACATATCTTTTCACAAAAGTCAGAGAATATAGCCAGCATGCATCTTTGAAAGGTAGCTGGTGCATTACATAAACCAAAAGGCATACATCTATAAGCAAAAGTACCAAAAGGGCAAGTAAAAGTAGTCTTTGATTGATCATTGGCTGACACAGGTATTTGAGAGAAACTAGAATAACCATCTAGAAAGCAAAAATGTTTATGTTTGGATAATCTTTCTAGCATTTGATCGATAAAAGGTAAAGGGTAATGAACTTTTTAGTAGCTTTATTTAATTTTTGGAAATCAATTACCATCCTATAACCTATAATAATTCTTTGCGGAATCAATTCATCTTTATCATTAGGAACGACAGTAATACCTCCCTTCTTAGGGATGCAATGGACATGACTTACACTACAAAAAAAATACACTTCCGTGATGATACATGTTTGTCACAGTAGGTCGCGTTTTTTGTCATGCATGTACATCCATGACAAATTTATGACAGAATCAAGATAGTCATACCTGTGCTGTCGTAGAAGTGTTCCATGACATTACCAAAATTATCATCACGGAAGTGTCCACTTCCATGATGATAAATCACGTGTCACAGAAGTGCTTTCGTCAAGGGTGACCAACACGTGACATCCACCGTAATGGAATGCCGTTAAGCTATTGGGTCGGGTTTTGGATCCGATAACCCGTCAACAGCCCCGACCAATGGGGATTTTCCATGTGTAAAATCATCATTGGCTAGAGGAAACACGTGTCGGCTCATCGTTGGGACAGATGTCATCCACTCACTGGACAGAAGGCGCGTATGATACGTCGACATGTGGCACGGCCCAACAGTGGCCCATTCCTGTGAAAAGGCCGGCCCGTTTGACTTGGTCAAAAGCTGGCGGGCCGGCCCATGGAAAGCATGTTAACGGCCTGTTCGCATATAGCCCATTTACAACCCGCTAACCCAAGGCCTGTTACGCCCTATCCGAATTAGGCCCAGTAGCATCATCTAGGCCATCCAATATGATTCCAGCCCGTTTTCACTTCTGGCCCATGTATAGCCCATGCCGTCTTTCGGCCCATATGAGGCCCTTTGTAACTCTTGGCCCATTAGCGGCCCGTGCTGAAACTGGCCCGTAATGAACAGTGTATTACTTTACACCCATTAACGGCCCGTGGTGAAACTGGCCCGTAATGAACAGTGTATCACTTTATACCCATTAACGGCCCGTTATTCCATTGGGTCGTTTCCAGCCCAAGTTAACTTTCGGCCTTCCGAGGGGCCATTTATTCTTGGGCTCATTTGCAGCATTCGGTTACTTACGGCCCGTTACTGTCATTTTCTGCTTATGGGCCAAATTCAGCCCGTCGTTATAGTCGGCCTGTTTGTGGACCGTTAGTCAGTTGGGCCATTTTCATAGCATCACCAAATACGGCCCGTTATGGTCAGCCCATAAAACGTACGATTTCCATTAAAGGCCCGTCTACGGCCCATTAAAGGCCCGTACAAGACCCATAAATAAGTCGGTGGCCCATGGATCCTATGAGACGTAGAAGGCCCATGGATCCTATGAGACGTAGAAGGCCCATGGATCCTACGAGACGTAGAAGGCCCATGGATCCTACGAGACGTAGAAGGCCCATGGATCCTACGAGACGTAGAAGGCCCATGGATCCTATGAGGCGTAGAAGGCCCATGGATCCTACGAGACGTAGAAGGCCCATGGATCCGACGGCCCGTGAAGGGCCATGGTCGGTCGAGTTGGCCCCCGTTTGAATGATATAGCATATTCAAAGAATTATCCTACTCAATACTATCACCTCTAAAAAGCATACACTATACAACAAAGAGATCAAGGCATAGAAAGGTGGAATAATCCTACACTATACAATAAAGAAATTACATCCGATTATACCCACTGGGCATTATGGTTCGGCACAGGTGATAATAAAGCATACACAAACAACAAATTACATACACTGGGCAAATACAACTCATACATCATGGACGCGCATCAACTTAACTCCATTTGAACTATAATCTCTTCAGAAAATAGGATTGGCTGGATTCAGATAGCACAAATTTCAGTCTGCAAAATCTCCAATTCCTTCATGGTTACCTCAGTGTCTTGTTTCATTTTTTTGACTCCTGCATCTAATACCTGCATGCCTAGTCTCAACTTGTTGATTATACATTGACAATCATGTACACGTTGTCTTGCCACCTCTAGTTGATGCTCGAGAACATCAACACATTCCAATTCCAATCCATAATCATTCGGTAACGGCCATGCCGCACTGCTCGCAGATCTTTGTGTTGATGTCACTTCATCCTGAAATGTTTCTGTAAGTACACATGACTAGGGCAAAAATATAGTTACAACAGTGAAGCGAACAAGACACTATTCTATACTACATGGCAAAACAGGACTAACAATAATGTTACACGTCACTTTCAAAAATAAATGTTACACGTCATGAAGCATAAGCAGGTGATATTTTAAAAATTATAAAAAAGATAGTCTGTGCAGCCTGCATACAGAAATCCCTCTTAGCTCACCAGAGGAGCATGATGTTGGGGCCCAATCGAAAACACAGACAAGTTACAAATTTAGACAACATGTTGCGTATAAGTAAGCAAGCAGTTGGCCATTCTGTGCCTCAATTAAAGTCTTAGGGAGCATAATGAACGGCAGAGGGTTTCATACAAACATACTACAACAGGAAAAACTCTGCAATCATTAGCGTAGTATAAACTAGATTGTGAGCCTCATGCAATAATAGTTGGTTAATAGACTTCAAAGCTTCAGGAACACTTCGGCAGAGTAATTAAATGGTAAGGCCTTTAATTATGTCAATTAATAGTGATACAAGTACCGAACATCAGGCATGATTATTTGGCATCTCATTAACTGAGGACAAATAAAGCAATTGAAAAGAGAAAATTAACTATGCCTGAAACAAACAAGGAATTGAACTGTTGAGTTGCATACAGTGACTTACCTTAGCAGGTTGAAGAGGCTCGGCGCAGCTCCTACTTCTCTTGCAAGGTTCCTTCCTAACAACTTGTACTTGGAAATCCTCAATCTTATCTTCATTGCACCCCCTCTGCAAGGTGACACAAACTAGTTACTCGTCTCCTTGGAAGATAAATATGCATACTTTACAGTCTGTGAACACAAAAGGATGAGATTATAACAAAACAACACCACATAATGAAACATGCCGCATCTCTTGCACTTGCACACAATTAAATGAGCATTTACTATGTCTGCACTATGTAAAAACTAGGCATACCTTCGAACTGGATCTCCAGGTACTCTTGGAGAGCCTACTGTAGTGTATAGCCAAAGCTTTATGTCACCTATGAGTTAGACAAGGCCCCACTACAGCAGCCCTTAGTGTTTAAATTGTTGACAAGCTCTGTTAGAGTGTTAGGTCAAGAACAGCAAGTAATCAAAGCAAACAGTCCTAGTATGGCTGGCTGATGCAAACAAGAAATTGAACAGATGTGTGAGCAAATCTTACATATCAAGAAAAGAAGCAAAGAACGAGGCTTAAAGACCATCACTTGACTGACCAGATTTAAGGGGCATTTAAACATCATGTGAAACGTATGAACTAACATAAACATTGCATATTCCAGATTCTACAATGGAATGCACATGTATTAGGTTATGCCATGTATGATGATGCCTAAATGTACAGATAGCAGGCAGGAGTGATTCATCATTGCACGCACAATTGAATTGCAGGTTAAGGGCCAGTTTGATTCTGCCTTTTCAGGGCATATTGTCAAAATAAGCCATAAAAGATGTAAAGAAGTCATTTTTGAGTTATGTGCTTGGGCTTAACTAATTTCACTTTGGAGGGGGGTGTTTCGGGTAGAACCTCACTAAAAATTGAAGGGAAGGGGAATAGTGAAATGACTCTGTTGTCTGCCTATATTACACTCAAAATGCAACTGCTGACGCCCGTGTCACACCTGACCCTCAAGTAAAAACAAACATGCAAGCATTCATTGCCCTGCACGCTTGCTTCTCCTCTCCCCTTTCCCTCTACCTCGATCCCCTGCCTGCAGCACTAGGGTTCCTCCAGTGAGCCGTCGCCATTGGTCCCATCTGGCCTGGTCCTCGATGATGCTATGTCCAGCTAGGCTACATGGCCGGCAGGTAGGGGCAAATCTCCCTGGCTGCTCCTCCCTCTGGCGCCGCCCCTCATTCTCATGGTCTCCAGCAGCTGCTCCACTATGGTTCATCCAATGCACTACTCCGGTGGGCGCTGCACAACTACGGCTGATGCCACACTGCGGCAGAAGGCACCTTATTCTCCCTCCCCTCCTCCCAGGCCATGGCCTTAAGGTGCTGTTGAAGGATGAGCTCATCCAACAAGGTGAGGATCTCCTCTGATTTTTTGCCAAATTTTCATTCTGATCCACTATACGATGAATTGCTATGAGCTGCTTCTGCCGCTGCTATATGATGCATTGCTATGAGCTGCTCCTGCTGCTGCTATATGATGAATTGCTATGAGCTGCTGCTGCTGTATGATGAGTTGCTATAAGCTGCTACTGCTATATGATGAATTGCTATGAGCTGCTGCTGCTGCTATATGATGAGTTGCTACAAGCTGCTCCTGCTGCTGCTATATGATGAATTGCTATGAGCTGCTCCTGCTGCTGCTATATGATGAATTGCTATGAGCTGCTCCTGCTGCTGCTATATGATGAATTGCTATGAGCTGCTGCAGGTATATGATGAATTGCAGACTGCTGCTGCTGTATGATGAGTTGCTATGAGCTGCTGCTGCTATATGATGCTTTCAGGTGGTGTTGCTATACGATAATAACCAGCCACTTGGACCATCGAATTTCAATAAATAATTGTTCTTTATTTAAATGTGGGTCATGCGTTCTTCATTTAAATTAGGCAATGGGATCTCTATGGAAAACATTGACCAAAGTAGATTGTGCCAAGTAGATGGTATCTTTGTATTTGCATTTTGAGCAAATAGTGATGGTCTGTTTTCCTATCATATTAATTACTGCATTGGGTTCAATTTGTGATGTTTGCAAGTCAAATTAATTTCCATAGGGGCAGCAAAATGAAAAAAAATGCAATCTAGACTTTCCACTGATCATACCAAAGATAAGCTGAAAACGCAATGAAAAGAACTGGTTGGCTTATTACATGGAGCTTATATTCACAGGTGCTTATTTTCTTAGGATAACTCGTAATAATTGTCCCTAAGAAACTTGGCTAATAGAACTGGCATACAAATAACATGTCACGATGATTGCAATGGAGGAGTGACGTACCATAGCACACTGTATAGGCTCCCCGCTGCCTCTCTTTTTTTTGCGATGTTCCATGGAATTGCCACATACATCTTGTACTTTTTCATTGTGTAACCCTATCCGCAAGTTGACATGGCTAATTTCAGACATCTCTACATGATACTTCATTGCATATCCTTTGCGCATATTTAAACCACCAATTAACGATTGTGTGCGTACCATAAACTAGCCATGACTCTGTATGCTGGACTAGCAGGCACTCTAAGGGAGCCTAATGTAGTGCACTGGAATTCCTACATGCCACCTACGATTTTGTGTAATGTACTGCCCCTGTTCCTAAATATATGTCTTTGTAGAGATTCCAGTATGGACCACATACAGATGTATATAGATGCATTTTCGAGTGTAGATTCACTCATTTTGCTCCGTATGTAGACTATAGTGGAATCTCTAGAAAGACTTATATTTAGGAACGGAGGTACGAGGTAGTATCATGTATGACATCTACATATCTAATTTAGCAGCCAGTAGTAGAAATCATTGTCTGCACACGCTTACAAGATCATAGCAATGCCTCAGTCCAGGATCTTGGTTGGCCAAGCTATTAGATCCAGAAGAAACATCGTCCTTGTAGTTTTTGCCAGCTGCATAACAGGTAACAGCGACCGGTTAGTATATTTGAAGTACATCGGGCAGGTGATGCTGGACGGGTTTAAAGGTGACAAGTACCTAGGCCGTGGCGGGTGTTTGGCATCTCTCCAGACGGTGGGAATTAGGTTAGAAACGTTGAGGGTGATGACACTGTGCTGGCTGTCAGGGTCCGGTAAGGAGACCTAGAACCGTCGAGTAGGATGTTTGTGGAGCGGCTCCGGTAGGGTGGACTATGGTGTGGGCGAAGCGGATCTGTGGCCGTGGATGAGGGCGTAGGTGAAGCTGCTCTGGTGGTTGGGTTAAGGATGGTGTCGATGACGCGGATCTGCGGCCGTGGACGGGGCGTCAGAAGCTGCTCCGGTGGTTGGGTTAAGGATGGTGTCGACGATGCGGATCTGCGCCCGTGGACCGGGCGTCAGAAGCTGCTCCAGTGGTTGGGTTAAGGGTGGTATCGACGATGCGGATCTGCGGCCGTGGATGGGGCGTCAGAAGCTGCTCCGTTAGGTTGGATGAGGGTGCGAGGAAGCGGATCTGAGGCCGTGGACTTGTGAGTTGGCAAAGCGGCCCCGATAGGGATGAGAATGGTATAGGCTAAGCTACTCCGGTAGGGTTGACAATGGTGTCGGTGAAGCGGCTCCGGTAGGGTTGAGGAAGGTGTCGGCGAAGCGGCTCCGGTAGGGTTTAGGAAGGTGTCGGCGAAGAGGATCAGAGGCCGTCGACGGGGGCGTCAGCGGGGCGGCTCCGGGGTGTGTGGACGAAGCGTCTCCGGTGGGGAGTACGAATGAGCCACTGCAGATGCGCGGCGGTTGACGAGAGTACCGGCGAAGTAGATCCGGCGCCGTGGACAAGGCCGGCACTGAATGGGCTGTGGTACAGTGGTGGATGAGCAGTCTACTTGTTTCTAGGGGAGGTGGGAGGGGTAGATGCGGCTGCAGAAGCAGATCCGGCGAGGTGGACGCCGCTGGCAGTGAATGGGCTATGGTACGCCGGTGGATGAGCAGCCTAGGGTTTCGAGAGGGGAGGGGAGAAAGCGTGATGAAGTACGAACGGTGTGATGTAAGATGCTCTGGTGCTGTGGAGTGCTACCTCTTGAGCACTGCGTTGGATTTCCCCGAAGAGGAGAGGATGATGCAGCAAAGTAGCGTAAGTATTTCCCTCAGTTTTTGAGAACCAAGGTATCAATCCAGTAGGAGGCTACGCGCGAGTCCCTCGTACCTACACAAAAACAATAGCTCAATGCAACCAACGCGCTTAGGGGTTGTCAATCCCTTCACGATGACTTGCAAAACTGAGATCTGATAGAGATGATAAATAATATTTTTGGTATTTTTGGTATAGAGATGCAAAGTGAAAAGTAAAATCAAAGTAAAAGCAAAACAATAATAAAGTGATGGAGATTGATATGATGAGAAAGAGACCCGGGGGCCATAGGTTTCACTAGTGGCTTCTCTCAAGAGCATAAGTATTCTACGGTGGGTGAACAAATTACTGTTGAGCAATTTACAGAATTGAGCATAGTTATGAGAATATCTAGGTATGATCATGTATATCGGCATCACATCCGAGACAAGTAGACCGACTCCTGCCTGCATCTACTACTATTACTCCACTCATCGACCACTATCCAGCAAGCATCTAGATTATTAAGTTAAAAACAGAGTAATGCCTTAAGCAAGATGACATGATGTAGAGGGATAGTTTCATGCAATATGTTAAAAACCCCATCTTGTTATCCTCGATGGCAACGATACAATACGTGCCTTGCTGCCCCTTCTGTCACTGGGAAAGGACACCGCAAGATCGAACACAAAGCTAAGCACTTCTCCCATGGCAAGAACAACCAATCTAGTAGGCCAAACCAAACTGATAATTCGAAGAGACTTGCAAAGATAACCAATCATACATAAAAGAATTCAGAGAAGAATCAAATATAATTCATAGATAGACTTGATCATAAACCCACAATTCATCGGTCTCAACAAATACACCACAAAAAGAAGATTACATCGAATAGATCTCCACAAGAGAGGGGGAGAACATTGTATTGAGATCCAAAAAGAGAGAAGAAGCCATCTAGCTACTAACTATGGACCCGTAGGTCTGAAATAAACTACTCACACTTCATCAGAGGGGCTTGGATGATGATGTAGAAGCCCTCCGTGATCGATGCCCCCTCCGGCGGAGCTCCGGAATAGGCCCCAAGATGGGATCTCGTGGATACAGAAAGTTGCAGCGGTGGAATTAGGTTTTTGGCTCCGTATCTGATCGTTTGGGGGTACGTAGATATATATAGGAGGAAGGAGTACGTCGGTGGAGCTTCGAGGGGCCCACGAGGCAGGGGGCGCGCCCTAGGGGGGGCGCCCTCCACCCTCGTGACCGCCTTGTGGCTTTCTTAACGAAGGGTCCAAGTCTCCTGGGTCTTATCTGATGAGAAAATCGCGTTCCCGAAGGTTTCATTCCGTTTGGATTCCGTTTGATATTCTGTTTCTCCGAAACACCGAAATAGGCAAAAAACAGCAATTCTGGGCTGGGCCTCCGGTTAATAGGTTAGTCCCAAAAATAATATAAAAGTGCATAATAAAGCCCAATAATGTCCAAAATAGTAGATAATATAGCATGGAGCAATCAAAAATTATAGATACGTTGGAGACGTATCAAGCATCCCCAAGCTTAGTTCCTGCTCGTCCTCGAGTAGGTAAATGATAAAAACAAAATTTTTGATGCGGAGTGCTACTTGACATAATTTCAATGTAAATATTCTTAATTGTGGTATGAATATTCAGATTCAAAAGATTCAAGAGAAAAGTTCATGTTGACATAAAAATAATAATACTTCAAGTATAGTAACAAAGCAATTATGTCTTCTCAAAATAACACGGCCAAAGAAAGTTATCCCTACAAAATCATATAGTCTGGCTATGCTCTATCTTCACCACACAAAGTATTTAAATCATGCACAACCCCGATGAGAAGCCAAGCAATTGTTTCATACTTTTGACATTTTCAAAACTTTTTCGATCTTCACGCAATACATGAGCGTGAGCCATGGATATAGCACTATATGTGGAATAGAATGGTGGTTGTGGAGAAGACAAAAAGAGGGGAAGATAGTCTCACATCAACTAGGCGTATCAATGAGCTATGGAGATGCCCATCAATAGATATCAATGTGAGTGAGTAGGGATTGCCATGCAACGGATGCACTAGAGCTATAAGTATATGAAAGCTCAACAAAAGAAACTAAGTGGGTGTGCATCCAACTCGCTTGCTCATGAAGACCTAGGGCATTTTGAGAAAGCCCGTCATAGGAATATACAAGCCAAGTTCTATAATGAAAAATTCCCACTAGTACATGAAAGTGACAGAATGAGAGACTCTCTATCACGAAGATCATGGTGCTACTTTGAAGCACAAGTGTGGTAAAAGGATAGTAGCATTGTCCCTTCTCTTTTTCTCTCATTTTTTTGGGCCTTCTCTTTTCTATGGCCTCTTTTTTTATTTTTCGTCCAGAGTCTCATCCCGACTTGTGGGGGAATCATAGTCTCCATCATCCTTTCCTCACTTGGGACAATGCTCTAAAAATGATGATCATCACACTTTTTATTTTTCTTACAACTCAATACTTAGAACAAAATATGACTCTATATGAATGCCTCCGGCGGTGTACCGGGATATGCAGTGGATCAAGAGTGACATGTATGAAGAATTATAAACGGTGGCTTTGACACAAATACGATGTCAACTACATGATCATGCTAACAATATGACAATGATGGAGCGTGTCATAATGAACAGAACTGTGGAAAGTTGCATGGCAATATATCTCGGAATGGCTATGGAAATGCCACGATAGGTAGGTATGGTGGCTGTTTTGAGGAAGGTATTTGGTGGGTGTAAGATACCGGCGAAAAGTGTGCGGTATTAGAGAGGCTAGAAATGGTGGAAGGAATGAAAGTGCGTATAATCCATGGACTCAACATTAGTCATATAGAACTCATATACTTATTACAAAAATCTAGAAGTTATCAAAGCAAAGTATTACACGCATGCTCCTAGGGGGATAGATTGGTAGGAAAATACCATCGCTCGTCCCCGACCGCCACTCATAAGGAAGACAATCAATAAATAAATCATGCTCCGATTTCATCACATAACGGTTCACCATACGTGCATGCTACGGGAATCACAAACTTTAGCACAAGCATTTCTGAAATTCACAACTACTCAACTAGCATGACTCTAATATCACCATCCTCATATCTCAAAACAATTATCAAGCATCAATTTTTTTCTTAGTATTCAACGCACTCAAAAGAAAGTTTTACAAATCTTGAATACCAAGCATATTATTATTAAGCAAATTACCATGCTTTTAAGACTCTCAAAATAATCTAAGTGAAGCTTGAGAGATCAATAGTTTCTATAAAACAAATCCACCACCGTGCTCTAAAAGATATAAGTGGAGCACTAGAGCAAAATTATATAACTCAAAAGATATAAGTGAAGCACATAGAGTATTCTATCAAATTCCAAATTATGTATGGCTCTCTCAAAAGGTGTGTACAACAAGGATGATTGTGGTAGACTAACAATCAAAGACTCAAATCATAAAATACGCTCCAAGCAAAACACATATCATGTGGTGAATAAAAATATAGCTCCAAGTAAAGTTATCGATAGAAGTAGACGAAAGAGGGGATGCCTTCTAGGGCATCCCCAAGCTTTGGCTTTTAGGTGTCCTTAGATTATCTTGGGGGTGCCATGGGCATCCCCAAGCTTAGTCTCTTGTCACTCCTTGTTCAATAATCCATCAAATCTTTACCCAAAACTTGAAAACCTCACAACACAAAACTTAAAGTAGAAAATCTCGTGAGCTCCGTTAGCGAAAGAAAACAAAAGACCACTTCAAGGTACTGTAATGAACTCATTATTTATTTAAATGGGTGTTATAACTACTGTACTACAACTTATCTAGGGTTTATAAACTATTTTATTAGCCATAGATTCATCAAAATAAGCAAACAACACACGAAAAACAGAATGTGTCAAAAATAGAATAGTCTGTAGTAATCTGTAGCTAGCGCAAGATATGGAACCCCAAAAATTCTAAAATAAATTTCTGGACGTGAGGAATTTATCTATTAATCATCTGAAAAAGTAATTAACTAAATATCACTCTCCAAATAAAAATGACAGTAGTTCTCGTGAGCGCTAAAGTTTCTGTTTTTTACAGCAAGTTCAACAAGACTTTCCCCAAGTCCTCCCAACGGTTCTACTTGGCACAAACACTAATTAAACACAAAAAACACAACCAAAACAGAGGCTAAATAATTTATTAATTACTAAACAGGAGCAAAAAGCAAGGAATAAAAATAAAATTGGGTTGCCTCCCAACAAGCGCTGTCGTTTAACGCCCCTAGCTAGGCATAACAAGCAAGAATAGATCTAGGTATTGCCATCTTTGGTAGGCAATCCATAAGTGGCTCTCATGATAGATTCATATGGTAATTTTATTTTATTTCTAGGGAAGTGTTCCATTCCCTTTTTAATGGAAATTGGAATCTAATATTCCCTTCCTTCATATCAATAATTGCACCAACCGTTCTAAGGAAAGGCCTACCGAGAATAATAGGGCAAGAAGGATTGCAATCTATATCAAGAACGATAAAATCTACGGGCACATAATTCCTATTTGCAACAATAAGAAAATCATTAATTCCTCCCATAGGTTTCTTAATAGTGGAATCGCAAGATGCAAGTTTAGAGAGCAATCATCAAAATTACGGAAATCTAGCAAATCACACAAAGTTTTGGGAATAGTAGAGACACTAGCACCCAAATCACACAAAGCATAAAACTCATGATCTTTAATTTTAATTTTAATGGTAGGTTCCCACTCATCATAAAGTTTTCTAGGGATAGAAACTTCCAATTCAAGTTTTTCTTCATAAGATTGCATCAAGGCATCAATGATATGTTTAGTAAACGCTTTATTTTGACTATAAGCGTGAGGAGAATTTAGCACGGATTGCAACAAGGAAATACAATCAATCAAAGAGCAATTTTCATAATTAAATTCCTTGAAATCCAATATAGTGGGTTTAGCAACATCTAGGGTTTTAATTTCTTCAATCCCACTTTTATCAAATTTAGCATCAAGATCAACAAATTCCAAATTCTTAGAACGCCTTCTAGGTGAAGGTGGATCATATTCAGTCCCATCATTATCAACGTTCATATTGCAAAACAAAGATTTAATAGGGGACACATCAATAACTTTTAGATCTTCATCATTATTTTCATAGGAACTAGAAGAACACGCTTTAATAAAGGCATCTTTCTTAGCACACATCCTAGCGGTTCTTTCTTTGCACTCATCAATGGAAATTATCATGGCTTTGAGAGACTCATTGATATCATGCTTAGGTGGAATAGATCTAAGTTTCAAAGAATCAACATCAAGAGCAATTCTATCAACGTTCCTAGCCAAATCATCAATCTTAAGCAATTTTTCTTCAATCAAAGCATTAAAATTCTTTTGCGAAGTAATAAATTCTTTAATATTATATTCAAAATCAGAGGGCATCTTATTATAATTTCCATAAGAATTGTTGTGGGAATTACCACAATTATTAGAGGGATTACTAGGATAAGGCCTAGGGTTGAAATTTCCTCTATACGCATTGTTACCAAAATTGTTCCTACCAACAAAATTCACATCCATAGATTCATTATTATTCTCAATCAAATTAGACAAGGGCACATCATTAGGATCAGAAGAAACACTCTTATTAGCAAATAATTTCATAAGTTCATCCATCTTTCCACTCAAAACATTGATTTCTTCTATTGCATGCACCTTTTTAGTAGATCTTTCAGTATGCCATTGAGAATAATTAACCATAATATTATCTAGGAGTTTAGTAGCTTCTCCTAAAGTTATTTCCATAAAAGTGCCTTCCGGGGCCGAATCTAAAAGATTTCTAGAAGCAAAATTCAATCCGGCATAAAACTTTTGTATAATCATCCACAAATTTAAACCATGAGTAGGGCAATTACGTATCATTAATTTCATTCTCTCCTAAGCTTGTCCAACATGTTCATGATCAAGTTGCTTAAAATTCATAATATTGTTTCTAAGAGAGATGATCTTAGCGGGAGGAAAATACTTAGAGATAAAAGCATCTTTGCACTTGTTCCATGAATCAATACTATTTTTAGGCAAAGACGAAAACCAAGCTTTAGCACGATCTCTAAGCGGAAAAGGAAATAGCTTCAATTTAACAATATCATTATCGACATCTTTCTTCTTTTGCATGTCATACAAATCAACGAAACTATTAAGATGGGTAGCGACATCTTCACTAGGAAGGCTGGAGAACGGATCTTTCATGACAAGATTCAGCAAAGCAGTATTAATTTCACAAGATTCAACATCGATAAGAGGAGCAATCGGAGTGCTAAGGAAATCATTGTTGTTGGTATTCGTGAAATCACACAATTTAGTATTATCTTGAGCCATCACGACAAACAAGCAATCCAACACACGAGCAAACAAAAGGCAAATGGGCAAAAAGAGGCAAATAGAGAAAGAGAGGGAGGATAGAGAGAGAGATGGCGAATAAAACGGCAAGGGTGAAGTGGGGGAGAGGAAAACGAGAGGCAAATGGCAAATAATGTAATGCGGGAGATAGGGATTGTGATGTGTACTTGGTATGTTGACTTTTGCGCAGACTCCCCGGCAACGGCGCTAGAAATGGCTCGTTGTCGGGAGTCAAATCTTGACTTGCGCGAACCTCCCCGGCAATGGCGCCAGAAATTCTTCTTGCTACCTCTTGAGCAATGCGTTGGATTTCCCCGAAGAGGAGAGGATGATGCAGCAAAGTAGCATAAGTATTTCCCTCGGTTTTTGAGAACCAAGGTATCAATCCAGTAGGAGGCTACGCATGAGTCCCTCGTACCTACACAAAAAATAGCTCAACGCAACCAACACGCTTAGGGGTTGTCAATCCCTTCACGGTCACTTACGAAAGTGAGATCTGATAGAGATGATAAATAATATTTTTGGTATAGAGATGCACAGTGAAAAGTAAAAGCAAAGTAAAAGCAAAACAATAATAAAGTGATGGAGATTGATATGATGAGAAAGAGACCCTGGGGCCATAGGTTTCACTAGTGGCTTCTCTCAAGAGCATAAGTATTCTACGGTGGGTGAACAAATTACTGTTGAACAATTTATAGAATTGAGCATAGTTATGAGAATATCTAGGTATGATCATGTATATAGGCATCACGTCCGAGACAAGTAGACCGACTCCTGCCTGCATCTACTACTATTACTCCACTCATCGACCGCTATCTAGCATGCATCTAGAGTATTAAGTTAAAAACAGAGTAACGCCTTAAGCAAGATGACATGATGTAGAGGGATAGTTTCATGCAATATGATAAAAAACCCATCTTGTTATCCTCGATGGCAACGATACAATACGTGCCTTGCTGCCCCTTCTGTCACTGGGAAAGGACACCGCAAGATCGAACCCAAAGCTAAGCACTTCTCCCATGGCAAGAACAACCAATCTAGTAGGCCAAACCAAACTGATAATTTGAAGAGACTTGCAAAGATAACCAATCATACATAAAGAGAAGATTCAAATATTATTCATAAATAGACTTGATCATAAACCCACAATTCATCGGACTCAACAAACACACCGCAAAAAGAAGATTACACCGAATAGATCTCCACAAGAGAGGGGGAGAACATTGTATTGAGATCCAAAAAGAGAGAAGAAGCCATCTAGCTACTAACTATGGACCCGTAGGTCTGAAATAAACTACTCACACTTCATCGGAGGGGCTTGGATGATGATGTAGATGCCTTCCGTGATCGATGACCCCTCCGGTGGAGCTCCAGAACAGGCCCCAAGATGGGATCTCGTGGATACAGAAAGTTGCGGTAGTGGAATTAGGTTTTTGGCTCCGTATCTGATCATTTGGGGGTACGCAGGTATATATAGGAGGAAGGAGTACGTCGGTGGAGCTTCGACGGGCCCACGAGGCAGGGGGCGCGCCCTAGGGAGGGGGCGCCCTCCACCCTCGTGACCGCCTCATGGTTTTCTTGGCGGAGGGTCCAAGTCTCTTGGGTCTTATCTGATGAGAAAATCGTGTTCTCGAAGGTTTCATTCCGTTTGAACTCTGTTTGATATTCTGTTTCTCCAAAACATTGAAATAGGGAAAAAACAACAATTCTGGGCTGGGCCTCCGGTTAATAGGTTAGTCCCAAAAATAATATAAAAGTGGATAATAAAGCCCAATAATGTCGAAAACAGTAGATAAAATAGCATGGAGCAATCAAAAATTATAGATACGTTGGAGACGTATCATGGAGTTAGTCATTTTTGCGGGAGGGGGAGAGAAATTGGGGGTGCCGTGTAGTGGGGGAACCAGAAGTTACCAAAGCAGCCCCGACCTATCATGTAGATGAGGGCGGTATTGTAAATGTTGGTCTCCGTGCGCCAAGGACAAAAGGGGATTTCACATGCTAAAGACTAAGGTGGCGGAAATTTTAGAAGGAGGTGGGAGATTTTGCCGCCCGCGGGATCGTTCGTATCCAGTTTCAACTAATATTGGACCGTGCTAGAGGGAAGGTCATGCTAGACTATGTACACGGGGCACGCGTCAGCAGTTAATAACTGGTGTGGAGTCCACCCCAGAAAAAAAGACAATAACTCGGGATGATGCGCCGTTAACTTGGACGTTCACACGGGCGCGACCAATCGTACAGGTGTAGTGGCACGTTCACAAAAAGGGATCAAACGCTCGGCCTATGTATTTCTCGTGTAAATAGATAATTTAGTGCCATTGGTTATTTACTTTAAACATAATGCATTGACGTGTTAGTGTAGAGGCGCACAAAAAAATGGATATTGTAGTCAGCTACTTAAAAGTGTTACCTCATATGATTACATAGCCTCCATTTCATAAATTGCGCACCCGTTGAATTCATATATGAATATTACATATATTACTTCAAAATAGAAACTTAAATCATCCAAGACTAATGAATATGAATACAAGAGTATCAATGGTGCATATACATGATAGCTACATTGGTTGTTTGAAGAAACATCATTGTAACTTTGGCATGCACAACTGAAAATGTTTATTTAAATAGAAAAAAATGTGATATGTGAGTGTCCAATCTTTATAGCGTTGAATCGATATTGTACCTTTGGCCATGATACGAAGTAGATATTGACTTATATTCAAGCGATGCACGTCCACGATCGCTAGATAGTGATACGTGAATGAATTGTGCAATCTCTCTCACACGCATACATATCTCATTTCCTTGTGGGCATCGGAATCACACATGCGCACTTCGTATATTTCTCTCCCTCCGTCAGGGTTAAATTCGTCTTTCTACCCCGTCCTACAAGTCTCTCACACAGAAACACACACGCTCTCTATGTCTAACACGCCCACCCCTTTAATTCCGCCCACCCACAGCCACTAATGTCTCAAAGTATAATAATGTCTCTCACACATATGCTATCTACCTATCCCTTAATATAGCTAGATATGTGTAACGCCCGGGTAATCAAGCTACAGTAAATCCACGCTAATGGTGCCACGTCACCACGGTTACTGTTACTAAACTACCGTTAGATCAAAACACTATAAATTCAAATTTACACTTAGCAAACAGTCAAAATTTTCAAAACATTAAAACAAAAATGTTCGGTGTGTGACAAATATTGCCATGGTAATTATAGTGAAGAAAACATAATTTTACAAAGTGCCTAAGTGCTTTAAACTAAATAAAACAGAAAAGAAATAAAAGAAAAGAAAATACAAAAGTAGAAGATAAAAAAAAGGCAAAGAAAAAAAGGGCCCCCAGCTTTCTCCCTGGGCCTTAGCCACAAGGCCGGCCCACTTACTGTCGTCCCCCTCCTCTGTTCATCAGGGGGATCGTGGCAACGCATCCACGGCGCCATGGCCGGCCGTGGACACGCGCCGGGCATCCATGCCCCCCGCCTACTAGTCCCCCCGGACGCCCCTCTCTCCCTCCCCGAAACCCTAGCACCCAGATCCCCTTCCCCCTCTCGCTTTGCTCTCTCTCTCGCAAGGCCGAGCGCTTCCAGCGTCGTCACCCCTTCGATCCCGTAGCCACCAAGCTCTCCGGCGCTTGAGGCCATGTCCAGCTGCGGCGACGTCGTTGGCTACATCAATACATGGACGGGGTCAACCTTGGAGCTCCTGCATCAAGCCCTGTGACATCGTCTTCTTCCTCGGCCCCAACAAACTTCGTCATCTATTCCGGCAACATCGAGCCCTCCCCGAGCCCACCTTGCTCATCTACAGGCTCACTGTGAGCCCCTCTTCCTTTCCCCTTTGCTTCCCCCTCAGATTCATGCCGTATCACCGCGTCCGCGAGCACCGAACTCCGCCGTCCGCCATGGCCGACGGGGGTCAAGCACCCCGTGCTCCTCTGCCCGAACTAGTGTTCCTGAAGTGCTCCTGGCACTGCCAGGAGGCCGACGAGCCCATCCGCTCGCCTTGCCGCGCCCTCTAGCCCAGGATCCACCCTTGCCGTCACTCCGGCCGCCGCCTCGCTCATCCCCTGCACCTCACCGCACGCTCGCGCTCACCCCGCGCCGACTGCGCCTCGTAGGCCTCCTGACGGTGCCATGGCCGCGCCCCAGCGCGCGCCCAGCCGTCACGCCGTTGACCGCGTCCCGTGCGCCTGCCTTCTCTGTTGCTGCCGCTGCCGTTCCTGGCCGCGCGCGTGCAGCCCCGTGCCTGCTGCTGCCGCCGCCTCCCACAGCTGCTGCGTACCACGACTGCTGCTCAAGCTGCTGCCGCTGCTACTTGCTACGCGCGCGCTCGCCTGCTGCCGCTGCTTGCTGCTGCTAGCCACGACCATGGCTATGGTCGTGTGTGTGTGCAGCGTGTGTGTTCACAGCCACGGCTGGCTATGCCCCTGACCGGTCCCTGGTTTAATTAGGCTAGGATTAACTAGGGCTAGTTTAGATAGGTACTAATTTAGTGCTGATTAGTCTATATAAACAATGACATGTGCCCCCCTAGTTTAAATTAAGTTAGACTAAGTAATCTACACCTATGACAATGACATGTGGGCCAAACCTACCCCTTTTAACTAGTCAAATTGACTTGGTCAATTCGGATTAAATCAAAATAAAATAAAACTAGGAATTAAAAAAACAATAAAACTTTGAAAATTAATATAAAATAATCCGTAACTCGGATGAAAATACTTTGTACATTAAAGTTGCTCAGAACGACGAGACGAATACGAATACGCGGTCCGTTTGTCAGCCACACGTTCCTAGCATAGAAAACATTTAACTTTTCCCACCGGTCCGTCTGTCCGAAAACGCGAAACATCGGGAATACTTTCCCGGATGTTTTCCCCCTTGCCGGTATCACCTGTCCCTGCGTTAGGTCTCCCCTAGCACAACGTATTGCCGCGTCTTGCTTTGTGTTACATTTGTTTGCTCTGTTATTTATTGTGTTCCCCCTCCGTTACTTCTTTCTGGTAGGCTCCGAGACCGTTGCCGATACCCCTGTGATCGACTACATTGACGACGACCCCTTCTTGCCAGAGTAACCAGGCAAGCCCCCCCCCTTGATCACCAGATATCGCCTACTCTCCTCTATACTGCTTGCATTAGAGTAGTGTAGCATGTTAGTGCTTTCCGTTAATCCTATTCTGATGCATAGCCTGTCATTGTTGCTACAACTGTTGATACCTTACCTGCAATCCTAAATGCTTAGTATAGGATGCTAGATTATCATCAGTGGCCCTACATTCTTGTCTGTGTGCCATGCTATACTATCGGGCCGTGATCACTTGGGAGGTGGTCACAGGTATATACTTATACATTATATATGATACTTGTGGTGATTAAAGTCGGGTCGGCTCGTAGGAGTACCCGCGAGTGATTCCGATGTTGGGGGCTGAAGGGGCAGGTGGCTCCATCCCGGTAGAGGTGGGCCTGAGTTCCCGAAGGCCCCCGACTGTTACTTTGTGGCGGAGCGACAGGGCAGGTTGAGACCACCTAGGAGAGAGGTGGGCCTGGCCCTGGTCGGCGTCCGTGGTTATTTCAAAATAACATGCTTATCGAGATCTTGGTATTTGATCTGAGTCTGGCTACTGGCCTATACACACTAACCATCTACGCGAGGACAGTTATGGGCACTCGACGTCGTGGTATCAGCCGAAGCCTTCGTGACGTCAGTGACTGAGCGGCGCGCGCCGGGTTGGACCGCGTAACGCAACTTCCTTTGTAATGGAGGTTGCTAGGTTTGCTCTCCGGCCGCCCATGCAAGGTGCAGGTGTGCAATGGGCGATGGGCCCAGACCCCTACGCCATAGGATTTAGACCGGCCTGCTGACCTCTCTGTTGTGCCTAGGTAGGGCTGCGACGTGTTGATCTTCCGAGGCCGGGCATGACCCAGAAAAGTGTGTCCGGACAAAGGGGATCGAGCGTGTTGGGAAACGTGGTGCACCCCTGCAGGGAAGTTAATCTATTCGAATAGCCGTGTCCCTTGGTAAAAGGACGACCCGGAGTTGTACCTGGACCTTATGACAACTAGAACCAGATACTTAATAAAACACACCCTTTTCAAGTGCCAGATACAACCCGGTGATCGCTCTCTAACAGGGCCACAAGCAGAGGATCACCGGGTAGGATTATGCTACATGATGCTACTTGGTGGACTTACCTTCTGCTCTCTTCTACATGCTGCAAGATGGAGCTGGCCAGAAGCGTAGTCTTTGATAGGACTAGCTATCCCCCTCTTATTCCGGCATTCTGCAGTTCAGTCCACATATGATAGCCTTATTCCATTTGATACCAATGCATACATATGTAGTGTAGCTCCTTGCTTGCGAGTACTTTGGATGAGTACTCACGGTTGCTTTGCTCCCTCTTTTCTCCCTTTCTATACCCGATTGCTGCGACCAGACGATGGAGCCCAGGAGCCAGACACCACCGTCGACGACGACTCCTACTACACTAGAGGTGCCTACTACTACGTGCAGCCCGCTGACGACGACTAGGAGTAGTTTAGGAGGATCCCAGGTAGGAGGCCTGTGCCTGTTTCGATCTGTATCCCAGTTTGTGCTAGCCTTCTTAAGCAATCTTGTTTAACTTATGTCTGTACTCATATATTGTTGCTTCTGCTGACTCGTCTATGATCGAGCTCTTGTATTTGAGCCTTCGAGGCCCCTGGCTTGTAATATGATGCTTGTATGACTTAATTTATTTGTAGAGTTGTGTTGTGATATCTTCCCGTGAGTCCCTGATCTTCAACGTACACGTTTCCGTGTATGATTAGTGTATGATTGAATCGGGGGCGTCACAATATGTGTCACACAAACTCCTCCCTATTAGCAAGATGACCATGCGTTGCATGGGACATCAAGATGCATTTGTATGAGAAGTTTATCTTGTGGGAGAAAAGGATGAACAAGGGAATGCCTTATTTGCAAATGTGGAGAGAGGTGTGGGTATCTTTTTGCAAAATTGTCATAGTTTCCTTCCTGTCCGTCGGATATAAATCGGATGGCCTATATTGCATGATGGCAGAAACACCATCATCACCAACTCTGTTTTTTATAAGAGTAGAGATATGTGAGTGTCACTGCCCCCCCCCACACGCCCACAATTCCCAACACCGAAGGAGTAGGGTGACACCTCGATCTTGATACTAATCTATTGACTGGCTTCTCTCTCAAACATACACACGCACACACTACCCGGCACCGAAGGAGTAGGGTGGCACATCGATCTTGATAATAATCTATCTACTCCTCTTTCAAACACACGCACACACACTCGCTAGTTGTGCCTCTGTGCCTACCGCGCACACTCTCGATACGTCTTGCTCTCCCTCCCCCCCAACAATGACAGCAGAAGGGTGACAACTCGATCTGATCATAATCTGTCAACTGGTTTCTCTCTCAAACATTGTGTCTCGGTGCCTCGCTCGGTATCCCCCTCGATATGTAGACTTCTCGCGCGCGCACAACTGTAGTGACGATGATGCTGAACCCAGTGTGCCTTGTTTTTACCGGCCTCATGTGATAGTTTTCACCTTGTTTTCTGTTAATTAACAAGGCAACCTTTTCTTTGTTAATACTAGTCAATCCGAAATCATTCGGGGCAGACAAAAAATATATCACTTCAACCCAATTATCGCAGCAACTATTTTAAAAGAAATTAGCTAGCTGCCCGTGCGTTGCACGGAACATCAAGATGCATTTGTATGAGTAGTTTATCTTGTGAGAGAAAAGGTTGAACGAGGGAAGGCCTTATTTGCGAACATGGAGAGACGTGTGGGTATATTTTTGCAAAATTGCCATAGTTTCTTTCCTATCCGTTAGATATAAATCCGACGACCTATATTGCAGGATGGCACGCACACCATCATCACCAACTCTGTTTTCTACTCTCTCCGTCCGACAATACTTGTCATCAAAATGGATAAAAAGAGATGTATCTAAAACTAAAATATGTCTAGATACATTTCCTTTTATCCATTTTGATGACAAGTATTTCCGGACGGAGGGGGTATTTGTCTTTTTAGAGATTTCAACAAGTGACTATGACCGGACCTTACCAACATACTCAAAAAAGTAGTCCATAATTTTGATGTTATCCTCTTTTCTTGGCGGTGCAGTGCTACCTCTTGAGCTTGCGTTGGTTTTTCCCGAAGAGGAAGGGATGATGCAGCAAAGTAGCGTAAGTATTTCCCTCAGTTTTTGAGAACCAAGGTGTCAATGCAGTAGGAGGCCACGCTCAAGTCCCTCGTACCTGCACAAAACGATAGCTACTCGCAACCAACGCGGTAAGGGGTTGTCAATCCCTTACGGTCACTTACGAGAGTGAGATCTGATAGATATAATATTTTTGGTATAAAGATGCAAAGTGAAAAGTAAAGGCAAAGTAAAAAGCAAAATAAGATTAAAGTGATGGAGATTGATATGATGAGAATAGACCCCGGGGCCATAGGTTTCACTAGTGGCTTCTCTCAAGAGCATAAGTATTCTACGGTGGGTGAACAAATTACTGTTGGGCAATTGACAGAATAGAGCATAGTTATGAGAATATCTAGGCATGATCATGTATATAGGCATCACGTCCGTGACAAGTAGACCGAAACGATTCTGCATCTACTACTATTACTCCACTCATCGACCGCTATCCAGCATGCATCTAGAGTATTAAGTTAAAAATAGAGTAACGCCTTAAGCAAGATGACATGATGTAGAGACATAAATTCATGCAATATGAAATAAACCCCATCTTGTTATCCTCGATGGCAATGATACAATACGTCCCTTGCTACCCCTTCTGTCACTGGGAAAGGACACCGCAAGATCGAACCCAAAGCTAAGCACTTCTCCCATGGCAAGAACTACCAATCTAGTTGGCCAAACCAAACGGATAATTCGAAGAGACTTGCAAATATAACCAATCATACATAAAAGAATTCAGAGAAGATTCAAATATTATTCATAGATAGACTTGATCATAAACCCACAATTCATCGGTCTCGACAAACACACTGTAAAAAGAAGATTACATCGAGTAGATCTCCACAAGAGAGGGGGAGAACATTGTATTGAGATCCAAAAAGAGAGAAGAAGCCATCTAGCTACTAACTATGGACCCGAAGGTCTGAGGTAAACTACTCACACTTCATCAGAGAGGCTATGATGATGTAGAAGCCCTCCGTGATGACGGCCCTCTCCGGCGGAGCTCCAGAACAGGCCCCAAGATGGGATCTCGTGGATACAGAAAGTTGCGGTGGTGGAATTAGGTTTTTGGCTCCGTTTCTATTCGTTTGGGGGTACGTAGGTATATATAGGAGGAAGGAGTATGTCAGTGGAGCATCAAGGGGCCCACGAGGCAAGGGGGCGCGCCCTGGGGGGGCGCCCCCCACCCTCGTGACCGCCTCTTTGACTCCTTGGGGTAGGGTCCAAGTCTCCTGGATCACGTTCGGCGAGAAAATCATGTTCCCGAAGGTTTTATTCCGTTTGGACTTCGTTTGATATTCCGTTTCTTCGAAACACTGAAATAGGCAAAAAAATAACAATTCTGGGCTGGGCCTCCGGTTAATAGGTTAGTCCCAAAAGTAATATAAAAGTGAAAAATAAAGCCCAATATAGTCCAAACAGTAGATAATATAGCATGGAGCAATCAAAAATTATAGATACGTTGGAGACGTATCAGGCATCCCCAAGCTTAATTCCTTCTCGTCCTCGAGTAGGTAAATGATAAAAAGAGAATTTTTGATGCGGAGTGCTACTTGGCATAATTTCAATGAAAATATTCTTAATTGTGATATGAATATTCAGATTCGAAAGATTCAAGACAAAATTTCATATTGACATAAAAATAATAATACTTCAAGCATACTAACAAAGCAATTATGTCTTCTCAAAATAACATGGCCAAAGAAAGTTATCCCTACAAAATCACATAGTCTGGCTATGCTCTATCTTCACCACACAAAGTATTTAAATCATGCACAACCCCGATGATAAGCCAAGCAATTGTTTCATACTCTAACTTTTTCAAAACTTTTTCAATCTTCACGCAATACATGAGCGTGAGCCATGGATATAGCACTATAGGTGGAATAGAATGGTGGTTGTGGAGAAGACAAAAAGGAGGGGAAGATAGTCTCACATCAACTAGGCGTATCAACGGGCTATGGAGATGCCCATCAATAGATATCAATGTGAGTGAGTAGGGATTTCCATGCAACGGATGCACTAGAGCTATAAGTATATGAAAGCTTAAAAAGAAACTAAGTGGGTGTGCATCCAACTTGCTTGCTCATGAAGACCTAGGGAAATTTGAGGAAGCCCATCATTGTAATATACAAGCCAAGTTCTATAATGTAAAATTCTCACTAGTATATGAAAGTGATAACATGAGAGACTCTCTACTATGAAGATCATGGTGCTACTTTGAAGCACAAGTGTGGTAAAAGGATAGTAGCATTGCCCCTTTTTATTTATTTTCTTTTTTGGGGGGCCTTCTTTTTTTTGGCCTTTCTCTCCTTTTTTGGGACAATGCTCTATGAAATGATGATCATCACACTTTTATTTATTTACAACTCAATGATTACAACTCGATTCTAAAACAAAGTATGACTCTATATGGATGCCTCCGACGGTGTACCGGGATATGCAATGAATCAAGAGTGACAAGTATGAAAAAATTATGAATGGTGGCTTTTCCACAAATACTATGTCAACTACATGATCATGCTAAGGAATATGACAATGATGAATGTGTCATGATAAACTAGATGGTGGAAAGTTGCATGCCAATATATCTCGGAATGGCTATGGAAATGCCATAATAGGTATGTATGGTGGCTGTTTTAAGGAAGGTATATGGTAGGTGTATGATACCGGCGAAAGGTGCGCGGTATTAGAGAGGCTAGCAAAGGTGGAAGGGTGAGAGTGCGTATAATCCATGGACTCAACATTAGTCATAAAGAACTCATATACTTATTGCAAAAATCTAGAAGTTATCAAAGCAAAGTATTATGCACATACTCCTAGGGGGATAGATTGGTAGGAAAAGACCATCGCTCGTCCCCGACCGCCACTCATAATGAAGACAATCAATAAATAAATCATGCTCCAACTTCATCACATAACGGTTCACCATACATGCATCCTACGGGAATCACAAACCTTAACACAAGTATTCTTTAAATTCACAACTACTCAACTAGCATGACTTTAATATTATCACCTCCATATCTCAAAACAATTATCATGTTTCAATCTTTTCTTAGTATTCTACACATTCAAAATAGAGTTTCACAAATCTTGAATACCAAGCATATTATTATTAAGCAAATTACCATGCTATTAAGACTCTCAAAATAATTTAAGTGAAGCATGAGAGATCAATAGTTTCTTTAAAACAAATCCACCATCGTGCTCTAAAAGATCTAAGTGAAGCACATAGAGCAAAATTACATAGCTCAAAAGATATAAGTGAAGCACATAGAGCAAAATTATAACGCTCAAAAGATATAAGTGAAGCACATGGAGTATTCTATCAAATTTTAATTCATGTATGGCTCTATCAAAAGGTGTGTACAGCAAGGATGATTGTGGCATACTAAATCACAAAGACACAAATAATACAAGACGCTCCAGGCAAAACACATATCATGTTGGTGAATAAAAATATAGCTCCAAGTAAATTACCGATAGAAGTGGACGAAAGAGGGGATGCCTTCCGGGGCATCCCCAAGCTTTGAATTTTTGGTGTCCTTGGATTATCTTGGGGGTGCCATGGGCATCCCCAAGATTAGGCTCTTGCCACTCCTTGTTCCATAATCCATCAAAAGAATTCACCCAAAACTTGAAAACTTCACAACACAAAACTTAAAGTAGAAAACTCGTGAGCTCTGTTAGCGAAAGAAAACAAAAGAACACTTCAAGGTACTGTAATGAACTCATTCTTTATTTATATTGGTGTTAAACCTACTGTATTGCAACTTCTCTATGGGTTATAAACTATTTTACTAACCATAGATTCATCAAAATAAGCAAACAACACACGAAAAACAGAATCTGTCAAAAACAGAACAGTCTGTAGTAATCTGTAGCTAGCGCAATATCTGGAACCCCAAAAATTCTAAAATAAATTTCTGGACGTGAGTAATTTATCTATTAATCATATTCAAAAGGAATTAACTAAATATCACTCTTGAAATAAAAATGACAGCAGTTCTCGTGAGCGCTAGAGTTTCTGTTTTTTTACAGCAAGTTCAACAAGACTTTCCCCAAGTCCTCCCAACGGTTCTACTTGACACAAACACTAATTAAACACAAAAAACATAACCAAAACATAGGCTCGATAATTTATTTATTACTAAACAGGAGCAAAAAGCAAGGAATAAAAATAAAATTGGGTTGCCTCCCAACAAGCGCTATCGTTTAACACCCCTAGCTAGGCATAAAAGCGAGGATAGATCTAGGTATTGCCATCTTTGGTTTTAGAGAAAAAGAGAGCAAACTTGTTATCTATGGAATTAATCTTTCTATTTTTACAGAGTACATGTCCATTAATGGTAGAAGAAAGATTAAGAATGTTGCGGAAATTGGCATCTAGGCTAGCTTTTATCTCTTTAATAGATTCGTTTTGGTAAGAAAGCAAGAGAGATGTGATTTCAGCTTTCTCATTAATGGGGTGCCCAAATATAGTTTTCATCCTCTCATAGGTATCTATGGGGTCCCCTTCAAGAAACCCCCCCTCGAAAATAGAATCTAAAACTTGTTTGAACGAAGCGGGTAGCCCAACATAAAAGCTTTTTAAGTAAACCTCAATTTGATATTGGGGTACATAGCTAGCCCGGATCCTTAACAGCCTATCCCAAGCATCTTTCAAAGATTCATCAAGTAAATAACGAAAAATTCCAGAATCATCTTCATCAAAATTACTAAGGTTCTCATTGGTAACTCCGGCAAGTTGTTCCATAGCATTCCGATTTATGAGTTTAGATAAGATAGCAGGATTGTCTAAAGCACTAGAACTTGGGAGAGAACTCCCAACTCTTTTCGGTTCTGACATGGCGAGGGAAAAGAGGCAAATAGAAAAAGAGAGGGAGGATAGAGATAGAGAGGGCGAATAAAACGGCAAGGGTGAAGTGGGGGAGAGGAAAACAAGAGGCAAATGGCAAATAATGTAATGCGAGAGATAGGGATTGTGATGGGTACTTGGTATGTTGACTTTTGCGTAGACTCCCCGGCAACGACGCCAGAAATGGCTCGTTGACGGGAGTCAAATCTTGACTTGCGCGAACCTCCCCGGCAACAGCGTTAGAAATCCTTCTTGCTACCTCTTGAGCTTGCGTTGGTTTTCCCCGAAGAGGAAGGGATGATGCAGCAAAGTAGCGTAAGTATTTCCCTCGGTTTTTGAGAACCAAGGTATCAATCTAGTAGGAGGCCACGCTCAAGTCCCTCGTACCTGCACAAAACGATAGCTACTCACAACCAACGCGATTAGGGGTTGTCAATCCCTTCACGGTCACTTATGAGAGTGAGATCTGATAGATATACTATTTTTGGTATTTTTGGTATAAAGATGCAAAGTAAAAAGTAAAGGCAAAGTAAAAAGCAAAACAAGATTAAAGTGATGGAGATTGATATGATGAGAATAGACCCGGGGGCCATAGGTTTCACTAGTGGCTTCTCTCAAGAGCATAAGTATTCTACGGTGGGTGAACAAATTACTGTTGAGCAATTGACAGAATAGAGCATAGTTATGAGAATATCTAGGCATGATCATGTATATAGGCATCACGTCCGTGACAAGTAGACCGAAACGATTCTGCATCTACTACTATTACTCCACTCATCGACCGCTACCCAGCATGCATCTAGAGTATTAAGTTAAAAACAGAGTAACGCCTTAAGCAAGATGACATGATGTAGAGAGATAAATTCATGCAATATGAAATAAACCCCATCTTGTTATCCTTGATGGCAACGATACAATACGTGCCTTGCTGCCCCTTCTCTCACTAGGAAAGGACACCGCAAGATCGAACCCAAAGCTAAGCACTTCTCCCATGGCAAGAACTACCAATCTAGTTGGCTAAACCAAACGGATAATTCGAAGAGACTTGCAAAGATAACCAATCATACATAAAAGAATTCAGAGAAGATTCAAATAGTATTCATAGATAGACTTGATCATAAACCCACAATTCATCGGTCTCAACAAACACACTGCAAAAAGAAGATTATATCGAATAGATCTCCACAAGAGAGGGCGAGAACTTTGTATTGAGATCCAAAAAGAGAGAAGAAGCCATCTAGCTACTAACTATGGACCCGAAGGTCTGAGGTAAACTACTCACACTTCATCGGAGGGGCTATGATGATGTAGAAGCCCTCCGTGATGACGGCCCTCTCCGGCGGAGCTCCAGAACAGGCCCCAAGATGGGATCTCGTGGATACAGAAAGTTGCGGCGGTGGAATTAGATTTTTGGCTCCATTTCTGTTCGTTTGGGGGTACATAGGTATGTATAGGAGGAAGGAGTACGTCGGTGGAGCATCGAGGGGCCCACGAGGTAGGGGGCGCGCCCTAGGGGGGGGCGCCCCACACCCTCATGACCGCCTCTTTGACTCCTTGGAGTAGAATCCAAGTCTCCTAGATCACGTTCGGCGAGAAAATCATGTTCCCAAAGGTTTTATTCCGTTTGGACTCCGTTTGATATTCCGTTTCTTCGAAACACTGAAATAGGGAAAAAACAGCAATTCTGGGCTGGGCCTCCGGTTAATAGGTTAGTCCCAAAAGTAATATAAAAGTGGAAAATAAAGCCCAATATAGTCCAAAACAGTAGATAATATAGCATGGAGCAGTCAAAAATTATAGATACGTTGGAGACGTATCATGCAGTGCCATCTGGATACCTCATAAATAAATTAAGGACAAATCTAACCCCTTCTTGAAAAGGCATATGGAGCAAAATGAGTGAATCTACACTATAAAATATGTCTACATACACATCCGTATGTGGTAGTCCATTTGAAATCTGAAAAAGACAAATATTTAGGAACGAATGGAGTATATATAAGAGTAGACATGGAGATATATCTCCAGCATGATTTACAACAAAAATGTGCTGGGCTGGTTAGCGCCGGATGCTCGCAATGCGATGACATGAGTTCGAATTCTGTCTTTTAACTTTATATTTTTATATCATATATTACTCTACTTATTTAATATATACTTCTTTCGCTACTGTACTAACAGTGGAACCCACATAGTACTTAGAATACAAGATTAAGGATGGACTTGTTTCTTTTTAACTTTCTGTACGAAGTTGTAGCCACCCTGCAAGTCACGTGTACACTGTACATGCAATTAACTTTTTATAGAGGGACAATCATACATGCAATTAACTCAAATGGATTGGATGTCACTCTATTATTTCCATCATAAAGAGCATCTCCAACGGCAGCCGGCAAATTTCCTCCTGCTTCCTTAAGCGGAGGACGACATCAAACGCCATCGGCATACATTTTTACAACTCTAACCAACCAAATGAAATTCGTGCAAGCACGGACTGATTTCATATAAGCATGAAGGATTTCGTATAAAAAAGCCGGATCTTCATATAAACATGATGGATTTCATTACATTTACATGAACTAAGAGGTGCCAATCCGGCTCTCTTGTATAATTAATACTCCCTCCGTCCGGAAATACTTGTCCTAGAAATGGATGTATCTAGACTATTTTAGTTCTAAATGGCCGCCCGCGGATCTCTTTGTCTTCCTCATGTCCGTCAGACACTTGAGGGGTCGATGAAGGTCCTCGGAAGAGACGAAGCAACAAAGAAACCACCTGCATCCGCGGTCGTCGCCTCGGCGGTGGCCTTCATGGGTCCCAAGTGGCGGCGGCTTCCCGTGTTCTACTTCTCCTCGATGATGGCGGCGGACACGGACAATCTGGCCACCGACTCGTCGCTCTCCACGCACCCGACTTCTGTCTCTGCCTGCATGGCGCTGTCGCAGGAACGGGAGGCACGCCCACAGACACGGGAGGCGCGGCCACCGCAGACACTGGTGGCGCGGTACGACGCGGCAGAGATTGCGCCCATATTGGCATGCTCGCCGCCGTGCCAGCATGGAGCAACTCGCCACTCCTCATCAAGCTGAACTGGAGCGGCGAGTTGCTGAACCACGCGCCTGCTTGGGGCGGCAACTGGCTCCGTCGGGCCAAGCGAGGTTGGTGAAGCACCGAGCGGCGTTGCCCGTATCCGGAGGGCTCGGCGGGTCACCCAGCCGGGTAATATGCCGGAGAACGGCTCATCGGAAGAGTGGAGAAAATGGTGAAGGAGGAGATGGGGGAGCGGCGGAGGGGTGCGATTCTTGCTCGCTATCTGTCTGGCCTCGTGTAAATAGAGGGCGGATGGTAGGAGCTTGGCCGGCGTCTGGCCTCGTTTAAACTGAGGGTAGACGGGAGGAGCTCGGCCGGTGTTGCGTTTAATTCCGGCCCGCTCATGAATGGACGTGTGGCCGGAGTAGGATTCTCGGTTTGCATGCGGGTTTAACGGAGGGGTTTAATGGAGGCGCCGGGCGTGCAGCGGGCGACACAATACTATTCGATTTGACAGCAGTAATGAGCCGTCAAATCACAAAGGCCCTCGCCTCTCATGAAACCGACCGAGCTAGACTGCCCCACCCTCTAGCCTTTAAAAAAATATATATACTCCACTTTTGTACAGTAGTAGTATCGATAGATTGCGCCATGGAGCAAAACTTGAAATTAAAAAAGGTGGTACATATAGAGAGGGAGTATTCGATTTGACGGGCGACGCAGTTCCCGATACGGCTTTAATGCAGACGAGGGAGGGATAGCAGTTCTTGATATGTTGAACGTCCAATGCATCCTCCTTCAATTTATGCATGAGGGAAGTAATGGGAGGAGGTCCGGGAAAAGAGGCTGCACGATGTGAATGTAACGCAGTTTGCCATCATTGCCCTCATATAAAGGCGCCCCTCCATTCCAATGCATCTACCACATCATACGCACCTAAGCATTTGCCTAAGCACCTACACTAAGCCCAAAAGATCTCACACCAGACCCATGGCGGTGACGCGCGTGAGCGGCCAGCGGCGGCGCCTGATGGTCCACGATGCCGGCCTGTGGCATGGCGCCGAGGATTGTCTCTAGACGATGTTGGAGACCGGCTGGTGGATGGCCGCCGTCGACGCCAACTATGACTCTCAGTTGGACCAGATGATCGTTGCCACCAGCAACAAGTTCACCGTCCTCAAGAAGCTCGCGGACGACATCGCCGTACTCCTCCAGCCCATGCGCCCGGGCTCCTCATTGCCTGCCACCCTAATCGGCCTCCATGGCCGGAACCTCTTTCAAGCACTGGTGGCCCTGCGACTGCCCGCCGACGCCACAAAGAATGTCCACCTAGAGGCCGCGCTCGCCGCGAGGCGCCTCGCCCTTCAAGAATTTGTCGACCTACACATCCACGTGTACGAGGAAATCGTGTACATAGGTATCTACAAGGGCAGTCAGGACGCTACGACGTTGGCCTTCCCCAACCGGCTGGAAGCCTTGGATGCCTTTGCTGAGAAGCACCTCGACCTCACCACAAAAGCCGCCGCTCCTTAGCAGCCGGTCGGTGGCCTGGCGCACTAAGTTGAGGAGGAGGAGGTCGTACGTTCGTGGATCCATCTTTCTTCTTGCCTTCTGTAACCACCACTGCAATCACATCATCGTGGCCTTAATTCTTATTGTGCTGTTGCATTCTCGTTCCAGTCAATACTGACATGTGCGATCCCTTTGCTTAATTATATGCATCACTGTAACTAGTACTCCATCCGTTAATTTATAAGTTGTGCTTACCTTTTCCATCAACTTCGTGCAACGCGCGTGCATCTTGCTAGAAACACTAGAATATGTCTATATAATCCGTATGTGATAGTCCATTTGAAATCTCAAAGAAGACAAATATTTAGGTACGGAGGGAGTAATATATTAGGAGTATATCAAAACAATAGTGATTTCTTTCAAGTTTGTGAACAAATACTACTATTCTACTACTTTGGATCCGTCCCAACACACGGGCACATTGCTGGTAAAAGGAAAAGGCCTGTCACGTTCGCGTCGCACCCCCACACGCCCGGGAATCGGGAGTACAACACGGCCCGTCCGACACGACACATAGCTTAGGGAAGGCGTGCTGCCTAGCATTTTCACTTTCATGTGGGACCGCCGTTGAGCAAACCAACACCCCGCCCACCGCCGGGTTGAAAACAGAAACAAGGGGAAGATCTAGCTGTAGCACGGAAGCCAAGAAATTTGGTGTCAGACGGGGCTTGTTGATAGAGTAGGAGCATTCCGTACTAGTACTACTCCTACTAGTACCAAGTTTGTACTCCTAATACTATATTACTAGTACTACCACTATACAACTAGTAGGTACGTGCACGACACAACATCGTAGGAACAAAAAAGGGAAGATCTTGTTTTGGGTGATTTATCTTTTTTTCAATCAACGTAGTATGAATAATATGATGTGGGGGCACCCATGAAGCTTATGTGGCTTGGTTGCATGGCTACGGAAGGTTAGAGAAAAATAAATAGATAATGTGTTTAGAGTGCACTCCACTAAATAGATATACTTTGGATCCATTGCAACACATCTATATCTATACCCCATATATAGTGTGTGAAAATCTTTGAAAGTTGGTCGTTGGATGAAGCCAATCCGATGGTACAAAGATGGAAAATCCGAGCACTACTGGCCGTTGGATATCATCCACCAGATTCTGCCACATGTATAATCTAGAAGACTCCATGGTTGAACTTAATTCATGACTAACTTTGCCACAACTAAGCTTAGGCAAAGTTATTAGTTCTTCAAAAAAATGAGAGCCACAAGTTGGCAAGCCTAAGGGAATCTTGCCACATTTTTTGTGTGTATGTCATGTGGGGCCTTAGTGTGGCTTGCCTAAGGTATGGCTTGAACCAAACACTCACCTAAGTTAATCAAACTTGCCTAACCTTACATTCCACCAGATTCTTCTTCTTCTTCTTCTTCTTCTTCTTCTTCTGCTTCTTCTTCTTCTTCTTCTCCTTCTCCTTCTCCTTCTCCTTCTCCTTCTCCTTCTCCTTCTCCTTCTCCTTCTCCTTCTCCTTCTCCTTCTC